>NW_012267249.1:10330481-10430854 GCF_000151885.1 Dipodomys ordii | reverse complement strand
GAGGCTGCAATGCTTGATAAGAAATGTACTCATTATCTTGCCCATGTAATTGTAACCCCTCTGTACAGTATGTTCACAAAAAATAAAAATAAAAAAAGTGATTACATTGTATTTTACAATGTGAGAACCATTGGTTTTGTGGAAAGAATGCAGACATTTGAAATTTCCTAAGTAAAACTTCCAATCTCAGTTTACCTACCTGTGAAGTCAAAATAATAATGCCCTGTTATAAAGCTCAGTGTTGGTGGCTCATGCCTGTAATCACACAGGAGGCTGAAATCTGAGAATTACAGTTCAAAGCCAGCCGGAGCAGAAAAGTCCCTGTGAGACTCTTATCTCCAATTAACTACTCAAAAACTGGATGTGGCTCTGTGACTCCACTGGTAGAGCACTAACCTTAAGCACAAAGGGTCTCAGGGACAGTGCCCAGGCCCTGACCAACAAAATAAATAGATAATATAATATAATAATAATGCCCTATTGGGGCATCATGAGGATGAAAACAAATGGTTTATGTAAAACAACTAACTCATAATTGGCTGTCATATACTTTATGCCTCTTTCTTAACCTGTACATCTCTCCCCTAACTAGTGAAAGAAGAAACTGTGTTACTCTTAACATAAGACCTAACATCGTTAGGTGTGCAGTAAATGTACTCTAGATGTTTAAGTGAGTAAGTAAGGAAAGGATTTTGTGGGAAGGGATTGGAAGCTGTAAGATCTTTTAAGAGGCAAATAACCATAGTCTGAGGAAGAGATGACAGGGTCTGAACTGAGGGATCCTGCTTGAAAAATATGTAGGTTCCATCCTAGGTTAGCAGGCAGATACGTAGATTGTCTCTGAATTGGCTTAATTTTAACATAAACTCTCACAAGTTAACCAGATTCCTCTAAAGTAGACATCATGATAACAAGCCATCATTTGAAATCCTTCCACTAGAGAAATTGGCAAACCAGTCTTAAGTTTTCATCCTAGTGTCCCATATCTCTTCTATTCAGATGAAAAAGAATCTTTTTAAATATCTCATCCTGAAATTCTAGGGGTATTCTAACAAAGCAAGAGATCACAGTTAGAACTTGGAAGTTACTTGCTACTTTAGAATTTGGCTTTCCTTTTTCATAGTCCTATGGTGGACTGTTTTGAAATTTCTCTGTCTAAAATTGTTGGTAACTATAGTTAAACCAGTAAATAGGACATTTAAATGCAGTCTTTGATAAAAAAAAAATAGGTAGGAAACTGAGAGAATATTGAGAGTTAGGTTTGCCATAATACTTTTTCCAGTTTTTTAACATTGGCAATTCATTAATGATTTTAGACAAATTAGTTTAGCAGAATAGGTTTAAATTTTGAATGAATATATAGCTCAGCTGTAGGGCACTGCCTCACTTGTGCAGGGCTCTTGGCTTGATCACCATATCTAAAATAAAATTCAGATATCTGTGGAGCCAAATGTTCACTCAGTGTGAATTTTAATATACCTAGGACCAGATACTACTTAGGAGAAAGGATACAGAGACAAATAAGGCAAAATCTTCTTATTTGCTTAAGGTATAAAGAGAGAAATAGACATAAATAGATGAGGACAATTCTACAGTATAGCATAAGGCTGACAGTAAGTAGCTATTCCTTATGGTGGAGGATAACCAAATGAATTAAACCTATAGCTGATTTTTCTGTTCAATTTACTCAGTGAATGAAAAACATTATTTCTTACACAGTAAGAAAGTTCAAGAGAAGTAAAACAGAAATAGTAAAACAGAGGAATACAGGGCTGGGAAGGTGTCTCAGTGGTAGAGCGCTTGTCTTGCATGCCTGAGGCCCTGGGTTCGAGTCCTCAGCACTACATAAGCAAAAAGAAATAAGCCAGAAGTGGCGCTGTAGCTCAAGTGGTAGAGCGCTAGCCTTGAGCTGAAGAGCTGAGGGACAGCGCCCAGCTTTCCCTGAAAAAAAAAAAGAAAAAACCAGAGGAATACAGAGGACTGTCTTCTAAGCTGTGTGATGCTGGGCAAATCACTTACTCTTCTTGAGTCTAAATTTCCTTGTCTCTAAATAGGAATAAAAGTCTGTTCCTGACCAACCTGAGTAAAGTGAATACACATGTGAAAGTGTTTTATAAACTTTAAAATATAAGAGCTTAAGGGATGAAAAGACTTAGATAAAAACATAAAATGAAAGATATTTATTAATACTTGGTACATTTTCTTTTGCAAATGATGCCAGTGATTTGATAAGATAAAAAAGGAAATGGAAACTTTTTACAGAATGGAAACCATGCTGATAAAATAGACCTATAGCCAGGAAATTCATTGTTATCACAGAGATGAAGGCTTCTGAGTCATTCTTGACTCCATTAACAAACTCCTTCCAGTCTGGAAATGCTTACTACATTTCCAAATTTAGTTCCACAGTTTTTCTATTTGATCCTTGTAACCTGAGTTACCCTAAATGAGAGCAAACCTTGGGCTTACCCTGAGTTCTCATATTAAAGTGTTTCCTTCCTCCTCCTGCCCTACTTGTCCTTAGAGTGTTGAAGCTCCAAAGCCAAACTAAGTACTTAGTAAATTAGCAGAGTAGATTCACCAAATAAGCAATAAAAGACACAGGAGGGAGGGACAGCTTAAAACTAGGAATCAAAAATATCAAATTGCAATATGATATTCAGTATATACTATGTGGAAAATGAACTGTGTAACCTGTGAGTAAGGATGGGAGGAGGGAAACTAGAGGAAAGTGAAGAAAGGCTTGTCATTGTCCAAAAAAAGAAATGTACTTGTTACCTGACTTATAAAATAGTAGCCCCACACTATATACCTTAAAAAAAGAAAAAGAAAACTCAAGAAGAAAAAGAATCCTTTGTCCCATTCTTTTAGATAAATGTAAATACTTTTTATAGTAAGAACTAGTTTAATATTTTTTCTAGTTCATAGTCTTGTACATTGATTATTATAGTAGGTGGTGGACAGACTTACTACCTGAAACTAAGTGAAAATACCAAGTGAATCAGAACAATAGTCCTATACCTACATTTCCAGGTAGAAAATTACTTTCCCACCTGTCCTTGATACCTAAAAGCCTGTCCATTCTTCTTTTGCATTCATATTTAATCTATTTTTTAAGCTATAGTGCGGAATCCTCTTCAAGGCCTTCTACTATTAACCCATGTGTGTTTGTCAAGTTGTTGTTGTATTTCTTTTAGTCACTGTAGCAGAGGAGGGATTTGTCTTGGCTCACTGTTTCAGAGATTTTAGTCCATCAGAACAAGGAGAGCCTGTTGGAGCAGAGAGCTTATCTCATGACATCCGGAAGCACAGAGTGCCTGTGCTTTCTCCTCTTTCCCCTTTTATTCCATTTGGGCTCCCAGCCTATGGAATAGTGCCACCCACATTCAGAGTGCGTCTTCTCACTTAGTTAATCCTCTCTGGAAACTTTCTCACAGACATAACCAAAGGTACACTTTACTATTCTCCTAGGTGTCAATCCACTATTGAAAATAAAGGGTTACTATCATGCAAGCTCAATCTCCAGTATATCACAAAAATGTTAATCATCATCCCATCAGCCTTTCACACTTGTGTCAGAGCTAAGTTATAACATGCAGTTATTTTGTAATGAATGATTTTTTTTCTATTTAATCTTTTCTTTTCTTCAACTCTCAGTAGATATTTTTTTTTCAGTACCAGAGTTTGAATTCAGAGTCTCTTGCTCACTAGGCATTTAGCTAGTTAATTGGAGATAGCATTTTGCAGACATTTCTGCTCAGGCTGGTTTCAAACTGCTATCCTTCCAGAAACCGCTATCCTTCCAGGTCTTGAGGAGCTAGGATAGCTAGGTATTATCCACTGGCACCTGGCTCCCTAGACTTTTATAACTTTCAGTCTCACTAGAGTTTTGTTCCTTCCTTACTGAAAGTTGAAAATTTTTAAAGGCGAAAAACAAACCTTATAATTTAAAGGACCCAGCAACCTTTTCCTATAAAAATCCAGGTTATAAATATTTTTGGCATTGGGAGGATCTTTTTATCACAACTACCCAAATCTGCATTACAGCTCAGAAGTAGCCATAAATAGTACATAAGTAAATGGGAATGACCATATTCCAATAGAACTTTATTTACAAAACAGCCCATCTGCCAACTTAAGCCTATAATTACTGACTATAATTGGGAGTGAACCTTTTCTTCCTATTTTACCTGTCTAGGTTCAGAAAGGAATCCTGACTGAAGAAGTAGCCAAATTATTATCTATTATACACACTTACTTAACACACACACACACATACACACACACACACACACAATCTCTAGAACATTTAGCCAGGTGTACCATATAACAAAAAGCTTGCCATGTTGAAATACGTTTGACTGTTTCTCTCATTATCTTCCTCAGAATATGTGTTCTTGATATGTTCCATGTAAGGAATTCGCATGTTCATATGGAAACATATTATGGGCTCTCTGTTCAAAACAGTCTCATCTCCCACATTCCTGCCTTGATCCTAACCTCTCTTTTGTACCAGTGTGAAAACTTTCTTCTTTTATGACTTTCCTGTAGGCAGATATATCATCCCAATGATTTTTTCACCTAAGCAATATTAAATGTATTACTTTTTTTCATGATGCTGAGGAACCAGGACCTTGGTTATACTAGGCAAGCACTCTACCACTGAAGTATATCATTTTACTTTTGATCATATTAATAAAAAATTAAAATTGCTCTGGATCTCTAGACTTTAGATAATTTCTTCCAAATGTTTGTATTTCATTAATTTTCCCTTCTGTGTTCAAGCATCTGATTTTTGCAGTACTGTTAATCTAGTTTCTAAAACCATATAATTAATACACAATAAACTGTGCCTATATAAAGTATACAGTTTGAAAGTTTTAACATACATGAAACCTTACCAAAATCAAAGTCTTGAACTCTTGCTCCCCAAAACTTCCTCACATGCTTCTATAATCCTCTTTTCCCTGTCTACCAACCCAAGTCCCATGCATTCATTGATCTGTCAGTATATATTGTTTCCATTTTCTATAATTTTGTAAAAGATTCTGTCACTCTTTATACTTGTTAGTGTAGCTTTTACACTGGGCCATAATTATTTTATGATTTCTGCACATTATTGCATTTGTCAGTAGTTCATTCCTTTTTATTGCCGTTAAACAGTGTGCAACTATATAGGGCCAGTCTGGCATCCAATGGCCACTAGCAATATGATGACTATATAAGGCAACTACCTGAGCTTAGTTCCTGCCAAGCACTCACTGAAACATACACTCTAGACTTTCCATAATTCATTGTGAATACCAATATGTTTCTAGTCTCCAGTAGAAAGATTATTCTTCTGCAGTTTGATATAACCCTGTACTATGACCACCATCATTCTTTTCATTTAACAACACTCTAAGAGAGCAAAGCTACAAATGGTAGTTTTGATTCTTACTAAAATATTTGTTTTCTGTCTCTACTGTTTTTAGTTTGGGGAGTGAAAATGAGCTGTCTAACCTTTCATTTTAATGTTTTGTACTTGGGTCTTGAGAGAATCTTCTTTGTGTTGGCTACTTTCAGTAGCTGACCCTAAATCACTCAGTTCTGACCTAGCCTGTCCCTTTGGGTGTCTAACTCAACAATTCTTCAAACCTAGTCATGATTGGCTTAAAATTTATGTAAATGAGAAATTGTTTTTTTGTTTTTTTGTTTTGTGCTGATCCTGGGGCTTGAACTTAGTTAGGGCTTAGGCTTAGGCTTTTTGCTTAAGGTTAGTGTTCTACCACTTAAACCACAGCTCTACCTCCAAGAGAAATTGTTCTATGAATTTTAAGTATCAAAACTAAAGGTCTAATACCTATCTTCTCTGATCAAGAAATCATTGTCAACCTAAATAACAATCAGAAAGAAATTCTCCAAAGATTAAGTTTATTGTCAAATAGAGTAAATAAAAATTGTGATAGGAATATGCATGCCATAGCAAATCATGTGGATATTCAAAGTAGTTGAGGCATTGGAAGTTTTTAAAACGCTAAATTGAGAAGGATTATATTTTTTTTATTTATTTTATTTTATTTTTGTCTATCATGGGGCCTGAACTCTGGGCCTGGGCGCTGTCCCTCAGCTCTTCAGCTCAAGGCTAGCACCTCTTCTGGCTTTTTCTGCTAGTGTGGTGCTAAGGAATTGAACCCAGGGTCTCATGCATGCAAGGCAAGCACTGTACCACTGAGCCACATTCCCAGCTCCCATATATATATAAAATATTTTGAAACAAAAAATGTCTGACCAAGGTTGAACAACAGTTGATTGTCGGCTATCCTCAGAACGTTGGCTTTTTAAATTTACTTTGTTGTTGGGGTTTTTTTTGTCTTTTTGTTGTTTTGTTTGTTTGCTCATTTGTTTGTTATTGGTTGGTTATTGGGTTGTTGTTTTTTTTTTTTTACAGAATTTAAACTCAGGGCCTCACTCTTGCTTAAGCAGGTGTTCTACTGCTGAGCCATGCCTCTAGCTTTTTTGTGCTGGTTATTTTTTAGATAGGTTTCAGATTTCCCTCTTGGGCCACCTATTATAGGCCTCCCATTACAGCTTGAATAACAGGCTTTCAGCTACCATGTCCAGATCTCATTTGAGAAGGGAGATATCTGTTCCAAACTTTTTTGCCCAGCTGGTTGAAAACTATGATTTCCCAATCTTGGCCTTCCAAATAGCTGGGATTAAGGCATGAGTCACTGGCACCCAACTGTTGTTATTTTTGTTTTTGTTTTGAGGCAGGGTCTCCTTACCTTGATATTTCAGTCATCTGCCTTAGCCTTCCAAGTGCTGGGATTACAGGAATGTGCCACCATGCTTGATTTTCAGAAGTATGTGTGTAGGTGTATAATATTGCAGTACCCCACATTTGTTACCCATTCTTTTGTAAAGTTTATACAAGGGGTTCTGTTTTGATTCTGACACTTTTCATAATGGGTATTTGAACTATTCTAAATAAAACTGATAAGAACATTTGAATACACACTTTTGTGTAGCGTCTGTTCTCTTTTGTTTTGGGTAACTATCTAGGATAGAAATGACTTGGTCATATGGTAGATATATGTTGTACATTTTAAGAAACTTCCCAAATGGTTTCCAAAGTGGTTATACCATTTTACACTAAGACCAGCAGTGTTTGAGCATTCCAATGCTTCCATGTCCTTGTCAGTACTTGATATGAAGTCTTAGACTTTCGGATAGGTGTATAGTAATATCTTATCATGGTTTTAGTTTGCATTTCATTAATAACTAATGACATTGAACTTCTGTCTGTGCTTACTTGCTATATACATGTCTTTAATGGTGAAGTGTTTGCAGATTTTTATGCCAGTTTTAAATTTTAAATACGTTGCAGGTTTCACATTTAGGTATATGATCCACTTGAGTTGACTTCTGTATGGAGTACAACATATGTAATGAAGTTCTGGAGATGTATGGGTATCTAGTAGTTCTAGCACTATTTGTTGAACAGATATCCTTTTCCACGATTTGCACCTTCATCAACTTATGTGTCCATAGGCATTTGTACTCCACTGTATTCCATTGTTCCATTGTTTATCTTTATAAATTCATACTTTGCAATGCTTGGTAGGAAATGTGCGCATTATCCTGCGCATGTAATTGTGACCCCTCTGTACAGTATGTTCACAAATAAAATGAAATAAAATTTTAAAAAAATTCATACTTTGTAACAAATCTAGAAATGAAGTAATATAAGTCCTCTGTTCTTTTCATAGTTGTTTTGGCTATCATAGATCCTGTGTAGCTAAGGTGCACTGAGACAAATAGACTAATGCATGTAGCACCCAGCAATATGAGAACATGACAACTGTGCTAATAAAAGGCTCCAATTAGAGCTATCACTTACTTCTGAGCAGTCCAGTATCATCTCCTTTTGATGTGCCAGGAGTGTTTTAAAGCTAAGTAGCTTGTACCATAATCCAGGCATATTCCTGAATCTGTTTATTATCCAGCTGTTTCATTTTCAATGTGTATTTTTAGTTAGTTTTGTGTATCCTCTAATATATACCAAGGGAAACTTCTTCAAAGACAGTATTTATGAGACATAGAAGTTCTAAGAGGCACATCTACAAGTTAAGAGAATAGATCTATAGCTTGTTAACCCTAACCTCTGAGGTTTTCCATAATGTCCATTAATATAGAATTATTTGGAGAGAAATGTCTAGGTAACTTTCTCTAGTAATTCTAAAATAGAACAGCTGGCGAGACGGGTATAAAACCTACAAGAAGCACAAGAATAAGTAATAGCCATAGCCCTTTACAAGCAGTTGCCAACACATGGTCAAGAAGCTATGACCATTGTACAGCTGAAAACTCATTCAGTTGAAAATTTTACAAGTATGCTGCTCATTCTCTGTCCAGTAAACCTCAGTAAAGTGAAAAATAAATAGTTCCTAAGATTATTGGAAAGATGAAGTAAGATACTGTACCTAATAAATTTAAATGAGTCAGTAAAATACACAGCTATTCTGCAACAAAACCAACACTTGATAAGCATCACCATCTATTAACACTACAAAAACTACCAAAAGTCTGTGGGAATTAACTGCATGTTAAAGTGCCTATAACAGACCTTAGCTTCTTCCTCTTGTGCTTTTTTCACAATTGCTTGTAACTGCACCTCCGTTTGAATTCAGCATGAAGTAATTTCTCTTCCATCATACTGCATTGCTGATCTAGTAGTTATTCCTTCCACTTCCAGACATCCTTCTTCTGTGTATGACAAAATGATCCTATCATTAACTTCAAAGCAGAAGTGCACACGGGTAAGAGGTTCAGGACAGACCCAACATAAACCTGGACCTGAGAGATGACAAAGGCCAGAGACTGCAAATTCCTGGGGTCCATCATCACCTAGGACAAACAATGTACTCAGCTGCACAGTACACAGGCAGCATTTTTACCTATCTTATCCACAAAAGGGGAGTAAGAAAAGTAGGATCTGACTCTTAGGGTTATTTTGGACATTGAGTTAACCATGTGAAACTCGGTACTGGACTATCTAGTTATTACCTGTGCCATACCACAGACCCACTCAAAACAAAACTATGTGTATTCATTATCTCTATAATACAATCCACAGTCAAGGAAAAAAAAGAAGCTATGACCAAGACAAACTTGGGAAATTTAGTTTGGAGCCACAAGTCTGAGTCAGTGCTTCTGTCTAGATCTTAGGAAGAGCTGTTAGCCAGGGAAAGCTATAAAGAGACCTGGATTCAAATGTAAGTCTGCCTCTGCTCTGGCTAGGTGGTCTTGTACAAATCAGTTACCTTCAATATTTCTGTTTCTTCATCTCTGAAGTAGCTCCTTAAATATGTAAAAGACAGGCAGGTACAATTTTGAGTGATACAACGGATGGAATAGAAAATCTAAGCCGGGCGCTGGTGGCTCACGCCTATAATCCTAGCTACTTGAAAGGCTGAGATCTGAGGATTGCAGTTCAAAGCCATCCTGAGCAGCAAAGTCCCTGAGACTCTAATCTCCAATAAACCACTAGAAATCCAGAAGTGGCATTGTGGCTCAAGTGGTAGAGTGCTAGCCTTGAGCTGAAGAGCTGAGGGAGAGCATCCAGACCCAGAGTTCAATTCCCACCAACAAAAAGAAAAGAAAAAAAAAAGGAAGTCTAAATGGGGGAGAGTGGTATTATTTAAGGGACAAAGAGAAAATAATACAAAACCTAAAAGTTAAACATTACATATAGACTTTTTTTTTGTCCTGTCTGTTTTGGTACTGAGGATTGAACCCAGGGCATTGCATTTGCAAGGCAAGAACTTTGACACCGAGCTACATCCCAGCCCTACATATAGACTTCATAACATACCGATGAAGGTGGCCCAAACAAGATTATCTCTTTTTCTCATATTACAAAGTGGCCTTTCTCCCCAGTATTAATATGCATAATATAAAATTATTTCCTGACTACTTGTGAGAGGGAGGAACTAAAATGAAAGAAAAGAGGGGCAGACCAAAAATCCTCTCATAACAGGTATCATTTTCTGGGTCAAAGATGCTGTTTTGATGGTCTGCAACAGTCTGTCTTAAAATCATCTGTTTACTTAAAATGTTTATTATTTGTGCTTAAATGGCTCCCTGCTATAACAACTTATTCTTTTGCTGTATGTACGTAGTGTTATAACAAGTTATTCCTGATCAGCCAATTGATTATATTGGCCCAGATGGAGTGGCTTTATGGATAAACTAAATATTATTTCTCCTTAACTTTTACTACAAACAGTATTTTTTTAACCTACAAAGATGATTCATTTGTTCAGCATGTACTTAGAACTGAAGATATAGCTCAGAACATGTAGAGCATGTGCTTAGTATATGGGAGGGCCTACATTCAATCCCCAGCATAAAAAAAAGTATAGATAGATATAGGTATATACAATATCCTTTAAATACATCCCCAAAGCTATCAATAGATGAAATACAGGGGTATATAATATAGACAAGTTCTTTGTTTTGTGGAACTTACAGTGTTAAATGAGGAATTCCATAAGACATTTATTTAATTAAATCCTTCATTTGATAACTAATTGCTATTGTGATAAGTGCTCTAAAGGGAGGAGAGCTAGGCATGTAGCTTAGTAGTAGAGCAAGACATATAGCTTAGTAGTAGAGCACTTGCCTGATATGGATGAGGTCCAGCCCTCTATTCTTAATACTACCAAAACAAAAACAAAATACCTGCTTTAAAGAGAAAGCACAGAGTGTTCTGAGAAACCTAGGCTCAGGAAAGTAAGGTCAAGTTATAGTTTTAAACACCTTCGGTACTTCCTCATTTCAAATACTGAAAGGTAAGATTACTCTCATGATCTGTATAATATTCTAAAGATGGATAAATTTGGAAAGATATTTTTACACAAGAAGGCTTATGATCATTTATTTAATCTTTTAGTTTAATAAATGTCTGGAAAGGAGACCATATTTATCCAAGGACATGTAAGCTGCTACTGGCAGGGTTATGACTTGAACACAGGTCTGCTAATCTTTCTATTACCTCTCTACAATAACTTGAAAAATAAAGAAATTATATAGATAAGCTAGTTCTGGTTAAATGAACTGTTCATCAGCATTTGGCATAAAGGAGTCTGTAGAGTAATGGATAAGGTGAGTGAAAATACAAGCAAAAACATAAAATTTGCCTTATTGGGCTGTTTGTATGTAGTCATAGTAAAATTTCAATAAGTAAACTAAAGTCAGGGGTCAAGGATATAACTCAGAAGTAGAGCCTGCTATGCTAAATGTCCTGAGTTTTATCCTCAGCACAGAATGTAAAGGAAAGATAATGAGTTAGAATTAGTGGAAATATGCATAAAGGAAAATCCTTCTGTGTCTTTAAAACATAAATTCTAACCACTAAATACATCTACAGCACGTAGTTTTTAAAACCCATTTTTATTCATATATAATATTTTACATGTAAGTTATTCTGGCTGCTCTGTAACCTGAATGGTTTCTCATTTAGATTAAACATAGCTTCTGATATTTTGTTCCCAAGTATAATTACCCTTTATACTTCTATACCCTTTCGGGCTAGAAAAATCTAGTTCTTCCTAATTTATTATTTGGAAGATTTCAAATCCATGAAATATTACTATTCATTTCAGAGCTGTTAAAATTATTTGACTTATGAAACTAGGAGAGAGGTATTAGACCTCAGAGAAAAGGCCAGTCTTGAATGGATTGCTGAGCATATACTCAGCCTAGGGTAAGCATAAAGTGAATTGGTGAGATAAATTAATCTTTATAAAATTACCAGTTTTATATGTTAAAAAAAACAAATATTGGTGAATGTACTCAAGTGATTGATAGGAATTTACACTCTAATGTAGACAGGTGTAGATATTAAGTTCATGTATATTGGCTATACTCCTGAACTTTTGCAAATGAGAAATTCTGATTATAAATTAACTTTTAATTTCATGTGAAATCATGGTTAAATGTAGGCATGTGGTATACTCACTTTGGAAGCTAAAAACATTTTAAAACATTTTTAACTTAGATAACTCCTGTTATCTACACACTAAATGAGAGTGAATGAAGTAGGAAAATAATTATTTGATAAAGAAAGGAATTGAAGGGTGTTGTTCATTTTAATAACCAAAATGTTAGTGGTGTAAAGTCAAATGAGATTAACAAGATCATTGTGCATTTAGCCCCTTTTGTATTCATTCCAGTTCTTAGTCTTAGCACTGAACATCTTCAAATCTTAAACATCTTTAATCTTAGAAATCAGAAGGAAGAAAGGAATTAGTCAGTATGCAAATTAACCAAGTGTAAGATGCTTTTTACTAGACAGTTTGTGTATGATTGCATTTAATTCTCACAATAACCCTGTAAGACAGTATTTTGTTTTACAATTAAGGAAACTGAGATCTCAGGAAGTTAAATACACACACACACACACACGTGCATGCACGCGTGTGTGCGTGCGTGCGTGTGTGTGTGTGTATGGTGACAGTTTCTTAGTGTTAGAGCTAGGATTTGGATATTCTTGTTTTTACTGTGAACCATGTTACCTATCTCATTTGTTTGTTGTTTGTTTTGCTCTCGCGCGCACGTGTGTGTGTGTGTGTGTGTGTGTGTGTGTGTGTGTAAACATGCGCATGTGTGCGTGCTCGTGCGCGTGTGTGCTGGTCATGGGGCTTGAAGTCAGGACCTGGGCATTTTCCCTGAGCTTTTTTTCTCCCTCTCAAGGCTAGCACTCCACCACTTGAGCCTCAGCTCCACTTCTGGCTTTTTGGGTTGGTAATTGGAAATAAGATTCTTAAGGATTTCCCTGCCCAGACTGGCTTCAAACCTCAATCCTCAGATCTAGTAGCTTCTGGCTGTTTTTTGGTTTGGTTTGGTTTTGTTGGTTTTTAATGACAAAAACTCATTTGGTCTTACATTAAGATCTTTGATCCATTTGGGAGTTGATTTTTATACAGGGTGAGGACTAGTTTCAGTCTTTTGAATGTATGAACAGTTTTTCCAGCACCATTTGTTAAAGAGGTTGTCTTTTTTCCAGTGTATGTTTTGGAATTCTTTGTCAAAACTCAAGTTACAACTATGTGGGTTTATTTCTGTTCCATACTATTTGTTGATCCTTACATCTGCTTTTGTGCCGTTGGTGTCTTTGTTACTACTGGCCCTATAGTATAATTTGCAGTCCAGTGTTATACTCTAACATTGTTCCTTTTGCTCAGGATTATTTTTGCTATTCAGATCTTTATACTTCTAAGTATATCTGAGGATTGATTTTTGCATTTCTGCAAAGAATGATATGGGACTTTTATAGGTATTTCATTGGATCTGTAGATTGCTTTTAATGATAAATATTTACATAAAAATAATCCTCCTGGCTGGGAAGGTGGTTCAGTGGTAGAGTGCTGGCCTTGCATGCATGAGGCCCTGGGTTCGATTACTCAGCACCACATAAGCAAAAAGAAAAAAGCCAGAAGTGGCGCTGTGGCTCAAGTGGTAGAGCACTAGCCTTGAGCTGAAGAGCTGAGGGACAGTGCCCAGGCCCAGAGTTCAGGCCCCACGACTGGACACCCCCCCCAAAAAAAAATCCTCCTACCAAGTTGTGAACTTGTGATTGTTCCATTTTTTTGCTCTTTTCAGTTTCTTTCTTTTTTTAGTTTCCATTGAAAAGGTCTTTCACCTCTTTGCCAAGTTTATACCTAGGCATTTTACTTGGTGAAGGGGATAATTGTGAGTGGAACTGTTTTCCCGATTTCTTTCTTGGCCTGTTCATTGTTGGTATATAGAAAGATCTGAATCACTGAAACCACTACAGGAAATTAGTCAACAGGTAAAGGAGTCATATATTGTAAATATACAAAGAGCTAAAAAAAAAAAAAATTAAGCACATGGGCATGTGGCTTAGTGGTAGAGTGCTTGCCCTGAGTGATTTCCTGGGTTCAATACCGCAGTACCATTTTTATAAACATAAAAAGCCAGAAGTGGCTCAAGTGGCACAGTGCTACCCTTGAGCAAAAAAGAAGTTTGGGGACAGTACCCAGGCCCTGATCTCAAGGCCCAGGACTGGCAAAAAATAAATAAATAAGCACCAAAAGAACAACAAAATTAATAAATGGGTAAATGAATTTAGTAGATCTCAGAAGAAGTCCAAATATTTAATTAATAAGCCATAAGGAAATACAGATCAAGACTAAACTAAGATTCCATTGTTGTTGTTGTTGTTCCAACAACAAAAGTTGGAAAGGATAGGAGGACAGCTTATACACTGTTGTTCAGAATGTAAACTTACTACAGGCACTATAGAAATTAGTATAGTGGTTTATCAGAAAGCTAAGAACATACCTATCTTATTACCCTGCTATCTTACTCTTGGGCTTATTTCTGACTGTTTTCTTCTAAAGCAGTATATCTGTGTACTCGCATTTATTTGTTGTAGCTCTGATTACAATAGTAAGCTGTAGAATCAGCCAACATACCCAACAGTTGATGAATGGATAAGAAAATACAGTGTGTCTGTGTGTCTGTGTGTCTGTGTGTAATGTATGTATGTATGTATGTATTCAAGCAGATGTTCAAGTATACACATATACTGTACTGTATGACTCAGCCATACAAAAAATAAATTGTTATTTTCAGGAAAATGGATAGAACTAGATATCATCATGTTAAGTGATATAGGCCAAACTCAAAAAGCCAAATATGTTTTCATTCATTGTATAAGGTAGAACTAAAATGAGGAGGAGGAGGAGGAAGAGGAGACATGAATTAAAAGAGACTTTGGGGAAGGGCTCACTTGGAGAGGAGCACAAAGGAGAAGAAAAGAATACTGAGGGATGATAATTGAAATAATATTGCATACACACACACACAGTGTGTTCGGTATATTCCATACATCTATGGAATTATCACAGTGAAACCCCCTGGTGCTGTTGATGTATGCTACTTAAAAAAATTTTTTAACTCATTTGATCCTTTTCTTTCTTATAAGGATGAACGTGAAGCCAGAGAAAATGTGAAAAGAGAACAAGATGAGGCCTATCGCCTTTCACTTGAAGCTGACAGAGCAAAGGTAAGTGTGGTCAAGGTGCTTCAGGAATACAGACCTGAATCCCGAACTCTGGGATCTGAATAACAGTCTTCTTTTCACTTTGAGCCCTAAAACTACTGAGTTCAGTGAGCAAAAGTTTCAGTGGAAAGTATTTTTCAGGTTTTTTTGGGAAAAATCAGGAAATTAAAGTGTTTATAAGTGTAGTATAAATGAACTAGATGGGGGAAAATGGAGTAATACAAGTTAGCAACCAGAATGACAGGAAAGGGTGAAACTATATGAATAGAGCTTTGAGATTGGGAGATTTAGAGAGAGCTGAAAGGGCCGGAAAGGACACAAGAAAGGTCCTAAAGAATCTTGACTACCACCTTACCTAGAGCTCTCAAAGGCTTTTGCAGAAGAATCCAGCACTCTCAGAGAGGTGTGGTTTTCATTCTTTTTATAGAAAGAAACATTGCTGTAACCACAGTGTACCTCTGGATTTTGTTGAGTAAGCCCTTTGGATATAACTTGCTCTTTTTTCCTCTTTTTTTTAAAAGGTAAACATATATTAAATGTTTGCTTCCCTTCTATTTTATTGACAGAGGGAAGCTCATGAGAGAGAGATGGCAGAACAGTTTCGCTTGGAGCAGATTCGAAAAGAACAAGAAGAGGAACGTGAGGTAGGACACAGCAAGTTATTTTCAGAACCTGGGTTGTAATTCCACTGTATTTTATGCTGAGGCTGTTACTCTTTGTTACAGTATTTCTACTTTTCCCTAACTCATTTACCCTAACTTTTCTTTAAAAAGAATCATTCCTAAGCTGTTATATAGAATTCTTAGAGAACTTGACCATGTACTAGATTCATGATGTTCTGATATCATCAATCCCATTCTCTCTTATTGTCTAACAAATACTTCCCATCTTTCCTTGATATTATCACATTCCAAGTAATATAGTGACTTTATTTCCCTAACTTCTCACCAAAAGATATAGTAAGTTATTTCCATTTAAAAGCAAACCATAATCTTAGCAGTTAATGATATAGACCATTCCCCACTTTCCAAAGATCTCATAAGGAAGAAAGGAAGCAAGCAAGCAAGCAAGCAAGCAATTGATTGCAGTTAGAATGATAGTACCATATGATTTACTTGGAAAAAGAAGCAGCCCCTTACCAAGTGTTGAAAAACTTGAAAAACCTTAACTGCATGTGTGAGGAATTCTACTAGTCATCATTCTTAGTCAAAATATACCACCTCTTTTACATTTTTCACATATTTTTTGAGCAAGAATTGTGCTGAGCACTGGAAGAGAAACAGGAACCATAAGATGTTTTCTGCCTGTAAGAGCAGATTACGTCTTGGAGGGAAGATTCATGTCTGCAGGGAGAAACACTCTAAATGAAAGGATAAGTCAAAACAAAATACTTAGGGATTTCAGAGACCACGGAAAAATCTTTCACAGTTTTGATAATCAGTCAATAATGGGAGAAGTAGTATTTGAGTCAGGTCTTGAAAGATGTGTGAGCTTACACTATTTGAAAATCAGTTTGTTCATTTTCTGACTTATTGAGTACCTGTCATAATATTTAAGGCACTATACCTGACAAACCCTGGTTCTCTGTTCTTTGAAGATAGAAAATACTTTGTTGAGCATCTTCTGTTTTGCGTATACTTACTCATTAACCATGAGAACAAGATGCAACATAAGGAATTTCTCTTTACAAGTAAAAAAAAAAAAAAACTGAAGCCTATTGAGTTACACATATAGAAATGGGAACAGCCAAATTATCAGCTAGTCTTTATGACTACAGAGCTTATGCTTTTTCTTATACTCTATTCCAATCCAAGGTCATATGCTTTTTTATTTGTCTATAGGAGTCACATAAGGGAGAATTACTTGCCATTCTTGTAGGCTGTTTCAAGAGACATAGTTTTAAAACATAGGGGAAAAAAAATAAACATAGGGTTCCTGCTCCTTCATGCTTTCACACGTGATCATTCCCTCCTTATAGTACATCTTTAATCTTAGAAGCAATCTAAAATGTTGAGTACACAATTAACTTATTGATCAGGATTTAGACTTGATTCTAATGACTTACATAGTTTACCCTGAGCTAAAATTTTCTTTATCAAATGTAGATACTAATAAATGTAAGGTCCTCATAGAAAACCCTCCAAATATCCTTATAACTGTTCTCTGATCTGAAAATCCAAAATCTGAAATGTTCCATCATCCCCAAAAGGCTTTTAGATTTAGGACTCATTCCTGAGATATCCCAATATGTATGTACAGATATTCAAAAGTCAAAAGACATTCTTAAGTCTGGAGCATTTGTAGTCCAAAGCATTTCAGATAGAAAATAACTTGGAGCATGTGTGTGTACAATTGTTAAGTGAAAAGATGGAACACAAGGAAAGGGAGGAAGGGTAGGGCAGGTGTTTCAGCTAGTCATCTCTTGCATTTGTCCTTCCATGTACTCCCAGAAAAGGCAAGTTTCAAAAATACTCTGTACTGCCGGGCACTGGTGGCTCACGCCTGTAATCCTAGCTACTCAGGAGGCTGAGATCTGAGGATCTCGGTTCAAAGCCAGCCCGGGCAGGAAAGACCATGAGACTCCTATCTCCAATAAACCACCAGAAAACTGGAAGTGGCACTGTAGCTCAAGTGGTAGAGTGCCTGCCTTGAGCTGAAGAGCTGAGGGACAGCGCCCAGGCCCAGAGTTCAAGCCCCACGACCGACCAAAAAAAAAATACTCTGTACCTTACTCTCCCTAATCCAAGCCTTACAAAGGCTGTTGTATATTTCATCAAATTTTAATCTAGTCTTTTCCAAAGTTTTTGACCTTGTTCATTTGTTTTGCATGGGATACCAGATAACATTTCAGCACATTAGGGTACTACAAATTATCATACCAGGAAAAGGCTGGTGTTGTGCAACCTGTATGAAACTGAGACCCAGAAAGGTTATACAGTTTGCCAATGTCACCAAACTGGTTGAACATATAATCTGGACAAGAAGCCAAGTCACCTGATTTTCTGTAGTAGTATGGCCTCCCATCTAACCGAAACCTAACCCATATAATTACATTGAGAAACAAGTGGTTTTTGTCACTTTTATTATCTACAGTATTTCAAGGTCCTTTAGAAAAATAAAGTATTATATAGTCAAATCACCCTTGTCTATCAGAAACTATTTAGTACTTGTCATGTGGCAATTGAATGAAATCAGTAAAAATATAGAAAGGCAGATTGCTCTGGTCCTTGAATGTGATAAGGAAAATACTTGTAAAACTATTCTAAAGGAAAATCATAGAAATTATAACAAACTTCCACTTTACTAATGTATGTGTTTACTTACTCTTTCTAAAATCACTATCAAGTAATGTTCATAAATATATGTAATTCTAAGGTATTAAAAAAAGGAACAATAGATGTAGAAATAAACATTAAGGGAAAATACAGGAAGATTAATTGAAAGGTGATATTAGTATGTTTACAACAGATAGTCCAGCAGAGGCACTAAATGAACATGATGGAGTTCTATATGTGAGCTCAAAATGAATCACAAAGTTTGTTCCATACTTCTTTTGAGTAAAAAATAGAGAAAAATGTGATAATTTAGAAATGCCACTTTGTAAATAATAACAGATAAAGACTAATCTTTCAGAGTGTACCTGGATTTTTCTAACATTGAGATGTTAGAGCAGTGTTTCCCCTTCACGAGGAAGCTTTGTGATGTGGTAAATATTATTTCTGACCATAGCTACAATAGCTAAGTCATGTATGACAATTTCTTATAGCTTTTTACATGAAATTTAAACTCATAAAAGTTTGAGCTTATGGTACAAGGTAAAATCATCTCTACAAAGGGCCAAATAACATGTTTTTCTGTAAGTTCAGTTTAAACAATAGATCTTTTCCTTTACTTTCACCCTTGGATACCGGATCTTACTTAGCCAGGCTGAACTCAAACTCACAATCTTCTTGCCTCAACCTTCAAGTGCTGTTATGATAGCATAAGAAGTGAATCTAATAGAAACTGGCAAAATGTATGAACTACTTGCCATCCAAGTATTGGGGGTTTTGCCACTGCATTTTGGGCAGGAAAAAAATTTCAGCTAAGATTGCATCCAATCAGTATTCAGCAGAGATTTATTACTCATTAACTTTCTTCTGTATATAAATCATTAAATAAGTTACCATAGATAATTATATTATACTGTGTTGTATATGTAAAATATAATTAGTTCTGAGAGAGTTCACTGTTTAATGGAAGAAGTAGACAAATATAAATAAATAACTATAGAAAGAGACACTTTACATTATAAAATACTTGAGGCTGGGAATGTGGCTTAGTGGTAGAGTGCTTGCCTAGCATGCATGAAGCCCTGGGTTTGATTCCTCAGTACCACATAAACAAAACAAAAACATTATAAAATACTATAAAATGGAATAGCACTAAAGATATTTTGAAGAAGTTGATTTTTAGTAGTAGATTCTCAACAAGAAATACTTAACTTCTATGTGCTGCTAATAACTCACAACTATAATTCTAGCTACTTGGGAAACTGAGATTAAGAGGATTGCAACTTGAGACCAGTCAGAATATACCTAAATCTTCCTCTCAACCAATAGCTGAGCACAGTGGTATGCACCTGTCATCCTAGCATCAGAGGAGGCCTAGATTGGGAGGATTATATTATGGTTACATACCAGCTGTAGTTTAAATTTTTTTTTAAAAAATTGTGAGATTCCATCTTAACAGAAGAAATTGGGCATGGTGGTTTGTGCCTGTCATCCCAGCAGAAAGCAAAAATAGGAAAGATTGTGGTCCAGAAGTCTGCCTAGGCAGGAAGCAAGATACTATCTCAAAAGGTAATCAGTGAAAAAACGACTGGGCATATCACTCAGCGGTAAAGTGTCTGTAAAGGCCTTAAGCTTAAATTCCAGTACTCCCAACCAGAAAAATAAACCTTCATAGAGAAAGGAGCTTTGGGAAGATTAAGAGGATTTTGATGGTTAACAATGAAATAAGACAGAAGAGCATTTTTTATTTATTTATTTATTTGTCAGTCCTGGGGCTTGAACTCAGAGCCTGGGCACTGTCCCTGAGCTTCTTTTTGCTCAAGGCTAGTGTTCTACCACTGAGCCACAGCATCACTTCTGGATTTTTCTGTGTATGTGGTGCTGAGGAATTGAACCCAAGGCCTTATGCATGCAAGGCAAGCACTCTACCACTGAGCCCTCTTCCCAGCCCTAAGAGAAGAACATTTTGATTGGAGTAATAAATAAATGTTTGGATGGAAGGCCAATGAAAGAGCATCACCTCTTAAATATGAACAAAGACATAGGGTTTGCTCAGAGAATATATGGATAAATTTAGAACACAGTCCAAATAATTAGAGCTATTGTTGAAAGATCCAATTTTTGGAGAATCATGAGTGGGAGAGAATAAACAAAGTCTACCTTCATCATCCCTGGCTATAAAAGAAATGCAAATAGGGTTGGGAAGGTGGCTCAGTGGAAGAGTGCTTTCCTTGCATGCATGAAGCCCTGGGTTCAATTCCTCAGCACCACATAAGCAGTAAAAGCCAGAAGTGGAGCTGTGGCTCAAATGGTAGAGCACTAGCCTTGAGCTGAAGAGCTAAGGGACAATGCCCAGGCCCAGAGTTCAGGCCCCATAACAAAGAAAGAAAGAAAGAGAGAGAGAGAAAGAAAGAAGGGAAAAGGAAAGGAAACGAAAGGAAACGAAAGGAAAAACACTGAGATACTTCCTTACCCCAGTCAGAATGGCCCACATCCTAAATTCAACCAACGACAAATGCTGAAGGGGATGTGAAGAAAGAGGAACCCTACTGCATTGCTGGTAGGATTATATACTAATACAGCCACTTTGGAAATCAGTCTGGAAGTACCTCAGAAAGCTAAATATAGACCTCCCCTATGACCCAGTCATACCACTCCTAGGCATCTACCTGAACAACAGGAACCAGGATACAAGGACACATGCACCTCCATGTTAACTGCAGCACTGTTCACAATAGCCAAGATATGGAAACAACCCAGATGTCCCACTACTGATGTGGATCCAAAATTGTGGTACCTATATACAATGGAATATTATGCAGCCATTAGAAAGGATAAAATAATGGTATTTTCAGGGAAACAGATGGAACTAGAGCGAACTATTTTGAGCAAGGTAAACCAAAAACAAAGAGACAAACGGCACATGCTCTCCCTGATACGTGAATGCTAAAGCCAAAATGCAAGCAGATATGACAAAGTAAACAAGACTTGAGAAACAAAGGACAGCCACTCATTTTGTCATATCATTGCTTAATGACTCCATGTTCTTGAACTTATATATGGTGTATATATATATATATATATATATATATATATATATATATGCAGGCAACGGAGGGAAGCCAGGAGGAGGACACAGAATAAGTGGGAAATGGAACAACATACAATAAAGGGGCCCATCAACTGCAATGGACATAGAAGAAAAAGAACTAAGCAACCCAAAGACAGCGATGGGAAGGGGGGAAGGGAGGAATGAGAGGGAAAGAATGCACAACTTACACTAAGCAAAAGGAAAGAAATTCAAACATCACTTGATATTGAAGAAATAATTGTATTGTCAATTAATGAACTTTATAGACCATGATAATGACAATTTACCTTGTGAAGGTTAAAATGTATTTGTGACTTTTAAGTATCACTGTTCCACAATACTGTAAAATATGTGAAATTTATGTAATCACCTAATCTCAATTTAAAAGAAAGAAAAGTGAGAGAAGGAATAGGTTTGGATCGATGGGTGACAATGTTGTCAGACACCTTGTACTCATATACTGTTTTGTAGAATGGGAACTTCTTTGTACAACTACTTAAAGATAATGATAATTTTAAAAATGTTAAAAACAAAAACAAAAAACATTACCATCATATGATAGCTCCAGCCATCTCCCATCCCTCAGTCTTTATACAAGATTTGAAGAATTAAGAACTGGTTGAGCGCGACAAGAAATGTACTCATTACCTTACTTATGTAACTGTAACCCCTCTGTATAGCACCTTTTCAATAAAATAAAATTAAAAATAATAATTGCCACATCATGTCCCTTAAGAACTGCAATTGTGCCACAGGCACTGGTGGCTCATGCCTGTAATCCTAGCTACTCAGGAGACTGAAATCTGAGGGTTGCAGTTCAAAGCCAGCCTGGGCATAAAAGTCCATAAGACTCTTATCTCCAATTAACCACCAGAAAACTGAAAGTGCTATGGCTCAAAGTGGTAGAGTTTTAGCCTTGAGCAGAAGGAGCTAAGGGACAGCACCCAGGTCCAGTTCAATCTCCACAACCAACAAGAAAAAAAAAAAAAAAACCTGCAGTGGTAGCTGGCATGGTGGCTTACACTGTAATCATAGCTATTCAGGAGGCTGAAATCAGGAGGCTTGAGATTCCAGGCTAGACCAAGCAAGAAGTTCATGAAACCCCCATCTCAACAACAACAACAAAACCACTGAACACAGTGGTATGTCCCTGTAATTCCAGGTAAATGGTAAGTATAGATAGGAAGACTGTGATCCAGAGTGCCCCAAAAAAGTGAAGCCCTATTTGAAAATAAAGGAAAAAGGACTGGAGACAGGCACCAGTGGCAAACACCTCTAATCCTAGCCACTTAGGAAACTGAGACCTGGAAAATTGTGGTTCAAAACCAGACCAAGAGGAAAAATTTACTAGATTTCACTTCCAAAATAATCAGCACATAGCTGGTTTGGATGGATAGAGTGCCAGCCATGCAAGTATGAAACCCTGAGTTCAAACTCCAATACTACCCCAAAAAAGTAGACTGTGACCTAAGTGGTAGAATACCTGCCAGGCAAATGTAAAATCTGAGTACAAAGCCCAGTACCATCATGACCATCACCCCCAAAAAAGAAAATGCAACGTCTTCTATTGATTCCAGTTGAATCTCTACAGGATTTTCTGTAGAAATTTTAATTTTATATTTTCTATGAAGAAGCAATGCAATTAATATAGTCAAAACATTTTTTAAAAAGAACAAAGTTGAAAGACTGAAAGTACCAGGGTTAAATACTTAACAAATCACCATAGTGTGACATAGCATAGTGATGAACCCACCAATGAATGAAACAGTAAATAATCCAGAATCTGTCCCCAGAAGTTCATGCCTGTAATCCTCTCTACTCAGGAGGCTGAGATCTGAGGATTGCACTTTAAAACCAGCCTAGTATATGCCAATTAACTCTGTTAATTTTCAGCACCACAAGAGAAAAGATTTTACTGCGTGTGAATTATGCCTTAATTTTAAATGGAAAAAAAAAAACCAAGTGGCTTTCTCAAAGCCATATTTAGTCTCGTCACCCCTGTCCTTTGTTTCCTCTTTAACTCCTGTTCCTCTCATCATACTCATTCTATTTTAGCCATATGGCTGCCCTGCAGTCCCTTAAACCAGGCACCCAGGCTAGAACCAAATGTTCACATGGCTCTATCTCCCCTTTGTGCTTTTGTTCATTAAGAACAACATTTAAAACTTCCCCTCCCTTGTACTAGAATTCTCTGCTCTCCCTCCATAGTCACCATCACTATGTGATAAGTATATGCATGCATATATGAAATTTTCCTATGTTGCCTTAGAACAAAAGTTCCACTTAAACAGAATTTTTTTCTATTTTCTCATCTAAAACTAATAATACAAAGAATGTGTGTGTGTGTGTCTGTCTGTCTATCTGTCTGTCTGTTAATTGATTCTAATTGTAAGAGATTAGTAAGAAAATATATATTATCCTTTCTAGCTAAACAAGTGTAGTGGTATATACCTGTAATCCCAGCTATTAGGGAGGCAGAAGCAGGAAGATCACAGTCAAGGTTAGTGAAACTCTATCTTAGAAAAAAAAAATTAAAATTAAAGGTCTGGTGACTCAAATGATAGAATGCTTACCTAACAGATGAGATCCTAGGTTCAATCTGCATTACTGTAAAAAAGAAAAAAAGGCAGTTGTGCAGTAAGTCTTTTTTGAGTGTGTGTTTTCATTGCCTAATTTCACGTTAAATGATCCCATTTTTCATTCCTCATATGTGAATGCTTTAAATCTGCAGATATTTTTTTAATTTTAAAAAGTCCAAGATTAAGAAAAAAAGTCCAAGATCATACAAATGGTTGGTTTCATAGAATCCATTTAATAAAGAGCAATCCTCCTCTTAAGGGGGAAAAAGTCCAAGATCAGTTCATGTTTCTTCCCCTCAGTACTGAAGATTGAACTGGGTACCACATACCGGCTGAGTCCTAGAGCCAAGCCCCTAACCCTTTTGTCATATTTTTGTTTTTGAGATAAGCTCTCAAAAACTTTGCTCTAAGCTGGCCTCCAACATGCAGTCTCTCTACTTCCACTCTTAGTTATCTGGGATTATAGGCATGCATCACCGTGCCCAGCTCAGTTCATATTTCTTTTACCAGGTTTCCTTGTTTTATCACAAACCTAAAATATGCAAATAAAAAACTTATTTCTTGAGCAAACCAAATTGAAATTGAACAATGGTGTTTACTATGACTGTTATTTTGGTATTTGTGTCCTTTTTATTACTGTTTTACAACTGTGTTTGCTTACGTGGTAGTTTTGCTTTTAGCTAGTATATTTGAAACAGGTTTTACTGGCATTTCTTTTTGCCAGTAAAACTGTTGCTTATTCAGATACCAAAGTTGCTGACCTATCTAATCTCTCTTCATTGTTTTGCACATTGGTCTGTTAGTGTGGGATAGCTAAGATCTGTTTTCATTCTACAGAAAAGCCCTGGAGTCTGTGTACATTGAGGGCCAGATCTTGTCTGCACAATGAATGGAGTAATGAGCTACTGTTGTTTATTTTTCTGTACTATAATCAATTGACTTCAGACAATAATGTAGCATCTGTTGTTATACTGTGCAGGGAAATGCCAATGTAGAATGCAAGCAGACAGGTGGATTAAAAGGGGGAGCAGAAAGGGAAACCAGGAAATACCAAGTTGAGTTCTAATTAAAGTAGGTACAAAGAAATAATCTTTATGATAATGACAGCAGCACCAGCCACTGTCCTGTCTTTACAATGTTAACATATATATAGCATGATGATCAGTGCTAGGCACTTGACATCGATTGAATGCTAAACTTAGTGTTTTTATTGGCCCTGTTTCTTGAATAAAGAAACTAAAGGTCATAAAGGTTGTTATTTACCTAATGGACAGTATTTGAATCTGTCATACAGGAAAGCATGTGATCCTAACCATTTAATTACTTTTTTGTGGGTATGTACCAGTCCTGGGACTTGAACTCAAGGCCTGATCATTGTCCCTGAGCCTTTCTGCTCATAGCTACTGCTCTAACACTTGAGGCACAGTTCCACTTCTGGCATTTTGGTGATAAATTGAGGATAAGATCTCACAGACCGGCTGGGAAAGTGCTCAGTGGTAGAGTGCTTGTCTTGCATGCATGAGGCCCTGGGTTCGATTCTTCAGCACCACTTAAGCAGAAAAAGCCAGAAATGGTACTGTGGCTCAAGTAGTAGAGCATTAGACTTGAGCTGAAGAACTGAGGGACAGTGCCCAGGACCAGAGTTTGGGCCCCATGACCAATTTAAAAAAAAAAAAGATTTCACAGACTTTCTTACTCAGGCTGGCTTCAAAAGGAAATCCTCAGATCTCAGCTTCCTGAGTAGCTAGGGTTACAGGTGTGAGCCACTGGCGCCCAGCTTAATTACCATTTTTTAAACTTCATTGTTAAAAGTCAGTTTAGTGATTGAGTTTGAGAAGTAACTCCTAGGTAAAGAGCATTAATTTTACACAAATGTTGCATTCCTGAAAAAGTATATTAACATTTAAGATATTTTATTAAAATATATTACACTTTAATGAAACCTTTAAAACAATTATAAAATACATGACTGAACAAAAAAAGATAAAATATACTGATTCAAACTTTTAAGTTTAAAATGTATACTTTTATAAAAATATTTGGGTGATAAAAATTTTGGAAAATAGTAATGATTATACAACATTATGATTGTACTTAATGCTTCTGAATTGTACAGTTAAAATGGTTAAAATGATTTCTTAAATTACTGAATATAAACAAATGATAGCAATGATTATCTTAAGTTAATGTTTTCCTTACTGAATCTATTTTGTGAATGTATTTTTATAATCAGGGAAAATGTTCTTTTAATCTCAAAGATGATTTGAGAGAGCCACTAGTGTTACTGAAAAATAGATGATCACATTAATAATTTAGAAAATGTATGTAAATCTAATCCACAGAGATTTACCCCTACAAGCAACTCATGGTTGTAGGGGACATGTCAGACTGAATTGTTAATGCTAGAAGGAGTTAAACCTTGGAGAAAAGAGTCATGATATTCACTCCTTAGTTCTAGAAGTTAAATTCCATGATATTCAATTCTTTTTTTTTTGGTCGGTAATGGGGCTGAACTATGGGGCCTGGGCGCTGTCCCTCAGCTCTTTAGCTCAAGACCAGTGCTCAACCACTTGAGCCACAATGCCACTTCTGGTTTTCTGGTGGTTTATTGGAGATAAAAGTCTGATGGACTTTCCTGCCCTGGATAGTTTTGAACTCAGCCTCCTGAGTAGGATTATAGGTGTGAGCCATCGGCGCCCACTTTGATATTCACATTCTTGAAGCACTTACTGAACAGCACTTGTTACCAAACTAACCATTACCTCATACTTACCTTATTGCTATTAATGTGTTTATGTATCTTCTTTGTGTTATGCTCTCTACTTGGAGTAAGAAATAAGACATGGTTCCATGCCCTAATAGAATTAATAGACCAGTGATTAAGCCAGATTTTAGAGAAATAATATGGTATGGTGTAGTGAATACTATAATAGACATACTGCATCTTGGCTTAATTTTATATACTCATTTGTTCATATATATACATACATTACAATTTTACTGAATAGTTTAATATTAGGAAATGCTTAAAATTCATCTTATGTCAGACACTGGGAAAGTTTATGTGTCTTTTTTTCTTTTTGGTTTTGTACTGGGGTTTGAATTTAAGGCTTTGTGCTTGCTAAGAAGATGCTCTATTGCTGAGCCATGCCTCCATCACACCCATACTTCCTTTTGGCTTGAGATATTCAAGAGAAAGGTGTTTCTGATTAAATGGTTAATCACACCAACTTTAGACTTTTTGTTAAGACTGTAAAGAACTTAGGTTCCAAGTTCTCTCATTCACGTTATTTGATTGTGATAATTATAGATTAATAGTGAAGGAGCATTTGTTTTTCTATTAATTATAAATTAGGAATGTGGAAATGATAAAATAGGAACAGAATGTGTGAAGTAAAACATTCTAATACTACAGAATTGCTTATCCAAGGAATTTCTCAAGTTGCTAGGACCAAAATGAATTTTTATGAATACCTGCCAAAAATTTCAGTGTGGGCAAATACCTCAGAAACCTAACTTCCAATGGAATGCCATCAATGTGAAATAATATAATAGGAAATCTAGGTTCAAACCTAGCTGTAACTATGAGTCCTCTCAACAGTTTATCCCAACTGTTTGAGTCTTCTTTTTCATGTACAGAATGTACAGTTTAGTTTGTCTATAGGTCCAGAAATCTGTCATTCTGTAACAAAGCCAATCACTTATAGCAAGTTAATGATAGAGCTGTAACTGAGACTATGGTATCTTGTGTCCAAGAAATCACTTGAGTTTCTTTTAATTCCCTTTGTGTGGTGGGGTGGGGGGGGGGCATATGCGCTCACTCTTATACACATCACTCCTGGGGCTTAAACTCAGAGCCTAGGTGCTGTTCTTGAGCTTTTTTGCTTTTTTTTTTTTTTTCCTGAAGGCTAGTACTCTACCACTTGAGCCACAGCTTAACTTTGGCTTTTGTTTTTTAAGTGGTTAATTGGAGTTAGGAATCTCAAAGACTTTCCTGCCTGGGCTGATTTCAAACCATGATCCTCAGATCTCAGCCTCCTGAATTGTTAGGATTACAGACATGAGCCACAGTGTTCCTGGCAATTTTTTAAAAATACTTATTTTGCTAGGCATGGTAATAAATGTCTATAATCCTAGCATTTGGGATGCTGCAGCAAGAAAATCACAAATTCAAGGCTAGCCAGGACTACATAATACCTGTTTCAAAAATTAAAATTAGGGGCTGGGAAGCTGGCTTAGTGGTAGAGTGCTGGCCTCTCATGCATGAGGCCCTGAGTTCGATTCCTTAGCACCACATAAGCAGAAAAAGCCAGAAGTGTCACTGTTGGCTCAAGTGGTAGGGTGCTAGCCTTAAGCTGAAGAGCTGAGGGACAGCGCCCAGGCCCAGAGTTCAAGCCCCATGATCAACCAAAAAAAATAAATAAATAAAATTAAGCTGGATGCCTATATATAAACCTAGCTACTCGGAAAGCTGAGTAGCTTCCCTGGGCAGGAAGCCAGCCTGGGCAGGAAAGTCTGTGAGACCTTTATCTCCAATTTATCACCTGAAAACTGGAAGTGGCCCTGTGGCTCAAGTGGTAGAGGCTAGACTTGAGTTGAAGAACTCAGGGGTAGCACCCAGGCCCAGTGTTCAAGCCTCATGACCAACAAAAGATAAATAAGTAAATAAAAATTAAGACTAGCACTGGTGGGTCATGCCTATAATCCTAGCTACTCAGGAGGCTGAGATGTGAGGATTGTGGTTCAAAGCCAGCCCAGGTAGAAAAGTCTGTGAGAATCTTATGTCCAATAAACTACTCAGAAAAAGCTGGAAGTGGTTCTGTGGCTCAAGTGGTAGAGTGCTAGCCTTAAGTACAAAGTGTCTCAGGGACAGCACCCAGGCCCTGAGTTCAAGCCCCAGGACTGACCAAAAAAATAAAAATAAATGTTTTATTATAACAGAATATATATTTATACATATATATTAGAGATTTACATTTTTAAGTGATTCATCACTAAACAGTCTTCCCATTCTATAAAATTTCTACTTGGTAAATATTTTTTCTCAAATATAAATGTATGAATAAGTTTTGGGAATGCTTTAATAATCTTAATTCACACACCCTGTAAAGAAAGCAGTAGGATACTTGATATATACTTTCTCAATCACAAATATCTACGCCCTTTACTTGGTTGGTTTTTTTAAAAAAAGAAACGTTTATTTTCAATGTAGTTATCTACTGATTTAATAATGTGGCCTCAAGGTGGGATTTATTTTAATTAATTTTCTATTGAGCTTATAGTAATAAAATGAAAAAAATATGATTTCTATTGTTCAAGCATTAGATTTGCTTAATAAGTGTAGCAGTGGTTTTTCAGTGAGTGTCTGGTAGCTTTTTTCTAGTCTCTCTCTATCCCCACAGTCCCATCTGTCCTACATTTTAACACCTGTTTTTATTATCTACTTAGGCCATTCGACTCTCCTTAGAGCAAGCTCTGCCTCCAGAGCCAAAGGAAGAAAATGCTGAGCCTGTGAGCAAACTACGGATCCGGACCCCCAGTGGCGAGTTCCTAGAGCGGCGTTTCCTAGCCAGCAATAAGCTCCAGATTGTTTTTGATTTTGTGGCTTCCAAAGGATTTCCATGGGATGAGTTCAAGTTACTGAGCACCTTTCCTCGGAGAGATGTAAGTTACCATATCTACCTCAGGAAGTGAGTCCAGATCATTAGGACTGGGAAAAGTAATCTAAGAAATGTCAAATGATACAAGACATCCAAAAATCCTTCCTTGTTCTGCACACCATTCTCTTCTTAGCTTTCAGTGAAGGTATGACTTTCCAGGCCAGAAGATATGTCCAGAAGCATATGTAAGAAATTAGGAACTGGATCTTTCTTCTGTCTTCGTTATCTCACTGTTACCCCTATCCTAGCTTTTATATAAGCTTTCCTGAGGTCTCATCTTTACATACCTAAGAGCATACCAGAGAATTGTGTACTTAACAGATTAAGATCAAGATCAATGATTATAGGTTCACTAAGAATGAGTTACGCTAAACAAAGAGTATTTTGTGATTTGATAGTTTTTCTACCCTGGGAAGTTGAGGTGACACATGTTCACTGTGTATATTTCAGCCCCTACTTTTGCAAAAGAGTAGAGAAATAGATGTTGATCTACAGTTAGGTAGATCCATTGTTGATTAGGTGGTGTGTCCAGAAAATGTCAACTATCATGGCCCTGCAGGGAATCAAGAGATGGTATATTTAACCCTTTTTGCCAAATGAAACAAATATCACATTTATGAATTATGAAAAGTCAGATTCAAGAAACTTTCAAATAAAACTAAAACTATAAATAAAATGGCCAAAATTTTGCAAGAATATATAAAGATATATTCCATGAGCAGAGGTTACATTGAATTAGGCTAAATATACACTAATAAATGCTTATAACTGCTAGCAAAAAGATCATAGTTTTAGAAGTATAAGTACAACAGGAGAATAAATAAATGGTCTTATTCAACTCTGCATTTAAACTATTCCTGAAAGGGTCTGTAATCTTCATGTTGAAACAAGAAGCCTGAAGAAACAGAAACATTTATGACAGGGCTGGAAGGAAGGAAAAGGAACTGTCAATTCTGGTTATCTGGGGAACAAATACTTCAGGAAAGAAAGGTCATGAGAGACATGAGTGTTATATTCAGATACATGAAATTTCACTGTGTAATAAAAGGAACCTGCTGCAGGGTCAAAACTCTTACTAATGAGTTGAAGGTTACAGAAAGCACTACTGGCCTAATACACAAAAGCTCTTCCTAAGAAAGGAGTATCTTATATTGTGAAATACTAATTTCCCTATCTTTGGAGATAATGGTTGCTGCTCTTATGGTCAGTGTTCCTTACTAGGTTAGTGCTCCTCCTAGTCTCATTTCTGGGTCTTATTCAACTCTAAAATAGTAAATCTTAATAGTCCTTGATTCTATTGTGATCTAAATCTAGCAATCTGGACTTTATGAGTCTCTCACATTGGTTGGCAAATTTAGAGGATAAAGTTAGAAACTAGTAACGTATCTTTTATCTCTACTACCCAGCCACAAATCCCCTGTAGGTGGGATGAAGATTCTGCCAGTTATGTTTAAGCCCAGGAAGACCCCAAATAAGTGACCATTGGTCCTTTTCTCACCAGCCCCACCAACACTTCCAGGCTTTTTGTCTTTATTCATAGTAAAAGCATACAAATATATATGCATATGCTCTTACCACACATCCAGATAAAAATAAAGTCCTTAAATTCTACCACTGAAGTTAAACTCCAAATATGTGAATATTTAAAAAAGAGTCAAGGGGAGTAGAAAGGGTGACACTGATCAAGATGCACTGTACACATAAACCAACATGTTGAATTGAAACCTCTTTTGTATAATTGTTTAATTTTTGTTGTTGTTGTTGTTGTGGGGCCTGAACTCTGGGCCTGGCCACTGTCCCTGAGCTCTTCAGCTCAAGGCTAATACTCTACCACTTGAGCCACAGTGCCACTTCCAGCTTATGTGGTACTGAGGAATCGAACCCAGGGCTTCATGCATGCAAAGCAAGCACTCTACCACTGAGCCAACTTCCCAGCCCTAATTTTTTTTAAGTAAATAAAAAAAGAGGCTACTATCAAAAGGTTCAGGATTTGCCTGTCTCTTACACTTTATATTTTGTGATGAGAGTCTCTCCTTGGAAAACTTAAAGAACTTAGGATAAATTCTTCCTTCCCAAGGTTTGCTTTCAAGTTACTCTCTTCTTGGGCCTCATGTGTAAAATTAAAGTACTAGAAGATATAGGTCTACAGACCTCTTATTTTATAAAATAAAACTTTTGTTTTCTTCCAAATTACTATTTGAACCTTATTTTTTGATAGCTTGAGGGGAGGATTGTTTTTAAAGAAGATAAGTTTTCTGCTCAGTATTAACCTCTGTAATAATATCTTTATATTAAGATGTAGATGAAAAAATGCTACTGAAAGGAAACACAAATCAATGTAATATGCAAGGGTGCTTTGACCTGGTATCTGCCTGCCTGCCTGCCTCAAGCTTTACTAATCAAGTTTTCAGCCTCTTAAGTGGAAACTCTAATGCCAGTTTTGACAGTCCCTAAATAGAAAGCCCATTACTTAAAGAAAATTTACTCCTGTTTTAGCATTGTTAAAGAAGGCAATTTCCCAGTCCCGTTTCCCACTGTCTTTTACCTGATTTCATCCCTATCTCTATACTATTTCAATTTTTTTTCCCAAAACTTCTTAGTATCATCTGTCCTAATTTCTAAGAGAAACTATCAAGCCAGAGCATTTTGCTTATATAGGAGCAATCAGGAGTTTCCCATTACCAGTCATTTGCCTGTTTTATGGTCTTTGGTCAATGTAAAGTTATCTGCCACACAATCATTTCTCTTTGGCATAAAACCTCTTCAGTAGTCCCTACTTCTCCTTAGGATATTTTTAAAACTGTACAATATGGCATATTCCTGTCTTTCTGACTTTATATACTGTCTTTTATTACTTGTTTATATCAGCAAGAGTTAAGAGATTGCTCACTATTCACTAAAGGCATAGAAAATCTCATACTCTACACTTTGGCATGCTCTCCTTGAACATCCACCCTTTGCACTATATCTGGCCTGTTGTTCAAATGAGCCTAGCTTTTAATGCCTAGCTTAAATGTCAGCCTATGAAGCTGTCTCTGGAAAGCTCTCTTCTTCCAAGCTTCACCTATATACCATTGTAGTTTGTACACTCTTCTCTCATAGCACTTGATCTTTTGTTATAAAGATAATCTGTATTATGTTCAAATTTGTCTTTGTTGCAGTTCCCACCATGTTGCCTCATATGTAAGTATTTAGTAACTGTTGTCTTATGTTAATAACTTCAGGCCTCCCTCAAATCTCTAGTTCCTGACCTAAATTCCAGAAATAAACACTATTCCTTCTCCTGGTAACTGTTACTAGCAAACTGGCAAAAACTCCCCCACACAAAAAAAAACACAACCAAATAACTCAAGACTGATAGCAATTTGATAATCCATTTTTCTCAAGCAGGTCTGTGCCTGCTGCTATTTTGGTAATCCAAAATGGTCTTGGAGCTTGAGCTAGGCAGGCCATTCCAAATCAGAGCAGGTTCCCTACACCCACTGTTTTCCAGTTCTAAACCCAGAAAGCCCAGAAAACTCTTTAGGTCTCCTTAAGAGTAAGGTAGGGTAAGAGTTAATGGTACTTCATCCTTCTCTAAGTGTTTTTTTCAAGTCTAACAACTACTGTTTTTGCAAGGCTATTTTGTAATAGCCATCTGTGTCTGCAAGGATTAGGATCTAATTTGTAAAAGTCATCTTAAATTACAGCCAAACTAAAGACTGTTAAAAAGCACATCTTAAGACCTTGCCTCTTTAATAACAAATAATATAAGACTTAACTATAGGAGTCTTATTGTGTCTTTAGCCTTTTCTCCACAATACAGAGGTTGGTTTCTCACCAGAAGATCTATTAAATGTCCTTCTATGCTTCTGCTGCCCAAACCAAAACAATTCTTCATGTTAAGATTTCCCAGCTGTCCAACTGTTTACTAAATGTCTGCTGGCCATTATACTTAACTGAACTGAGCACTGGGGGATTACCAAAATAGCAGCAGGCACAGACCTTCTTGAGAAAAAAACGGATTATCAAATTGCTATCAGTCTTGAGTTATTTGGTTGTGGGGTTTTTTGTTGTTGTTGTTTTGGTTTGTTGTTTTTTTGTTGTTGTTGTTTTTTGGTGGGAGAGAGGTTTTTGCCATTTTGCTAGTAACAATTACCAGGAGATGAATAGTGTTTATTTCCAGAATTTAGGTCAGACTCTACTTCTTGCACATGCTAGAACTGTGTAGATACCAGTGGTCCCTTTGCCTTATCTGGACATTGCCCTGGGAGTGAGGCCTAAAAGCAGAGTAAGGATACTTGACCCTACCAGGAGTCCAGAGAGGAACTATTTGCCCTAAGTCCTCTATAAACTTATACCCCAACATAGGCCTTTTCCAGAACAACCTGTCACTCATGCTACTTGGCATTTGATTGGTATTCCCTTACTCTTTTCTGTCACTTCTTTTGTTGTTGGTGATGGTGGTGGTCGTGGTCGTGGTGGTCATGGGGCTTGAACTAAGGGCCTGGGTGCTATCTGAGCTCTTTCACTCAAGGCTAGTGCTCTACCACTTTGAGCCACACCTTCACGTCCTATTTTCTAGGGACTAATTGGAGATAAATATCTCTTGGACTTTCTTGCCTGGGCTGGCTTTGACCCTCAGATCTTAGCTTCCTGAGTAGCTAGGCTTACAGATGAAGCCACCAGTGCCCTACTCCCTTCATATTCTTTATCCTATTACTCTTACCCTTCTTGCCTTCTCTATTTTATATTTCCTGTTCTTATTCATATTATACAGAAGAGCTCTGCCTGAAAATGGAAAAATAGTTGTTTCTATTAATAGAGTGATTGGAAAATACAAAGAAAGGAGAGTGATAAATGGCAGATGAGTTCCAGGGAATGGACCCTAGTATCAAAAGATAAAATTACAATAAAATAATTATAGATCTTAAATGGCTTTTATTTTCCATTCATGAATCAGGACAGCCTTCATTCTAAAAAATAGAGTAGAGCTGCCATTGAGCAATAGTAGAATATTGGGTTTTAGATGGTAGAAACAAGAAAACAGAGCAATAGGTTTAAAAAAAACAACTGGCTAATGGATTTGATTTTTTTTTTTTTTTTTTGGTTGGCTGTGGGGCTTGAATTCTGGGCCTGGATGCTGTCCTTCAGCTCAAGGCTAGCACTCTACCACTTGAGCCACAATGCCACTTCTGGCTTTTTCTACTTATGTGATGCTGAGGAATCAAACCCAGGGCTTCATTCATGCAAGGCAAGAACTCAACCACTGAGTCACCTTCCCAGTCCTGGTTTGTGTGTGTGTGTATTTGTTTATTTGTTTTTTGTAGGAGTTTATACAGAGGAGATTTCTCTTATGCTGACTCAGGTAGACTGGAGTCAGTTTTCTTTTTTCTTCGTTTTCTTTTTTTAATTTAAGTAGTTATACGAAGGAGTTGCCTTTAACAAAACCATTTGTGAATACAATATATCTTGATCAATGTCACCCCTTTCAACATTCTAACCCATTGGAATAAATTTTCAAAGCATGTTTTATTCCCTTAAAGTTCCAGGATTAGGAACTTTTAGCTTGAGGGACTCCAATTTGGTTTTAGTCCTTTGAGGCCTATTGAAGAAGCTCAGTCCAAAACAATTACCTCCTATAATTTGCTTAATAATTCTTTTCAGTCAACTTTGCCCTGTCTGGAGAGTATGACCAAATAACTTTTGAGCATTACTCTCAGCTACCATTGTTAAGTTTCTAGTTTCAGCATGTTGTTCATAGAATGTAGAATATAGTGACCTCATAATTACATATTTCTTTGAGTTTTGTCATTCCAGCCATACAGAGACCATTTGATGTTTGATGAATGGCCATATGCACACATGTGGCTATTCCTTCTGCTTCAGCTTCTCAAGTAGTTGCAATTACCATGTAGCTTGTACCACCATAGCCAGCTTGACCTGTGTGTGTGTGTTGATTGTGTGGCTTGAACTCAGGGCCTGGGCACTGCACTCTTTGCTCAAGGCTAGCTAGCACCCTACAACTTTGAGTCACAGCTCCACTTGAGTTTTTTCATGGTTAATTGGAGATGAGAGTCTCATGGACATCTCTGCCTGATCTGGCTTTGAACACAATCCTGAGATGTCAGTCTCCTGAGTAGCTAGGATTATGGGCATGAGCCACCAATGCCTGGCTTTTGGCCATTGCTTTTTAAGATTGTTGTCATATTTAAAAATCTATTCCTGGGACATAGATTTCTACTTTAAAATTAGCCATAGAACAAAAGACATGATCAACTTTATAGACTATCTAGTAATGCAATAAATAGCAATACCAAACGCAATATTCTAAAATATTTTATTCCTTAACAGCTTTCATGTGTTTCTAATATTGCAAAGAAATTGCTTTAAAATTATTTTAGACTGCATTTGATTTAAAAAAAAAAATCCAGGGCTGGGAATGTGGCTTAGTGGTAGAGTGCTTGCCTAGCATGCATGAAGCCCTGGGTTCGATTCCTCAGTACCACATAAACACAAAAAGCCAGAAGTGACACTATGGCTCAATGGTAGCCTTGAGCACAGAGAGGCTCAGGGACAGTACCTGGGCCCTGAGTTCAAGCCTCAGGACTGGAGAAATAAAAGCCCACAAAAAACAAATCCAGAAGCAAAAGTTGTAATTCACTTGTCACTAAATTAAAGCTTTGTTCTGAAAATCAAAATTGGATATATATATATATATATATATATATATATATATATATATGTTAAATTGCTATAGCTGAACTTGCTCCATTTCCCTCAGGTATTATACACACACACACACACACACACCTGATAAACATATAGATATATTTGATAGTGTCATATCTAGTATCCCTAAATAATCAAGGTTGAGAAATAAAGGTCTATGCCTATAGAGTTGAACACAACTGATAGTTATTTTTCTGACATATAGATTTGATAGTAACTTAAAGCCTCCAATGGTTTAATGACTTAGAAGAGAAATCTCGAACTCTTTCTAAGACATACAAAATCCTTCACAGTTTCTGCTTAGTTCTTCTCAGTGCCCATTATTTCTGCATCATATGCATACTATCATTAAGCCACAATAAACTTTTAATTAAAAGAAATCAAGATCTCTCAAATATAAAAACTTCACAGAGTTATCTCACTTCTTGTGAGCTTTGGGAAATATCAAGACAAGTGGTATTAGGACCATTCAGCAGATGGGGATTAGGAGGCCTTGGGGTAGAATTTACTTGTTTGAGAGGATATATTCATTTAATGACCACACAGAACTTCCATTTCTATCCATGTTGTTGTAAATGACAGGATTTCATTCCTTTTATAGTTGAAGGTAGACACTTTCTTGGCTATTATATAAGTAAGGCTGCAGTGAACATTTAGGAATGCTGGTATTTCTTTTTTTTTTTTTTTTTTGCCAGCCCTGGGCTTGAAATCAGGGACTTAGCCACTGTCTCTGAGCCTCTTCGTGCTTAAAACCAATGCTCTACCACTTGAGCCAGAGCTCCACTTCTAGCTTTTTCTGAGTATTTTATTGGAGATAATAGTCTCACAGACTTTCTTACCAGGGCTGACTTTGAACCGTGATCCTTAAATCTCAGCCTCCTGAGTAGCTAGGATTATAGGCATGAGCCATCAGCCCCAGCTCAGTATGTCTTTTAACATGCTGATTTTATTTCCCTCAGATATATACCCAGTAATGATACTACTGTATCATCCTAGTTTTAATTTTGTGAGGAAGCTTCATACTATTTTCAATAATGGCTCTCCCAGTTTACATTCCCACAAACAGGGTAAAAGGATTCCCTCTTCTGCATACTTAACATCTCTTGGTATCTTCATCAGTTGCTTTCCATTTTTGTATGAGAAAAAACTACAGAATTCTTAGTCCAAGTTAGCTTTTTTTTTCTTACAACTTTGTATTTTCTTTTTGGAATTTTAATCATAATGTAACATGACAAGGTTCTTCTCTGGTCATTACTGTTTACAATTCAAAATACAACCTGTACATGAATATTTACTTCTTTCCCAAGATTTGGTAAACTCTGCTAATAATTTTATTCAAAAGGTCCTAGGTGCCCTTAGCTCCTTCTTCTACTTTAAGTATTCTTAGGTTTGGTGTCTTGATAGTGTCCCAGATCAGGATCAAAATTATAGTTATTTTTGTTTTATTTCCTTTGTTGCTCAGTTCAATATTTTCTCAATCCTATCTTCCATCCCTTATATAGGCATCATGCAATTGATTTGTTGACCTCTTAAAACAACCCTGTGAGGTGGGTTTTTCCTTACTTTACAGTTAAGAAATCAAAAGATCCAGGAAGCATATTGCAAAGCTATGTCCAGTATCTGTTAAGCTAAGAAATACTATCTCCATTTTACAGATAGAGGAACTAAAACTATATGTTTTAGGTTTGGTTTTTTGGTTTTTGTTTTTTTTTTTTTGGTCTGTTATGGGGCCTGAACTCTAGGCCCAGGCACTGTCCCTCAGCTCTTCAGCTCAAGGCTAGTGCTCTACCACTCGAGCCACAGCACCACTTCTAGTTTTTTCTGCTTATGTGATGCTGAGGAATCGAACCCAGGGCCTCTATCCCTGAGCCACCTTCCTAGCCATGTTAAGTCTTTTAAACAAGATCATATAGTCAGGAACTGGTAGAATTGTGAATTAAATATGAGAGGGCTGGGAAGGTGGCTCAGTGGTAGAGTGCTTGCCTTGCATGTGTGAGGCCCTTAGCACCACATAAGCAGAAAAGGCCGGAAGTGGCGTTGTGGCTCAAGTGGTGGAGCATTAGCCTTGAGCTGAAGAGCTGAGGGACAGCGCCAAGGCCCATAGTTCAGGCCCTATGATCAGCAAAAATAAAAATAATAAATTTTTTTAAAAAAGAAAGCACTGGGGCTGGGAAGGTGGCTCAGTGGTAGAGCGCTTGCCTTGCATGCCTGAGGCCCTGGGTTCGATTCCTCAGCACCACATAAGCAAAAAGAAAAAAGCCAGAAGTGGCGCTATGGCTCAAGTGGTAGAGCGCTAGCCTTGAGCTGAAGAGCTAAGGGACAGTGCCCAGGCCCAGAGTTTAGGCCCCACAACCAGACCAAAAAAAAAAAACAAACAAAAAAAGAAAGCACTTACCTTTACTGTTATATAGCACAAGAATCCTAGAAAAATAATTGAACATGGAGAAAGACTGAAGCCAAAAGACCTGTCAAGGATGTCTTTAAAAGTGAGATGATGAAAATGCAGCTAGGCAAGGCTTAGTGAAGTGATTATGTATAAAGACTAACAATGCCTAGACTACTTTGATAAATGATTCTATGCTTTTTCCTGTCCTTTCTGTACTTTGAGTCAGGAAGATCTTTGCTCTAATGGTGGCACTAATATCTAGTTGCTGAGTTTCAGAGTGTATCTTGTCAGCTGTCTGTATTTTAGTTACTTCTTTCAAGTGAGGATAGTGTCACATGTCTACACAGATATATTGTGTTGATAAGATCAAAAGTGATAATGAAAACACTTGGTAAACAGCAGAAGGCCACTCAGTTTGAGTTGGTAATGCTGAGCTGCTTTGATCCATTTCCAGAAAGTAACTGCTTTTGACCTGTCTCTCACCTTTAAAAAATAAGTTTTTAGACACATTCTTCATTCTTAATTTGAGGATGACCTTTACTTTGTCACTTGTATTATAATAGATCCTTCCTTTGGAGGAAGGGCCACTATTGTGGTCCCCTTGTTGCAGGGAAAGACAAGAGAGGTAATGTCTCCATATATATTAGTAATTGAGATTGTGATTAAAAACCTTTTAGTAGGTATACAAGGAAGTTACCATTTAACAAAGCAGTTTATGAATACAATATATCTTGATCAGTGTCACCCCTTTCAACATTCTCACCTATCTCTCCTCTATTCACACCTTCCCTCACTCTTCTTAATTTTGTAGGATATACATTGGATTCTTGACTGCATTTTTCCCCTCTTCTCCTCTTCATTTGTCTACCTCTTTCTTCTTGACCCCATCCCATCCCTTTTGAGTAAAAACCTTTGCTCATTAGTCTAAAGAGGAACCTTTTTCTTATAACATATTGTGAGTCTGCCAGGGTACCTCCATGTTCAGTTATTTCCTTGAAAGACTCATGGGACTCACATGTAAATGTACTCACAACTGTGATTTGTTATACCAACAATACAAAGCAAATTCAGCACAGGAGTAAAGAAAGGTATATGGGGCAAAATCTAGGGGAAGCCAAATACAGTTATCTACCATCTCAGGGTGTTTTCCCAAGTCATAGGGCTTAATTTCCCCACCAACAATTTGAAACAATGTGTATGATGTGTTACTAATCAAGTATACTTACAGGAACTTTGTGCCATGTATGTATTCTGTCTCTGGTACAGCCAGGCTCCTAGAAGGAAAGTTATATAAACTACATTATCTACATGGTATAGGCATAATGAGCCACTTCAATCAGTTCTGGAAACTCTTGAAACCCAAAGTTCCAAGCTATCAGCCAAAAGCAAACCTTGAACTTTCAAAGAATATCAGTCAGACATGATATGTTAACACTTTTCTGAACTGACTTAGCCCTTGACCAAGGCATCTTTACAGAAAAATGATCTTTTATGCAGAGAGAAAACAACCTACACTGTTGATCTCAACTGTGGTTTTTAGAAATCCTGTACTTCCCTACTTAAAAGAAACCTCATTAACTACTAAGATCTAGCATTGCAAGCAAGGCAAGTTTCCTCAAGTTTCTGTATTTAGTTTGTTACTTGTTTTTTAAGCTCAAGTCATGAAGTATGACACAATTCTGGCTGAATTAAAACTGACCTAAATACTTTGCAGGAGTAGACAATGTCATGATTGTCAGGATACAAAGAAAAAGTAAAATCCAGCTGCAAGTTGTAGTATACTAATTCCAGCATGCAAGAGGCTGAGGCAGGAAGATCACTAATTCAGGATCGACCTAATATAGCAAGACACTGTCCAAAAAAAAAAAAAAATACAGCTGTGTGCCAGTGGCTCATACCTGTAATCCTAGCTACTCAGGAGGCTGAGATCTGAGGATCAGGGTTCAAAGCCAGCCCAGATAAGAAAGTCCATTAGGCTCTTACCTCCAGTAAACCACTAGAAAACCAGAAGTGGCGCTGTGGCTCAAGTGGTAGAGCACTAGCCTTGAGCTGAGGAGCTGAGGGACAGCGCCCAGGCTCAGACAGAGTTCAAGCCCATGACCAACTAATAATAATAATATAATTTCTGAGGGAATGTATAGTATTCCTAGTCAGGCAGTGAAAGTTAACAGGACCCCCAGTATGGCTTCTCATGTAGGACCATAGGACTTCCCACCCCAGGGTTCCTGTTCAGTTCAAATGATTTAGTTTAGCCCTGGGTTTCAGAGTAACTGCCTAAAGCAGCCATCTCTAAACATTTCTTTTTTATGCCACCAGTACATCTGCCCAATGAGTCTGGATGACTTCTTGAGATGTTCTACGTGGAAGTATAGGAGATAGGACCGGGGTCTTGCTGTCTTGCAGTTACCACTGTCATGTGTGATTAAAGACCTAGCCGTCATTTTGAATTCATGTTTCTCACAATAGCTTAAAAGGGCAGCATGGAGTCTTTTTTTTTTTTTCAAGAAAAGAAGAAAGTACCCATAAACAGTTCTGAAAAGCAAAGTCATTGATGTTTTCTTCTATCTTTTATTGCAAAATTGGTATGTCTTCACATTTGTAGCTACATTTTTTAAATCACTCCCTGTTCTTACCTAGATCTTTTCTCTGGAAAGATTGTGTGCAAGAAATACAAAAATATTTTAATAGCAAATCACTTTATATAGCCTAACCAGAAAAACGTAGCAAGTTCAAAAGCTAGTCAGGGCAAAATTCTGAATTGTAAAATACTTTTGAAGTGAATTTACATAAACTTCTACCCCTTTCACCCTAATCATGTATCCAGAGAGAACAGCTTAGACAAGATCAGTGACTTTTTGAGAGCAGGTTCATGTAATATAGCTGTCTTACTAAGCTATGTATAACAAGAGAAAGACAGGGGAAGTAGATTCAAGCTATTTATTAGTGCATTGTTGCAAAATACAACTAATGTAGAGAATTGAACACAGTTCAACATCTTCCAGGTAAACAAATCAAAAGCATTCAAAGGTCAAAAATGCTGTGATAGCTGGAGGTGGCAGTCCCAGTATGGAAAGACTGCTTGAGGCCTGGATAATATAGCAAAAGGGGTGAGGGAGAGGGAGGGAGGAAGAGAAGGAGGTAGGAAGGAAGGGAGGGAGGGAGGGTGAGCTATAATAGTCTGTTCTGTCTACAGTGAAGGACATGGAAGATTGGAAGGTGTAGTTCTACTTGCAGATCAGCAGAATCAGGAGGAATTTGATAAATGTTTAGTTATATTAGGGTGGAAGGCCAATAGGAAGATGATGTCAGAGGTAACTCTCAATAAATAGGGAGAGACTACTATCACAGGCAAAAAACCAAGGAAGACAGGGAGGTTCATTTTGAGGGTTTTGTTTTGTTTTTTTTTTAATTTGAGGGGCAGAAAATCTAGGAAGTGTAGTACTTTCTAGCAGTATGTAGGAGATTTACATTGTAGTGTTGGTTCAATACCCAGAAAAGGCCCTTGACAGTAACTGAAGCAGATTTGAAGGAAATGAATGGTGGAAAGGCAAGTGTAAGGTAGTGGTTATGAAAGTAGAGTTTTAGATCAAATATCAGCTCTACTCTTTCCTAGTTGTTCAATCTTGGGTGAATTGTTTAGGGACTATTTAGTTCTGTTTCCTTATCTGTAAGATAAGGATATAAAAGTGTCTACTTCGTAGAGCTCATGTAAAATCACTAGCACTTAGGAAATAATTACCATGATAAAGCTGATGCTAGAAGAGGAAAAAATCTTGATAACCTACAGGGAAATTGAGGAACTAGTGCATTTTATAAGAAAACCTCTCATTGTATATTTATGAACATATCAAAGTAATACAGAGGATTTTTTTACAATGTGTTTGAGTTGATGCAGCATTTTCAAATATGGGGTAGAATTCAGGGCCTTATGAAAATCTATCTTTTTCCCTTTTGCACTCATTAAAAAAAATTGTGGGGAATGATAATAATAAATACAGCACTGGGTACCAGTAGCTCACACCTATAATCCTAGCTACTCAGGAGGCTACAGTCTGAGGATCACAGTTAGAAGCCAGCCCAGGCAGGAAAGTCTGTGAGACTCTTATCTCCAATAAACTACTCAGAAAAGGCTGGAAGTGGTGCTGTGGCTCAAGTGGAAGAGTGCTAGACTCGAGCAGGGACCGCACTCAGTCCCTGAGTTCAAGGCCCAGGTCTGGCTCACTAGCTAGCTAAATAAATAGCTTGGAGACCAACAGATCAGATCAGCAGAATATTTATTTAGCTAAATAAATCAATTTCTTTATGTGTCTGTTTTATTCCAGCACTCCAAATATATTAATTCTCCAAACAACAGTTACTGTCCCCATTATATAAAGACATAGGTTAGAGAGATTAAATTTCTCTAAGTTACACAGTATTAATACTAGTATTTGATTCTCAAAACCCAGGCCTTTCCCCACATTATGCTGACCATAGAGTGACTATTACTGATTATGGGCAAATATGTTGATATATTTAAACTGTATTTGGTTTTTAAAACTTACTTTGCCCAGAACTTTATTGTATATGGTGTTTATATATTTATTTTTGTGTGCTGGTACCAGGTCTTAAACTTAGAACTTTAAGCTCTCACTCAGCTTTTTTGCTCACAGATGGCTTTCTACCTTTGAGCCACTCTGCAATCCCTGTAAGGTATTTGCAAATCACTATATATTCAAATTTACCATATCAGAATCCACATAAAATTTTGAAGCTGTTATATGCAGTCCAATATGACTCTTATCAGGCTGTAACTTAAAAGAGCATTACTTCTGTGTCCAGTATTCCAGTCTGTATAATAACCCCATTGTAAAAAATTGTAGATTTACCTTTTCTTTTCTTTTTTTGGGGGAGGGTGGGTCAGTCATGGGGCCTGAACTCTGGGCCCGGGCGCTGTCCTTCAGCTCTTCAGCTCAAGGCTAGCAGTCTACCACTTGAGCCAAAGCACTACTTCCGGCTTTTTCTGCTTATGTGGTGCTGAGGAATCGAACCCAGGGCCTCATGCATGCAAGGCAAGCACTCTACCACTGAGCCACCTTCCCAGCCCCTTTTCTTTTTCTGTTATGTTCATATTTTTTAAATTTTATTGTCAAGGTGATTTACAGAGGGATTGCAATTACATAAGTTAGTGATTACATTTATTATCTAACTTGTTACCCCTACCCTCATTTTCTCCCTTTTTCCCTGCCCCTCAACCCCCCAAGTTTTACAGATCATTTCCAAAATATTGTCCTGTGAATATCGCTGTTGCATAGTTTCCCCCTTTTCCTTTGTATCAGCATTTTGTTGTTCCCTTTTTTAGACACTTCTTGTAATTTTCAGAACCAGTACTGGAATTCTAGAGTGCATCAGCACATGCATCAATCAGCCAAGTTGCCCTCCCGCACTTCAATGTCAATTCCAGCTACAAACTTCAGCTCTAAACCTCCAACCCACACCCTGCCCTTTACCCAGAATCTGAACCCCACAGCTTTTGTACTGTTTCCACATTTATTTCATTCTCCCTCTTCCTCTTGACCTTAAGTAAGACCTTTTGTAAGTAACCCTTCTTAATTCATGCTTTTTAGATTGTGAGAATCAGAAAAGGCCATTGTTTTACAGATGAGAAATTGAAGAGCAGAAAACTACAGTAACTTAAGGCCCAGAAAACCCAAAAGAAAAGGTTGGGTTAAATTTACATAGGGCCAAATGTATTATATGTCTTTTTAAAAAAATGTATACATCAAGTTTGAAGTCGTTTTGGGTTGTATCTGATATTTCTATCTGATTGTTCCCTAGCACAGTACCTAACATGTAGTGAGCAACTAAGATTGATTTATTGCATGTAAATGCATGTTAGTAAAATGGTTAGATTGTAGGAAATAGCTGTACATGCTACAATGAGACATATTTCTCCAAATATGTTGACATCCTAGGATTGAGTTAGGCATGTACTTTCCTTGTGTTCCTTTAGTGCCCTCTTCCTGTCATAGCCTTTACTACCCTGAATTGCAGTGAGCTATATTTTCTTGTCACTGTGTTGCACTAGATTCTGCACTCCTTGAAGGCAGAGAGACTATCTTGTTCACTACAGTATTCCAATGTCTAACCTGTTTCTTACATATTTCTTGAATAAATACCAAAATATTTGCTTAGTAAATGAGAAGAAATAAAATGTTTCTTCCCATTCATGCATCCACTGTTCTTGTAGTTTCCATTTCACCAGGCAGAAATTCATAAGCTTTATCTCCTCACAGTTTGAGGCTAGACAATTTGAGGGCCCACATTATAATGACATTCACCCCCACTTATTCCTAGTTCCTTTCCTGATGACCATGGAAGTCAAACTCTAAATCTCAGATGAAAAACATGGAGTCTTTGGAGCTCAATTACACATAGCCCATTTGGCTAAACTTTTCAACTGTCTTAAAAGCCAGTTGTCAACTTGTAATTCTTACATTCTTAAAATATGCCCCAGCATGGGCAGGAGACTAAGCAGTCATCATGGACAAATTTTTATTCTTCCAGCCTAATTGCGTGACTCCAAGGAGCCTAAAATTTATTTTGTTTTTGAGAATAAAATGGCTTCTTCTTTCAACTCAGATACTATGTGATTTTATGATTACAAGATGTGGGTATTGATAATACTTGTCCCATTAACAACTCTTTTCTGAAAACATTGTCTTACTGGTCCCACTGGCATTATGTAAACTCATCTTCTGCCCTTTTTTATGAGAATGTCTCCATCCCAGGCAGTTTATGGAGACTTAAGCTTCTATTTACTGTAGCTGGAGGCTCCTATAAGCTGAAGCTTTGGCAATATTTCACATTTATTTATCTGAGCCAGAGCTTAGGATCAGGTGGCAGCTAAGTCACTTAAGGTTATTCAGATGCATTGAAAATGTTGCTTAATAATTCAGAACCAGTTTTCTCTGTTTAGAGTATTAAGATTTTTTAAATCCGTCTAATTAACCAATTCCAACAATAGTTTAAACAAACAGGGAAATATCTGTCTGTTTTGAAAGGGCAACTGATGCAAATGTATTGTCAGTCCCTATGTCTATGCAGCAGGACTAAGTAAGGCTAGGTCCAGAAAACATCCAGAGCCAATGACCTTGCTGAAATAACTTGCCAGTGACATTACTGACCAGTCTGTCTCCTGAGGGAGTAAAGCTTTGGCAAAGAATGCAGCTCCTCCAGATATCATTTCTGTGGACTGATGGAGGCTTGGAGAGGGGTAGGAAGTATTCATTCAGTCATTCAGTCTTTCAGCAAACATTTAGTGAACTGACAGTTTCTAGCAGTATAAGTAGCCAATAAAACCTCATGTGTGCTGTCAGAATTCAACCTAACTGCACAGACTCATAAACAATTTCAAAATAGCCTCACAACTCAGTGTGAAAGTATAGCTGATCTTCTAAGCTAGATCCTTTGGGATCCCTTGCCTGGTCAAAAGTATAGGACTGCTATTTTAGGAAAGGACAGCTTTGGCGTTGGCAGTACCTTGACAGTCTTCTTGTCTGAGGAGCCTAAGGTAAAACAAAGGAATTGGTTCAGCCGAAGTGAATTGGCACATGCAGGGCAGTGGAATAAACACCTAAGGACCGACAGTGAACATTATGGCTAAATGCCAGTAGCTCATGCCGTAATCCTAGTTACTCAGGAAACTGAGATCTAAGGATTGTGGTTCAAAGCCAGCCTTAGCAGAAAAATCCCCTGAGATTCTTATCTCCAATTAACCACTTAAAAACCAGAAGTGGTACTGTGGCTCGAGTGGTAGAGCTCAGAGAGGCTCAGGGACAGTACCAGGCCCTGAGTTCAAGCCCCACAACTGACAAAAACAAAACAAAACAAAAAAATTATGGTTGCTGTATACCACAAGTATATGGCCTACTCGGTGAAAAAAAGGTGTAATTAGCTAGCTCTGTAACATGAATAAGAGAAAGAATAAGTTGTAATTAGCCAGCTCTGTAACATGAATAAGAGAAAGAGATTAATTTAGGCTTTGTCACTCAGGCCTGTTTTTGTGAAGGAAGAAGCATTTGAGCTTGAGAGATTATATGCTGAAATATTTGTTATTGGGGAAAAGGACATTCCAGGTAAAGGAAACAACATAGCCAAAGGTTCAGAGAGAAAAAGCTCAAGATGTATTTGAGAAATAGCAAACTCATGTAATGGCTGAAATGTAGAGCCTATGAAGAGGTAAATATTTGAATATCAGAATAGCTAAGAATGTTGGGATCAAGACACCACCTCCCTTTCAAAAATCTTAGATTTCACTTTTTTTAATAAACTTCAAAAGAAAATAAACATATTTTCCCTACTCCAAAAAAGACTGATGTGAGCTTGATCCGTTGTCTGTTTTTTAATGTGCCATAATGATCTCTAGTTTGATTCTTACTCAACATGCTAGTTTACTGAGAGCAAATAATGCACAAAGTTCTTTGCTTGGTTGCTAAGGATACAGAAATAGCCAACAGTTTCTACATTTAAGTTGCTTAGTCTTCTCCAAGAGACATTTGTATAAGTACAGGGAAGACAAACTGATGGTGTTCACACCTATCCTTAAAAAGAATGGAGACTTATGAGGAAAAACTGACTTGTAAGATCACACAGGTAGCTACCTGTGTGTGCTAAGTTTAGGAGACAAATTTGCAGTCTCACAGCAGGTGCTTGTTCCCTTACTACCCTCCACTCTGAGCCCTGGTCCTGTGTGATTACAGCAACTGACTGATAGGAAATGAGCATGAAGAAAAGGCTTGTTAGGGGCTGGAGGTGTGGTAGAGTGCTTGCCTAGCATGCATGAAGCCCTGGGTTCAATTCCTCAGTACCACATAAACAGAAAAGGCTGAAATGGAACTGTGGCTCCAGTAGTAGAGTGCTAGCCTTGAGCAAAGAGAAGCTCAGGGACTGTGCCCAGTCTTTGAGTTTAAGGCCCAGGGCTGGCAAGAAAATAAAAATAAAAGAAAGAAAGGAAAGGAGAAAAGGCTTGTGGGGTAATAATGTTTCTGTCCTCCTAAATACTTTTGTTTCGTATAGGTTTGGTATTGTATGGGAATTTGCTGGGCCAGCCTTCAAAGAATACTTCTGCTCTATTCATGATTCTTGCTTTCCAGTTTCACAAGCTTTTGGGCAGGTAAAATGTAATATCAAAATAGCTCAGAAAGAGCCTTGGTAACATTTAAGATATTGAACGTGCTGCATCTGGTAACTAGAAAATTTAATGATCTCCTGCTGTTTTGGTAATTGGATAAGTAAATACATCAGAATAAATCACACCAGCAAGTCTTTTGTATGTCGTTAGGGATTCAACTCTTTTAACTCCTGTTCAAAGCTGTAGCTCTTGAGTGGTGTTTGTGAGCAGAACTACACACACTGGCATGCATATCCCTGCTTGGATATTAAAATGCATTCAAAATACTCACTTTCTCCTTAGCCACTCTGCCTGAGCACACATCAAGCACATTACTCCAGATCTTTCTGAAGCCAGACAGCAAAGATTTTTTCTGAAGTGGAATTTATCTGTAGTAGGACATTTGAGTTTTTATGCTCTATCTCCAAACTGTGTTTTCAGCCATTCTGTCCATTATAGGCCCCCCACAAACCTTTGTCAGAGTACATCACTAATCCACTAATTGACAAATTGGGAAAATGAGGGGGACTATCTTGTTTTAGTAAGGAAGCGACAGGATTATACCTCTGATCCTTCTAAATGGAATTATGAAGGAAAGAAATACAGAGGGAAATATTTTATTGAGAGACTGTTGGGTGATATTGTTACCAATTTACAGATGAGAAGTATGGGTCTTATGATAGGGTGCTAAGTGACTTGCTCAAGAGCATAGTTGAGTTCCAAGAGTTAAAGCCCAGTGCTTTTTCTTAGTGCTTCTTGGATTAGTATTTAATCCATGCCCATTGGTGAAACTATGGAGCAAACAATCTGAGTTTCTCAAAAATCTTTTAAGCCAAGTTAATAGTTCTCACCAATAAATAGGGCTTGTTTCATTTGTTTCTTAGTCCTTGTTTCAAAGATAGCCATTAATATTGTGAAACCCGTCTTCTATCAGGTACCTCCTAGAAAGCTACAATTGAAGATTCTGGCTGCTCTCTGTGATCCACTATTGGCCTCCAAACGTAGTAAATCATGTCCCCTAAATCAGTGCTGCTTTGTCTTTTTCAAATCAGCACACCAACACACTGAAGATATTACTTGAGTACCTTGCCAGGATGACCATACTAAGTTGTTCAGAATCAACCCAGCCCTGAAGCTTCGCCTGCCCTGTTGGATGATGAGATCAGTCTTTTGGCACATTTGTAATCTGGGCACAGTGTAGACTAGCCAATGAGGCTAATTTGCACTAGGTTTCTGTTTCTCTTGCCCCCACTAGAATCTCCATTCATTAATTTGCCTATGTTTTTATGCTTCCAGGGTCTTAGAAACTGCTCTCTGTAATGTAGACCTTCCTTTTATTTATTTGAAATTGTGTCTTTCAGATCCCATGCAGGACTAATCATGGGAACTGATTTCCTGGATGGAAGTGACATGTCAGGATCCTATTCTCTCCTCTGATACTTTTCTGTTCTTTTATTCTTTGGCTTTTTTTTTTCTTTTCTACTGATTCTGGGGCTTGAATTCCAGGTCTGGGCTCTGTCCCTTGCCTTCTTTGTTCAAGGCTGGCAAGGAGCGGTGGCTCAACTCCTAGCTTTTTGCTAGGTAATTGGAGATAAGAGTCTTACAGATTTGCTGGGGCTGGCTTTGAACCATGATCCTCAGATCTCAGCCTTCTGAGTAGTTAAGATTACAGGCATGAGCCACTGGTATTGGCTTCTATTCCTTGTTTTTACAGAGTTAACAGTGCCTCCCCCAGAGGGTTGATGTAGTTGGTGTTCAGAAAGCCTCACTTAGGACCTAGTAAGTTTCTAATAGACACTAGCCATTGCTACTGGTATTACTGTGTGATAAAAAAGTAAATAAGCAGGGAAACATACAAGACACAATTTCTGGGGCTGGGAAGGTGGCTCAGTGGTAGAGCACTTGCCTTGCTTGCATGAGGCCCTAGGTTTGATTCCTCAGTACCACATAAGCAGAAAAAAAAAAAAGGAGCCAAAAGTGGCGCTGTGGCTCAAGTGGTAGAGTGCTAGCCTTGAGCTGAAGAGCTGAGGGACAGCACCCAGGCCCAGAGTTCAGGCCTACAATCGGACCGCCGCCACCCTCCCACCCCCCCAAAAAAGACACAATTTCTATCTCTTTATCACCGTCTTCTCTCTCTGTATTCTCTCTATTTTTTTAAGTCTGATTGTTATTATAAAGGTGAAGTACAAAGGAATTACAGTTATATGTCAGGTAATGAGTACCTTTCTTTTGGGGCAGTGTCATTCCTTCCCGTGCTCTCCCAGTTTTTTCCCTCCCATTCCCACCCAGAATTTTTTTTTGTTTTTTTTGGTCGATCGTGGGGCTTGAACTCTGGGCCTGGGTGCTGTCCCTCAGCTCTTCAGCTCCAGGCGAGCGCTCTACCACTTGAGCTACAGCGCCACTTCCGGTTTTCTGGTGGTTTATTGGAGATAGGAGTCTCATGGTCTCTCCTACCCGGGCTGGCTTTGAACCGCAATCCTCAGATCTCAGCCTCCTGAGTAGCTAGGATTACAGGCGTGAGCCACCAGTGTCCGGCCCCACCCAGAAGTTTTATATAAGGTATATAGTTCATTTTCAACAGTACAGCGATTAGCATTGCTGCATTTGTTTGCCCTTTGTCCCTCCATTCTTGTATTCTGACTTTAACTTCTCTTTTATCCCCACCTAATATCACTTGTCAAGTAAAAAATATCCTAGGTCCCTATGCTTTACAGCCCCAAAACCTATCCAACCTCACTCACTAGCACTCTAGTTGTTCTAACACAGGTTAGTAATAAAAGGAGAAACATTTTCCCTGTTTCCTGATCACCCTTCCGCAGTGCTATTTCTTTCCTTGCTCCAGTGAGACATTTTGGCCCAGCAAAGTAAAGTGGAGATATTTTAAGTCATAGAGCAATCCCCTAGTGGGATCTTTCCAGATTAGTAGTTCCTTAGGAATCATGTTACTACCTGGAGCAAAAATAGAGAAGTTGCTCTATTTTTTCCTTATTATGGTTGCTTATTACTGTTACTAATTACTAGTTGTACTGTTAACAAGAGCAATCCCTTATGTTTGCAAAGGACTTTTTCCACAAAGCCTTTTTACACCCTGACCAGCACATGACCAGCAGATCCATTCTTATGTTCTCTCTCTGATACTTTGTAACTGCCCTCTTTAGGAACTCCTAGGTCATCAAAAGAAAATAGACAATTAGCTGTTAGGACTAAATTGACAGTTACAAAAGACAGCTTGGGTTCCTGTGGGGAACAACAAAGCCCCCACACAATAGGGACATGAGCGTGACACAGCTGTGGAGTGCAGCTTCTTTATGTCCCCAGGGAAAGCCAAGTAGTCCTGTTATCTGGGTCCTACTTAGAAATAGAATCAGAAGTTGAAAGCAGTAATAAGACCATGGAAGCTCGTGAACCTGGCATAAATTCCAGCCTTGTCATTTCTTTTTTTTTTTTTGTGATCAAAAAATCTCATTTAATATTTTCTTTTTTTTTAAATAAGTTTTTTATTGTGAAAATACTGAACAGAGCGGTTACAGTTACATGAGCAAGGTAATGAGTACATTTCTTATCAAGCATTGTTGCCTCCTCCTTTGTTTTTCCCCTACCATCCCCTCCCTCCCACATCCTCAACTCCACTCCACCCCCCACCTCCCACCCCCCCCTCGCCTAAACTGTAAAGTTCATTTTTCAACATAGCATCTTGTACATCTCATTGTTGAAATGGGTCATCTGTATCCCTATTTAAACAATTTGTTTTTTCCCTTCCCCTCCCCAAATTATACCAACATCAAATACAGTGAAAACAGAGGTTATACCGTGGGGGGGAGGGACATACAAAGCAACCAAAAAAAAAAAAAAATCACATGGTACCTTATAAATAGCAAGCAAGAAAAATACTACTTGGGTTCATTTCACGTATCATTTAACATTTTCTTTTTTTGGGGGGGGAGGGGGGTCCGGTTGTGGGGCCTGAACTCTGGGCCTGCTATCCCTCAGCTCTTCAGCTCACAGCCTTGTCATTTCTTACTTGAGCAAGCCCCTTCACCATTATTTTACTTCAGAGAATGTATCTGAAAAAATGGAAATAATAGTAACACTTATAGACTTGTTGTAACCACTTGAGTAATGTGTAGAAGAAGTAGGTAGGTGTGTGGTACTTAGAAAATACTAAATAAAGAGTACTTGCCAGTATGTGCAAGACTCAGGGCTCAATCCCCACCACAAAAGGAATTGTGTGAGGGGCTAGGAAGGTGGCTCAATGGTAGAGCGCTTGCCTTGCATGCCTGGGGCCCTGGGTTCGATTCCTCAGCACCACATAAGCAAAAAAGAAAAAAGCCGGAAGTGGCGCTGTGGCTCAAGTGGTAGAGCGCTAGCCTTGAGCTGAAGAGCTGAGGGACAGTGCCCAGGCCCAGAGTTCAGGCCCCATGACTGGACCAAAAAAAAAGGAATTGTGTGAGAATTGGGGAGAACCTCCAGGAGTCACTCCATATAGAAACATGAGTATAAAATAAATGTCCCCCCACTCCATGGGAATTACAAGCTTTCTCTTATGGGATCCTAACAATCTTAGGGGCCCTACCCTCCCCCCAGAAGAAAACCCTCAACTTTTAAAAGAATTAACCAGAAGGTTAATTAGCATGCCGTAGTCATCAGACATATTATTATGTTATTTCAGTGATAAACCCAAGAATTCCTCAGTAAATCATCTCCACTACCAATATTTGGGTCTCATTTCCTATTCTAGAGTGGGGCTGATTCCAATGACATGATTTTCAAGTCCTACTGTTAGAAGCACACAACTCCTCTCTGGTATCAGAAATGAATAGATGACAAGAGATATAGGAGATTTTGTCAAGGCAATTGCTTTTCGCAAAAGAGTGTATTGCCATTACCCTCCCCAGAGCTAGGCAGGCATACCAGGGAGAGTAGACTGCTAAGTTTTTTATCCCACTCCAAACTGTGCCTCTTCCTTGTCAAGGAGTTAGTACAATTGATTACCAAGGTTAGAAAGGGAGCTGTTCTTTAATTCTTATCAAGGGTTTACATTTTCTCCTCATGGCTGGTTGGGAGTGCAGCTGGGAACAGGGCAGTTGATAGATACAGTTGGAGAGGTTGATGAGGTCAGTGGTAAGTTCCCTCTCTAGGAGGTCTTATTCCCATTAATTCCATTAATAATGATTTATGTTCCTAACATGGCTGGCTGGTCACAAGCAGCACACCTGGTAGTTACAGTTTATTTTTTTTAACTCTTTTGATAAAGATTTATCTTCCTAATATGGCTGGCTACTCACAAGCAGTACACCTGTTAGTTATAGTTTATTCTTTTAACTACTTTGACACAAGATTCATATTCCTAACATGGCTGGCTGATCACAAACAGTACAGATAATAGTTATAATTGAAGTCAAAAAGCAAATAATTCCAGGAAATATCAATACTAGAAAATATCAGTATACAAGATAGAGGCACTTTGGTTTGACAAAAAGATACCTCCCCCCCCCCACACACACACTACTGTAGTACATTTTCCCATAAATTTTAAAATATATTAGGAACATGAAAAAAACGAACCTAGCAGCATTTTTTCTAAATATAAAATATCAGATCCAAACTTCCCTTTTTATTCAATTTCAAAATAAAAGCAATATCTTAACATAATTAACAGAGAAAGGTTGATTACAGTACCTAACTCACTTGACTGAATTAGTGTTTGTGTAAATATCTTTCAAACTGTAAAGTACTATGCAAATTACTCCTACTGCTATTATTTTTAGTATTCCTCATTTCCTGCCCTTAAATAGCTCCCACCTAGTAGTACTATTGTGTTTACTCTCTAGTTGTTGTTTTTTTTAAGTTGAGCCAGGCTCCTGTTGCTACGCCTGTAATCCTAGCTACTCAGGAGGCTGAGATCTGAGGATCATGGTTCAAAGCCAGCCTAGGCAGGAAAGTCTGTGAGACTCTTATCTCCAGTTAACCATCAGAAGTGGCACTGTGGCTCAAGTGGTAGAGTGCTCACCTTGAGCTGAAGAGCTGAGAGACAGGGCCCAAGCCCAGAGTTCAAGCCCTATGACGGACAAAAAAAAAAAAAAACTTGAGAGGCAGAATGATCTGGCTCTGAAGAGTTCCAAACAAAAGTCAGGAACCCTAGGATAGCATACTGCATCTGCCCTTAATCAGCAGTATGACCTGGGCTAAGTCACTTGACCTGTCTGAGCCCCATATTTGCCCACTTGTGAAATGAAGACTTGAACTATGTGCAACATTCTCATCCTAACATTTTGGGTTGATAATATGGTCTCAAATAAAAATCTCTTGCATGGATTCACATTTTTCTCAACAGCAGTGTCATGCATTTTAAAAAGGAATTGAAACCGGGAAGTGATTTAAAAAAACAATAATATGTATAAGCAATTTCAAATTGCTACAGAAGTCAGTATAGGAAAAGGTAGCTTTAATCAATAGAGAATGTATTCTTCTTTTGCCAATATAAACATGTTTCACAAAGCCAATTTGCTAAAATATTATCTTAATGAGAAAATATACCCATTCAGGTTTCCTAAGTACAATAAGAAAATGTCAGAATGGTTGACTTTACTCTTCTAACTGTAGACAAAGTCAAACTATACCTCTTATCTGAGAATACCCCCTCCTCTCCGACAAGTCCCGAAGGATAGGATTTTCTGTTGATTCAGAGGGTCAATAATTCTGCAAAGTCCCAAGTAAATGGCAAAACACAAGCTCAGATTGGGTTTTTGTATTCGTATTTTATAAACATTTCAGGAATTTTTTTTAATGACTCTTGACCTTTTGTCATTCTTAAAATGAAGAGCTTATGTCCTGGAAGCTTGGTTAGAAACAAACTCAGGGTATTGCATCCAACTTCTTTCTCCATGTGGATCCTACTGTCAGCAAACACATCTAGCAATGTAAGCTATTAATTAAGTGGATTCCAAAGCTAGATTGTCTTGATTAACACTCCAGCTCTGCCCTCCATAGCTTTGAGACTTTAGGCAAGTTACTTGGGCAAATTATCTTGATTTTCCTAATTGTAAAATAGGTCATTATATCTGTCTCAGCCTACCTCAGAGGATTATTATGAAAACTAAAATATTTTATATAAGTGTGTAAAGTGCTTCAAAGAATGTTTGGTGCAAACTAACTGCTAAATAAATGTTGGCTATCATTATCATTTGCAAATATGCCTCTATTTTAATATCTTTAGGAGGGACAGAGTGTTTATTCACTTCCTCCCCTCTTTGCTTCTTCCCCAAGGCAGGTTGTCCTGGTGTTAGTCAGGATCATTCTGGTTATCCTGAACTTTGGAGTCAGACAGACCTGAGTGTGAAACCTTACTTTTCTGCAACAGAGGGCAAGATAACTTTGATGTCTTCATCTGTAAATGGCAGTAGTTTCACTGAGCTATTGTGAAGACTAGTTAAGGTGCTACAGGAGAAATATAGCAAGCACATTATAGCTGTTGCTATGATGATTGTGAAGGACAAGAAGAAAATTAAGACCAGAAGGGAGAAAAAAAAAGGTAAAAAAGAAAAAGTACTACTAGCCATAGTTGCTGCTGTTGCTGATTCTCAAAAGTGTTCTGAGTAGCCGAGTTCTTTCTGCTGCTCCTCACCAGTCCTAGCTCTCCCCCCTCACAGAGCACATCTGCTCTGCCTTCTCTTGTCAAATTTCAGCTAGGTAGAGCACCAGCACCGCCCCTTCCTGCCGGTTCAGCAACAGCACCACCACCATTTCAGGCCCTCTTTCCACACAGAGTTCTATCCTCAAATATTTCTTGGGAAATACAGATTTTAGTCTCCTCCCTAAGAAGAGGTTCCTCTTAGTGTGCTTTATTCCTTCTTGAATGTGATCTTGCCAGCACTATAGGGTGGTTTCACAGTATGGCCACGATCTTGCTAGGGAGAAGTGCCATTTTCTACATCTGACTAGTCTCTCTTCAGTCACTTTAAACCAGGCAGCAGAGCTAAAGGAAACAAAGATTACCCTGGCTTACTTTGAAAACTTCATAAGAATCCCAGGTGAGGGGGGTAGCTGCTTGCTCTGAAACACCAGAGAGAGTAACAGAACCTAACAGAACCCCATGTTCAATCCAATGGTAATATATGGGACCCATACTAGAGATGAGGGTGGGAACTGAAACTAGAAATGAGGATCTCCGGAGATGGAGGCATTAACCAGTCAGGGAAAGAAGCATTCCTGTTGGGCAATGAGTTAGAAACAAGACAGAATGATGCCTGGGCTCCAGGAGGCTAAGAGGATGAAGCTCCAATTTTCAGTCCAGTTTTCAGACCAGCACTCTAACAAAGGAGCACACCATCCAGTAATGGCTACCACCTACTAAGCACCTACTGTACTGGCTCAGAACTGTACCAGAGGCTTCACCAATATCATTCCATTTAACCATCCCAACAACCTACAAAGGAGAAAACATGATTCGCATTCTTATTGATGGGAAAACAGGCTCTCAAATTTTATAACTTCTTCAAAGTCATACAGGTTGTAAATGACAGAGCTAGGATTTAGATGTCGTTTTGCTTCACCTTTAAGACATTATTCTATAGATCTTTTTAAAATATATGGCCTTTTAAAAGTAACTGTTGCAGTTCAACTGTCTTGCATGGTTGTTGTATGGACTAAATGAGAATAATATAAGGTGCCTGACATGTAATATATGTTCCAAAAAAAATATTTCTTCTTTCCCAAGTCCCATTTAAAATGGCTAGAGAAATATCACTTAAAGCTGGGCACCAGTGGCTCACGCCTGTAATCCTAGCTACTCTGGAAGCTGAGATCTGAGGATTGTGGTTCAGAGCCAGCCAGGTCAGGAAAGTCCATGAGACTCTTATCTCCAATAAATCACCAGAAAACCAGAAGTGGTGCTGTGGCTCAAGTGGTAGAGTACTAGCCTTGAGCTGAAGAGCATAGGGACAGTGCCCAAGCCCAGAGTTCAAGCCCCATGACCAACAAAAAAAAAAGAAAGAAAGAAAAATAGCTTATTTTTTCTTGGCCCCTGTTTTCTCATGTGAAAAGTGGGTATAGTTTATGAATCTTCTAACCTTGTATGTTGACGACCCCAGCAAAGTACAGTGCAGGCCTGATGTCCCAGCCTCTTTTGCTGCCCAGCACATCTTTTCTGCCTATACTCACAGATCTGGCACTACTCTGGTTTTGGTTTCTCCCAGCAAACATCGTATTTACAAACCACAAATAACAAAGTAGAAGATGCCGGAAGAGCTCTGGCATGTTAATTAAGAACAATAGCGGAAGCAGCTGGGCAGAAAATGCCAAAGAGTCTGAGCAGAGGCAGCACAGCTCAGTTTGTTGACAGAAGCCAGTGCAGTATTGTACATTAATTGGGGAAGTGGGTAAACATTTGCCAGCAGCATGCCCCCCAGTGCATTGGAAGACAGCAGGCTGGGCCCTCCCCACTACCTTTCCTGCCCAGCTGCCCATAACCTAGAGATACTGGTAGATCTGGCTTTTTGCCCTGGGTTACTTATAAGCACCGCAGATTCTTAAAGTGGATGTGTCTCCTTAGTGGCCCTCCTGGGCATTCTAAGTTTCCATCTGAATATAGTGGATGATAGTGCTTCCCCTTAAACTTCCCAGCCTGCTTGTGATACCCAGCCTTGGTCTCCAGAGGTTCCCCTTCCACTAGCTGGAAGAAGATAGTAGAATCATCTCATTAGGAGTGGCTTGAGTTGAGCAGAAAACAAAATTGCCTGCCTCAGGTGCTGCCAGGCTTTGTCTACAGTCCCAGAGCTCCTCTAAAGAGCAGAGCAAGCACCCTCAGGCCTGATAAGAGGCGGCCCGGCCTTTCTTCACACACACTTGGAGCTGTCCATTTGTCTGTGTGTCCAGCTATCTTTACAGTTGCTCTCACACACAGAGCCCATTATTGGCACCTGCTCTGTGCCAGACACTGCTAATTATATTTTTCTCATTTAATCTTCACATCAGGTCTACAAGGTTGATACCCCCAAAGCCACAAAGCTGATAGCCAACACAGCTGTGATTTAAACCAGAGTTTTTGTAGGTCTAAAGCTTGTGTCCTTTCCATTAAACTAGTGCCTTTTAAAACTTATCACCTGGATTGTGGAGATCTTGATTCAGGGAGAGCCTTACACATGCTAGGCAAACACTGTACCCCTGAGTTATACCCCCAACTCTTACTCCCTTTTGATTCTCTCTCTCTCTTTCTCTCTCTCTTTTTCTCTCTCTCTGTCTCTGTCTCTCTGTCTCTGTCTGTCTCTCTGTGTCTCTGTCTCTCTCTCTCATTCAGAAAACTTTCATATACCATCCCTGTCCTGGCTTAGGAAGGCTGAAACCTAATTTAGAATCTCTGTGTCCCATAGTACAAAGAAGGTTTTGCCTAGCTTTACTTTCAGTAGTTTATATTTCTTGTCTCTAGAATATAAGGTGGTAATATTAGGTGATTTTTTTTTAATCCTTATTGAAAAGGTGATGAGCAGGGGGATTACAGTTACATAAGTAAGGTAATGAGTACATTTGTTTTTAAACACTGTTACCCCATCCCTCATTTTCTGGTGATTCATTTTTTTTCAAACCAAATATATTCCCAACAAGAAGATCATAGTATAGACCTCCCTAAAAGCCGCCCCTTGCCAGCAAGATATGGTAGAATAACCTTTCTTCAGTTTACTGTATGTGGTTTTAGTGGGAATAAGCCCTAACTCTTGTCCATCAGTCTTAATTTGCCCCCAAAAGCAGAATAGACCTCCTTGCTGTCACAAGTTAACAAGCAGAGGCTTGCAGGATGCTATTCAGCTGTTGAAGGAACATCTTTCCCAAGGGCACAGGAAGCAACGGTTGAGTCTCTTGAACCTCTGCCTCGAGGTCAGTGATAGTTCTTCCACTAAACTTGACCTTTATGAGAGCCCTGGTTTATGCAGATAGGACAAACAATACCCATCTCACAGGATTAGTTTGAAGATAGAATAAGATAAGGTGAAAATGCTCACTTTGCCTAGTACCAGTGGCTCACACCTGTAATCCTAGCTATTCAGGAGGCTGAGATCTGAGGATCATGGTTCAAAGCCAGCCTGGGCAGGAAAGCCCATGAGACTCTTATATCCAATAAACCACTAGAAAACCAGAAGTGGTGCTGTGGCTCAAGCGGTACAACGTTCACCTTGAGCTGAAGAGCTGAGGGATAGTATCCAAGCCCAGAGTTCAAGCCCCACGACCAACCAAAAAAAAGAAAGTGCTCACTCTTGCATGTTGTAATAGGCTCAAAAATCAATACACACAGGTGCACTGAATGCCATGTAGACAAAATTTTCCTTGTTCCAGACTTTTAAATGTATTTTCTTTCTTTTCAGGTAACTCAGCTGGACCCCAATAAATCTTTATTGGAGGTAAAGTTGTTTCCTCAAGAAACCCTTTTTCTTGAAGCAAAAGAGTAAACACGGCTCGGCGGTGGAACCAGCCATTCCTTGACAAGCCACTGGCCCTCGTCAAGAGATGGGCTCATCGCCACCCACCCACATGCTCGTCTCACTCAGTTCAGTGTCACACTTCTGCCTCTTGCAAGATTGCTGGAAAAAAAAAAAAGTAATAATAAACATAGCTACTTAAAATTTCCCATCCATGAGTATATGTTCCCAACCCTCATGATGAAGAATTACAATTCTGCCACCCACCCCTCCCCTGCACTTTGCCCTGTTCAATGACTAGTGCACTGTTGGTGTGTGAGTGATCACTAGTAAGAGTTTTTAACTTCTCTAGTGCCCAGTGTCCTATGACAGTTCTTTCTGTCTTGTGACACCAGGATGCTGTGTATTTGATATGTCTCATTGAGCCAGGGCTTACACCTCTGCCTTTTTATTTTCATGACTGGATCTCTACTTTGTCACCTAATTTTAAGAGGCAGAGGAAAAAAAGTCAAATGGGACATTCTTGGCATGGAGATTAAACATTGTCATAGGAGGAAAAAGAAGCATATCAGTTTTGTTGGTACTTTCTATCTTTATTACTAAGATGTAAGATTTTGTTTGAACTATTTTGACATATATGCAAGGTATTTATTTAATACTGCTGCCTTGGATCTCCAACCTCCATCTAGGAGGTATTTACTATTCCACTGAAACATGGGGAAGTGTTCAAGTGCATACTGTGAATGCTGAGCTAGTGTAAAGCGGGTAATGTGAAGGCTTTGGTATCTGACCCCGCTGTGAGAAGCTGCTGTTAGGTCTGTGTTGAGTCAGTCAGAACCCCACAGACACCAGCTTCCAAGGTGCTGAGCCTTCATATTGTACTGAATACAATTCTCCCTTTTTGTTTTGTCCCTCCTTCACACATTTGGGCTTTGAAACTTGGTATTTTAAGCACCATGGCTACAATCAAAATCTCATTCTAGGAGATGCCATTGCGCATTTGGGTTCACTTCATGATTAACGATGTCATGGGGCGTTTCCTAGAATAAGTAACTTGCTCTACTTTTAATATTAGAAGGGATCTCATTCTTTCGCTGAAAATTCAGATTTCATGTACTTAAGAGAAAATTTGAGGGCTTAGTCTAAAAGACATGTGATACCTGTATTCAATAATTTGAGGTTTGATTTAGTAGATTTGAATTTTGTAATCTGTGGACTTGGAGTTTGCAGTAGTAGTTCATAAGAACTATCTTTATACCTTCATAGCCAGTGATTTCCTTTTAGTCTTGAAATGTTTTCATAGGTCTTTATCTAGGAGTTGAGAATATTTTCTAAATATAAGTGCTAGGTTTGCTCCCCTGGCCCCAGCAAGATGTTGTTAGAAAACTCTTAATGAAAGCTGGAAATATGTTTGGTCATTTCTCTCTACCCAAAAGTGGATGGTAGCCAGGAAAATTCCATCTGTTTTTCCTTTCATGTTCTACCCGGGACCTCCCCCTGAAACTCTCTTAAAAGAAATTGTTCCTAAAAGACTTGTGCTTCATTTGCTTACATGAGGGCTTTCTCTGGCCCCACAAGTCTCTCTAGGGAGGCTGAAAGGAAGACCTACCATGAGGGGAGCTCTCCATAGCCCTTCCTCTCTAGCTCTACTTCCTTTCTAACTGGCTGCACAAGAGAGTCATTTCCAGGACATTAAGGCTCCAGGTAGACATTGCCCCTATAGGTGCTATGGAAAAGACAGGGCACTGAACTCAGGCTATATTCAGAAACAACACTGAGATTGTGGGTAGGGGGTTGAGAGAGGGGTCTCTGAATTCACTTTCATGTTTAACCTGTTCCATCTGATTTGGGTTTGGCTTCATTATATGGTTCCCTCCCACGCCATTCACTTCTGTATACCAACAATATAGACTTCACTCTGAAACCATTTTCATAAAAGCTATTAAATGTTACTTGAATGTGTGTGAAATTGGAAAACCTTTTTCAACCTTGTCTTGGAAAGTTCCTAGTGGCCTGCTCAGCCTCATAAACTCCTCCTATAAGCCCCATAGCTAGGAAAGACATCAGCTAATTGTCACTGTTCACACATGGCGTTCTCAGCTGCTAAGCTCCGGCATTTTATACTTTCTCATGCAGGCACAACTTTAAAATTAATTGCTTTTACCACAGAATTTTTTCTCCTACTCTCAGACTTCCATGCCCCACACATTCCACCCTCAGATTCAGTGCGTCAGCCAGAATGTTTCTCAACATTCTTTGCCCCGCTGTTTACAGTGAGCTTCGTGGTTCCTGTCCTCTCCCCATTCTAGTTCACTCCTTTGGATTCTTGGGTTATCAGTTGTGAGTTCCGAAAATTAGTTTCAAAGGAAATATTGCCAATTTCCCATTGTCTTTCAGAAGATACAGTTTTTTTGGAGGCATCTAGTTTGGGATGTTGCCAGCCTCTGGCACTGTTACTTTTATGAGACATTCTGGTGTTCATCTCTGAATTGTAATCGTCCACAGCCTGAGCTGGATGAGATCAGTTTTTGTAGAATCCTTTTTTTTTTTTTCATTTCAAATCAATATCTTGCTTGGTTTTTATACTTAATGTAAAAATAATACATCAAAGCACAATGCCTTTTTTGTTAGCAAAAAAAAACCAAAGGCTCTTCTTTTTTTTTTTTTTTTTTTTTGGTCAGTCATGGGGCCTGAACTCTCGGCCTGGGCGCTGTCCCTCAGCTCTTCAGCTCAAGGCTAGCGCTCTACCACTTGAACCACAGTACCCACTTCTGGCTTTTTCTGCTTATATGGGGCTGAGGAATCGAACCCAGGGCCTCATGCATGCAAGGCGAGCACTCTACCACTGAGCTACCTTCCCAGCCCCAAGGCTCTTCTTTTTAATAGCTTAACATCTATTTAGGGTTTATTCTCTAATATAGGAGAATAACATATACATTTTTATTTAAGTCATTACGAACATGACGTATAGTGAGAACAGTGGGTCACAGCTGTATTCCTAGCTACTCAAGAGAAGGATTGTAATTCAAGGCCACCCTGGGCCAAAAGTTTTCAAGACCTCCATCTCAACCAATAAAAAGATGGATGTTCATCCTAGCTATGTCAGGAGCATACCAATAAAATAGGAGGAAAATATTGAAAAGATTAAAATACTACAAAACCAACATCATAAAGTTATATGCTAAGGAGATCTACAGTTTAATAGTATCCATCCTATGCCCTGAGACATTACAAAACATCTTCCATTCATCCATAAACAGTGGAGTGGATTACTAAGAGGTTGCACATAACCTTTATTTGGATGTACGAGAGGATATCGCTTGTTTCCATTAACACCATTACTGATCCACACACTGTTACCCATCCCCTCAACTACCCTGTCCTGGGCCCCACCAATGAATGGGACAAGAACCTTAAATTTAGTCAAAAGTGACACACAGGTATTGCACTTTATAGTCTGTATTTTCTCATATGGCCAGTTTAGAGTTCCTCACATACATAAGCACTCTGGAAACTTCACTGTTTTCTCATGTGAACCTTGATTCTGCCATTTAGACATTATAACCTTAAGGTGAGTAACTTCTCTGAAACTCAATATCCTGACAAAACTCCTGCACTTTAGCACACCTTTCACATATCATCACAGTCCACTGCTATGAGCAAGGCAGATGATCATTTCAGTTTTGCACAAGGAACTGTCTGGTTTGCCTAAAGTCCAAAGCTTGTCAGTAGAAGACTCAAGATTGAAGCCTTAATAGTCTCATTTCCCACTGTTCTTCCATAGACTTTCAAACCCAAGAATGGCTCTTGGGGCCCTCTACTATTGTATTTTTCTGGGGAGTGAAATTGCATTCATCAAATTTTAGTGGGATCTACTAACCAAAAAAATAAAATGAAATGAAAAAAATAGCCACCATTTGTATTGTACATACAAAAATCAGACCATATGGGAGTTGAACCTGTCCATTCTTTTTGGCAACCCATATTTTTGTCTAAAAGAACCTCTCAAGAGGATGAAATGCAGCCAGTAAGTTCTCTTGACTTGAACCACCTGAATTTAGTATCTTGTTCCAAATAGCTTTTGGACGGGAGAGATGACTCAAGGAGTAGAGCACCAGCCATGAGCAGAAAAACCTGAGCAAGAACACAGGGCCCTGAATTAAGTCCCAGTACTGCTCCCTACTCCTCCCCACCCCACCCCCCCAAAAAAACAAAACAGCTTTGGAAGATGACCCTTAACAACTCCAACTGGCCACAAACCTCTCTGCTGCATTTTGAAAGTTTGGTCTGAAAGGAAATACCAGTAAAGGAGCTTTGATCTCATCTTCAGTCCTAACTCTGTCCACCATCTGTTAATTGTGGCTGTTGGTTTTTGGAAGCTGGTATAAGGTGTGCTTAAGAGCACAGCCTCTGGAGACATACTGCCTGGTCCAAGCCACACCTCTGCTTACTAGCAGTGTCTCCTGGGAATGCTACCTTTCTCTGTTTCCATTTTTCAGCTTTCTTACAAAATGGAAATGTTAACAGTATCTAGTTGATAAGGTCTTTTGAAGACTGAATGTAAAGCAGAACAGCTGTTATTTATGCTGCAAACTCATATAATTTTTTTAAGTGGGTTATCATTGCAGTGAGAAGTGGCAGTTCATGAGAAGGAACATCAAAGGAAGAACAGAAACAAAAAGTCCAAGAGTTATGTTAGGACTTCAGGAACCATCAAAGAGCCCTCGCTGATCATTTAGGATATGCCCAGTACTACGCTCAGTTACAGACCTTCACCTTACAAGCCTGTGAGGTGGATATTCTTTCAAAGAGGCAAAGCAGTTGCCCAAACTCCACAATTGACAAAGGGCAGAGAGCAGTTTTGCATCTCGACTATGTATGTGTGTGTGTGTGTGTGTGTGTGTGTGTGTGTGCGCGCGCACACGCGCGCGCGCGCGTGCGTGTGTGTGCACGTGTGCAGGCGCATGCATGCACTCCAATCATTGGGCTTGAACTCAAAGAGCCTGGGTGCTATGTCTCAAGGCTAGCACTCTACCACTTGAACTACAGCTCCACTTCCAGCTTTTTTTGGTGGTTAATCATAGATAAGAGTTTCATAGGAAGTGGCGCTATAGCTCAAGTGGTAGAGCGCTTGCCTTGAGCTGAAGAGCTGAGGGACAGCACCCAGGCCCAGAGTTCAAGCCCCACGACCGACAAAAAAAAAAAAAGAAAATTGGGGCTGGGAAGGTGGCTCAGTGGTAGAGCACTTGCCTTGCTTTGCCTGAGGCCCTGGGTTCAATTCCTCAGCACCACATAAGCAAGTTCAAGTGGTAGAGCTCTAGCCTTGAGCTGAAGAGCTGAGGGACAGCGCCCAGGCCCAGAGTTCAGACCCCACGACTGGACCCAAAAAAGAAAAGAGTTTCATGGATATTCCTGCCCCCGCTGGCTTTGAACCACCATCTTCAGATCTCAGCCTTCTGAGTAGCTGAGTAGCATCAGCCACCAGTACCCAGCTGTATGTAGACTTCTGAACCTGAAGACGCTGCTGTGTCTGTGACAATGACATGCTGCATTCAATGAAAGTAGAACATACTCCCAAAGCATCTCAAATAACTGTAGTAGTAACTTCTAAAGTATTGGTAGATGCTCAGAAGAGCAAAGCCACATTTAAATAGGAAATTCTCCAGTGACTGATTCCCTAAGAGTTAGTGCTGCTCTTACATAGAAATGTGTCCAGGAGCTGAGATTTAAATAAGGCCTTTTGTTTTTAAGTGCATGCAATGACTTAAGATGTCTCCAAAGTCCATTTCCTGCTCTTTCATCCTTTTTTCTCCACTGCTTTTTCTCCTCTTTATCATCTCACTAGAATTTCAAAATTATATCTTACTTGATCCTCATCTCTGTAGTCCTTATTCTAGACCAGTCTCCACACTGTTACTAGGAAGAACTCTAAAATGCCTGTCTCAACATCTCTCTGTCTCTCTCTCTCTCTCTCATATATATACACACACACACACACACACACACACACACTGCCTTCCAGATAAAACCCAAATTCTTGATTTAAACTCTTGTTATCTGGCCCCTTCCTCCCCTTCCGATCTGTATCTCTAATCATGTCAATACATTCTGAGCAAGCAATTGCCTGAACCTGCTAGCTTTCTATAATCTGGTTTTGTACATGATCTCCTCTGCCTTCATAGAATTCTATCTTCCATCTTTCACTTTCAGTTTTGACTTCACTTCCTCCAAAATGCTTTCTTAAACATTGGCACATCCCTCCATACCCACAGATTAGATGTCTGTGTGCTGACCCTTTAGCCTTGTGCTGCCCTTTTCATAGCACTGGGTTATTCCAAACTATATAAACTTTCTATCCTCCCTCACCTGGATTGAGCCTCAGAAAGAGCCCAACTTACTTTATGTCCTCAAAGCCTAGCAAAATGACTAGTACACAATAAGCACAGTAAATGTGAATGTACTAACTGAATTTGAGTAATGAGTTACATGTATCCAAGTACTAAGAAGGTGGTCACTTCCAGCTCTAACCTCTAACTCATCTGGGAACATTGAAAGGGCATAACCTCTAACTCATCTGGGAACATTGAAAGGGAAAGAAACCATACCTTAATCATCTGTTTCTAGAGCCAACCCAGGGTCTGGCATATTGAAGTTGTACACCCAATGGTTGCTGGAGCAGTTAATTAATTGAAGCTGGAGCTAAACCAACTGGAGCTGCTGAGCAGAAAAAAAAAATTAAAGAATTGGTATTGTGTCCCTAGATAAGGCCAACTCCATGCTAGGAGCATCTCAGAATTACACTATGAGGTCAGAACTATTGTTATCCTTATTTTACATCCAAGAAAACAGGTTCAGAAAGATGAAGTTACCATTCAAGAGATAAATCTAGTTGGGAGAGGAACTGAACTTCTCTTGATCTGTACCCTGAGCTCATTCCTGCTCCTTTATTTCATGATGAGCTTCTGCCTCCCTCAGAAGCTTTAGCAGGTTTAACTTCTGACCAATAATAGTACAGAAGTAAATATTCTGCTGGGCATTAGTGGCTCATGCCTGTAATCCTAACTACTCAGAAGACTGGGAACTAAGGATCGTGGTTCAAAGCCAGCTGAGCAGGAAAGTCTATGAGACTTATCTCAAATTAACCACCAAAAAAGGTAAAAGTAGAGCTGTGGCTCTAGTGGTAGAGTGCTAGCTTTGGGCAAAAATGTTCAGGGAAGCCAGGAACTGGTGGCTCACACCTATAATCCTAGCTACTAAGGCGATCTGAGGATCAAAGCCAGCCCAGGCAGGAAAGTCTGAGACTCTAGTCTTCAATTATCCTCTAGAAAACCAGAAGTGGCCCTGTGGCTCAAAGAGTTAGAGCACTATCCTTCAGCAAAAGAGCTCAGAGACAGTTCCCAGGCCCTGATTTCAAGCCGTATGACCAACAACAAAAAAATTCAGAGGGGGGGGGCCTTGGGGGTGAGGAGGGAAAGAGGGAGAAAAATGAGTAAATGAGGGAGGGGGTAACAAGTTAAAGAAGAAATGTAATCAATACCTTACTTATGTAACTGTAACCCTTCTGTACATCACCTTGACAATAAAATTTAAAAAAAAAAAAAGCTCAGGCACAGCATCCAGGTTGTAACTTCAAGCTCCAGGACTCTCTCTCTCTCTCTCTCTCTCTCTCTCTCTCTTTCTCACACACACACACACACAGAATATTCTAATATACTCCTTTTACCTCCTAGGAACTGTACCACCTTAATTTTCCATTTTTATATGAAAGATCCTTCTCTGTCTCTCTAGAAGCATTTATCTATTCTGCCTGCTGTAAATGTCAGAAGGCCCCAAGTTCCTTCCTTACTGTGCTCTTCTTTCAAACTCTTCCTTGATGACAGTTTGTACCTCCAGACTCACTCAGATTTTGTTCAAGCCACAAACTCCATGACAGTAGGGGCAGTCTGATTTGTTTTACTCCTTAGCATAGGCCTGGCAATTCATAGGTGCTAGATAGATACTTGTTGATAACAAAATAAACACATTTATTATATGCCAAGCACTGATTTATTAATATTAGGTCTTTTTTCCCTTACCATTACCTTATGAAGTGGGAGCTATTATGTTCCTTGCTTCACTGGTGAAAAAACTGAAGTATAAGAGATTGGGTCATTAGCTCAAGGCCACACAGCTGGTAAAGCAAGGAACCAGGAATCATGTTCACTTGGCACCAAAATTCAGGCCAGACTATGTCACACTATTCTAAGAAGCTTCAGGGAACCCACTCCCCAGAACAACTCAAGGGTCCATTCAAATCCTGTGCTTTCTCCTAGCAGAGCAGATAGCATGATTATTTGCCTAAAGATCTCCTCCAATGGACCTGGCACAAAGCACAGAAAGGAAATGCTATACTAATCAATAAACCACCATGCTGTCTTATGGAAGGGAGCATCCTAACCCTGCTTCCTATTCTCATGAACTGAGGCAGATAGCCACTATTTTTCTCAGAGCTGCTGAACTTTCAGCTGTGTCACATATCCATGAACTCTTGCTTGGGCATGTCTATCTCAAAAGCCATTTTTTTCCAATCATGAGTTTTCAGCAAACCAGCATTTAATTTAAGTACTATTTGGGTGTCCTTTGTCTTACAGAAATTAAGTGAGCTTCTATTCACACATTCATTGTTGATACCTTTCATTCAACACTACTTTTAAGTCTTTCCCTGTTAACTTAGTCCTTCCAAGCAGGAGTAGAATGGGATCACTAATGTGAGGACTGACTAAAGAGAGTTCTTAGAGCTGTAGAACGTCAAAAAGGCTCCAGTTTGAGGGTCAGAAAGGCCTCTGGGGAAAGGTAAACTCTATTTGAGAGCTCTGTAAGAAATGGGCCTGCTATGTCTGACAGTCTGAGATCCCAGAATTAGAGAAGAGAGGCAGCCTACAAGATCAGAATGGAGTCTGTCTTCTGGGTTCAGGTCTCTAGGCCCTCTAAATGTTACCTGCCTTATTTGGACACACACTAGTAACATTTGCATAAGGCTTTTCTGAGGAGTTAGCAATAGGAGAGACTTACTGAAACTTTTTCTGTGTTTTGGGGGTTGGATGAAACACATGTACAGGTAATTAGGTGAGCAGCCAGGAAGTTGCTATATTTCTAGGGATGAGTGCCAAAGCCTCTGGTGAACATCATGAGAATCAGAGTCTTCCCGGCTAGGTCTGTATTGCCCTTTTCTCATTTCAGAACATTCCTGCTTCAGTAGGTTCACCTTTCCTTATTCCTTACAGATGGAGAAACTGAGGCTCAGAGCACTGAATGACTTTCCCAAGGTCGCCTAAGGCATGCCTTTAAGTACAGCAAATATTCCTGAGGAACTGGCTTGTATAGCTATCACCTACATGCCTTGGTTTCTCCAAACATGCGGTCTTGAATAAAAGTGATACAGCACCAGTGGGGAGCCTATTATGAACCAACCTTACCACCAAACTGTGTGCCCCAAATAACAGGCTCTAAAAGAAGATGGGGATGGAGGAACACTTCCCTGAGAGATTGGGGTGGCCCTGGGTTGACCTCTCCTTTCATACTTACTAGGACAGGATGTGTTATGCTTTGTGCTCTGAGTAATAGACACTCTAGAGCATTGCAGGAGGAGCTGGTGAGGTGACAAGAAAGGAAAGTGACCTGGATTCCTCTCGGATATTGAGCTTTTTGACTTGCTGGGGGGTCTCTGTATCATGTAAAGCCACCAAAATTCTGGTTCTGGAGGAGCTCTGGGATTAAGGTACACAGTCAGGAGACAACTGTTGCCAGCTCCCCTAATCTTTCTTCATGACCAATAGTAGTAGTAGTATAATGTTGAGAAGTTTTCTTCTCTAGAGAGATGGCAAAAAGAAAGTTTCATTTAGTAACTGCTTATAGATAATAACAGGTATATTTTGAGAGTTTAACTAAGTGAAGGACACTAAGAAGGACTTTACAGCTGGGCACTGGTGGCTCATACCTATAATCCTAGCTACTCATGAGGCTGAGATCTGAGAGTTACTGTTTGAAGTCAGCTCGGACAGAAAGGTCTGTGGAGACTCTTATTTCCAATAAACTACTCAGAAAAAAACTGGAAGTGATGCTTGGCCCAAGTGGTAGAGTGCTAAACTTGAACATAAAGAGGCTCAGGACAGGGCCTAAGCCCTGAGTTCAAGCCCGAGGACCAGCAAAAAATAAAAAAAGACTTCACATGAATCATACTCACAATGACTCAGTAAATGTGACATTTTACCTCTCCCTGCAAGCTTACAGAAATGTTCAAGACTCTAGTCCAGAGCTGAACTACAGATGCTGAGGAAACTTAAAGAAATGTCAGACTCTGAACCTGCAGTGGGACATAATACTGTCAGTCCTGTGGGGTGAAAAGAGGCTATAGGTCCACAGAAAGGCATGAAAAGCCATTAAAAAAAAAAAAACAGACTCTAAAGCGTGAAGGAAGTTTCCTTCCTCCTTGCCTCTGACCTCTTCCACACTCATTCAGGTTGGGGAGCTAGATAGGGAAAGTAGCCTCACCTCTACTCCCTAGTCTTTAACCAATCTCTCTTCCATAGATACAAAGAACTGTTCTCACCCTTCTCACACTATCTGTATAACTGAGACAGTCACTTCTTCTCTGAACCTCAGTGTTCTGTCATTGGAGATGACAGAAATTGGAGATGAAGATGGTGGCTGTGTGACTTCAGAAAGGACAGTGCAGAGGCAGGTGAACAGCTCCCAGGGTCTGTGTGTGCATGTTTGTTCTTCTGACAAGAGACCCTGGTGCCTCTTAAGAAACTAGGTTTGAAAGACTGGATAGAGGCTGGGAATGTGGCTTAGTGGTGGAGTGCTTGCCTAACATGCTTGAAGCCCTGGGTTTGATTCCTCAGTATCACACAAACAGAAAAGACCAGAAAGTGGTGCTGTGGCTCAAGTGTCAGGAACATAGTACAGCCCCAGGACTGGCAAAAAAAAAAAAAAAAGGAATGAATAGAAACCTTCCAGATAACTAACTGACATGTGACTTGGAAGGGGGCAGCGAGGCATCTGCGCATTGATGCCACTGCAAGGCTGGACCCTGAACCACCCATTTGGGGAATGGAGGTACCTCTAAACTAAGCAGTATTGGCCTCTGAATTGGAGAAGGGAAGGACCTGACAGGCTCTGAGGAAATCATTGAGCTGGGTACGTAGAAGATTATGCAACCCAGCAGGCAGTAAGTGAAGAAGTCAAGTCAGTAGATTCATTCTTATGGGAATGATAAGAAGAAGGAGGGCACAAGAAAACTAGAGGGTAGAACTGCATGGATTGATTAGGCTGCTTTCCAGATCCATCCCTCCTTTAGTTTGGTCCATAACCTGGGGATTACAGGCTAGGAGTGAGTATATGGCTGTCAACAGTCTTCTCTGCCTGCACTTCGAGGGACGGTCCAGACTCAAATCCAGGCTGATCCTGCCTGGGAACCAGACCTAATGCCTTTCCCTTGAGAAGCAAGCCCAGATATGGCTGGGAATTCACTCAAGGTCACACATCACAGCAGAATTCTACATCTGGGGGACACTTCAGCCTCGAAGCTGATTCATGAGCACTAATTTTCAGAGATCTTCCTGGGATGCTAAGACCAATCTATGGGTATATACCACCCCCAGAAGAACCTGCAAATCACCTGGGCCATTCCAGTTTCTTCTACATCCTTTTTCCTCCTCTGCCTGGTCAGTTCTGAGTTGTTTTCTAGCTCATTTTTCTGGGTCTTGGAAAACTGATAACTAATTTGAAAATTTTAAATGGACAAGAGATCAGAAAGGACCCTGTTTCCAAGCTAAATATAATCAGTAACTTTCTTTTTGTTCCTCACATAAAAATTAGTTGTTATAGCAGATAAAAAAAGATCCATTCACAGTAGTTACATAGCATAGAGAGGATTATGGTTAAGAATCAGAACTATATGACAGAACTAAAATGACACCACTTAGCAAGAAACATAATAGTTGTGAAAAGTCACCTTATGTCCTGGATGGTCGAGACAGTGCATACTATGAAGATGCATAATGTTTTCTCATTAATTTCTAAATGTACTTAAATTCCCAAATTTACTTTTTAAAATAAAAAGTCTTAAAATCATAAAATGTTTATTCAGAAGACTGTATTTTGAAACTATGAAAATTTTGGGGAAAATAATTTAACCTGCCCTCCAATATTATAAACTATAATAATTAAAATATCAAGACTGAGACTAGAATAAATAGCTCCATAGAAATGCTGAAATTGACAAAGGGTATCTGAAATTGTACTATATAATATATGGTCAGTGGGGGTATGGGCATTAAACAGTGCTGTGATAAATAATCATGGGGGGGAGGAATTAGGTGACAAAATTCACATCTTCCATCAAAATTAATTTTATATAAAGGGATAAAAGTAAATAATAAGAGCTAATCTAAAATATAATTGAGTGAATTTAGAAGGTTGGGTTTTTGGGGAAATGCTTGTTTCTTTCTAAATTATATGTTTTTACAGTATTGTAGAATATTAGGTTTGACTACCTAATTTAAAAAACAAGTCCCGATATGACAATAACAAAACCGGATAAAGAAAAGCAAAAAGGCTGGGCAGGTCAGCAATTTGGCATAGAAGAGGATGCTACTCTCTGGCATATGGATAGATAGTTATTAAAACTGACAGAAGAAACTAACATTTTTTTAAAAAGAATCTTTAAAACATGACCAACACATATAGAAACAACAGAAGGAATAACTAAGAAAATGAAAAATACAGTGACAATGACATATTATTTTTGCTTGCGTTTGCAAGAATTAAAACAATTAAAAGATATTTCTGCTGAGTTCTTTAACAGCCTTTCCTGAGGTCGACTTGGCAAGTAGGAACCAAAAAGAGGAGCCTCTAGTCTATCTTCTTTCTAGGAATTTATCCTAAGGAAAGAACTGGACACATTCACAAAGTATGTTCGTTGCAGCAAGTGTTATTAGAGCAAAAATTGGAAAAACAAAACAACTTATTACAAAGAATTATCCATAGAATGGAATAATTAAACCTTTAAACCTCTAAATAATTAAACCTCTAAACTTGTTGATTGGCATGAAAAATGTTTATTTGTAAACAAAACTATATTTTTGTCGATATACAGAAGAAAAGTTTAGAAAAATATACACCTATTTGCTGAATTGTCTTAAATGTTTTATAAAATGTTTGCATTAAGCAGTAATTTCTTGGAGGAAATTAAGGTCTCACATCAGGGGTCTCTTACTTCAGGAAGTCCCCTGATCCTCTTTCCCTCCTTCTCAAACTAGAGAATGTTCAAACTAGTGTCTCCGGCATTCCTATTCCCTCTGTTAAGGGCACTGGCTAGGTGACTAGTGTACCCAGTTGGTCAGTAATCTCTATTAAGGGCCATCACGGTGACTTCATCTCCAGTCCTCAGGGCCTGGCGCATACTATTTGCTCAACAAATGCTGCATTACATGAATAAGCGACCCGCGCGCTCTCGCTCTCTCTTGTTTCCCAGAATTATTTGGCAAATTGGGTGAAGTCGAACCCGTTTGGAAGACTGAGATCCGCTCAGAAGGGAGGGTGGGGAGACAAAAGCCACTGAATGGAAACTGGGTCTGGATTTCTTTCTCAAGGCTCCGCAGCACTGTGGCCCCAGGCAAGTTACCTCGCCTGGCTGAACGCTGAATCTCAGCGATCCCATCCCCCATGGACTGCGTGCCGAGGGACACTGCGCGCACCGCGGGGTTGGCCGAGTCTCGGAGGCACACGGTACGTGTGCAGAAAAAGCAAAGAGATGGATACGAACAGGGGCGGCGGGCGTTCGTCCCAGGCCCGCGAGCACCTAACCAGAGGTGGTGGCGAAGGGAGCTGACTCCCCAGTGCACGTCCCGCAGATGGGGCGTGGTCCGAGGAGGGCTGCAGCTGCCGCTGAGCCTGCACCGAGGCCCCGGCCACTGGGAGCCGGTACACTCCCCCCGCCCCCGCCCCGCCTTCAGTCTGCCCCTCCGCCTGCCCCTCCGGCGAAAGGTCGAAGGTTCAGGGAGAAGCTGAGACACCCCACCCCCACCCCGCCTGGCAGGTGCAGGCGAGGGCCTGGGGTCAGACTTGGGTCAGTGGCACTTAGTCTGGGACAGTGCGATCGGCGGCGGCCGGCGGCGTTGGCTGGGGAACGCCGAGTGTCCCAGGTTTGCTCTCTTCCTGCATTAGATGTGGACAGATCCCTCCTCTGACCAGGGGAGCCCGTTCGGCCACGAAAACGCTGGTACGACTTACTCCACCTCTACAGAGGCGGCGCCGGGCGCCGGGCAGCTCCCTGCCCAGACCGGGGGTGACAGGTTCTTCTGGCCCCTGAAGTCTGTCTCTTGCCTGGGCCCTAGCTGAGGCCGGATCCGTGGCTTTGACCACCGAAAAGGACCACGTTACTGGGGACGGCAGACTAGGTTGCACCTCTCCCTGTCCTCCCAGGGGTGCGCATGGCCGAGGGATTCGAGGTCACTCTACAAAGTGGGGGTGTGGGGAATCCTGTGGTTTGTGTACACGTGCGTGTGTCTAGCGTGAACGCGGGCGTCCGTGACCTGCGGGGGAATGCGTGTCAGGCTGCCTGCAGAGACCCCCCTTTCCCAAAGGTGCCTTTCTGAAGGCCCTTTTTCCCAGGTGAAGAGTTTCAGCCAAACTCCTGGAATCCTGAGCAGCCGAGGAAGGGGTGGGGTGGGGGTGGAGGGAGGGGCGATCTCGTCCCGGAGCCTACGGTTTGGGGATAATTACTTTTAATGTCAGAAAGATTTAGTTTAATATCATCTCTATTAGGCTGCCGGGGAGGGTAATTAAACGGAACGCGTCGCAGCCGGCAAACAGATGGCGTCTGCTTGTTCCGAGACCGCGGGCAAACAGCGCAAAAGTCAACGCCTCCCAGGTCCCCCCGCCCCCAGCGGTGCCCCCAGACCTTCTCCTAGTCCGCGCCCCCGAATCCTCGCCCTGGGTTCCCAGCCCCGGCCTCACACCGCCGCCCCACCTGGGCGGGGTCGGTCGTGAAGAGCGGGGTGGGAGATTTTTCTGGGCTTGGTGCTCTCACCCAGGACCCCCAGGCCCTGGCACAGCACCGGCGTCAGCGAATGATTCTGAGCCGAGGATCTGTGAGTGGGAGAGGAAGCCCCCCCTCATTCCTCAAAGGGAGGTCCGCGGCTTCCTCTCCAGGGTCCCAGCCGTAGGTAAGGCTGGGGCTCCGCTCCGGGAACACGCGATGGCATTCTACCTGAGGGTAGACCGGAGTGTCGGTGCTCAGTCACCTGCTGCGAGAGGCTGTAGGCTTCTGGGTGTGGATGGCCCAGGAGAAGATGTTCAGGAGCACGCTGAGCGGCCAAACTTTCTGAAGGGGGGGCGGGGACGGGGAAGTAGTGTCGGAGGTGAGCGCCCCCCAGGTGCGCAGGTGCGCTCAAGGCACGCGAGAGGGGCATGCCCAAACTTTTGCATGGGAAAGTGTGTGTGTGTGTGTGTGTGTGTGTGTGTGTGTGTGTGTGTGTGTGTGTGAAACTGGAAGCCTGGAGGCTCAGTCGGGTCCAAGTCAGGGGGTTCAAATCAGATGTGGCCTGCAAAGCTGGCGGGGCCGGAGAGCTTGGCCCAGGATGGGTTTATCTGCCTCCTACAAGAATACATTCGTTCCTAGGAGTACCTCAATATCGGGATCCTGAGAGGAGAGGTGAGGCTCCAGGACCTGTGGAGATGTGGACAGGAGTAGAAGAGGATCAAACGAGATGGGTGCCTGCCCCAGGGATGGGGTTCCTCAGGAAAAGACAGTTCCTTCCACATCCACGCGAGTGCCCCAGTCTCGACGCCCACAGCCTGGTCCCCGTGGGTTCATCCCCAGGGGCCTGGCAGCGAGCGCGAGGAATAAAACCTGTGCCACGGCCCACCCCACCCTCCGCCGAAAACTCAGTGGAGTCCTTTGGTTTATTTCGTTTTAAAATTTAAAAATACTTTTTTCCCCGAAAATTGTCTCCACCTGGCAAACTCCCCGAGCCGGAATCCAAGGGGAGCCAGTGCTCCCCTGACCCAGGCCCCAATTAGGGCACTGCACGACCTCCAAATAATGGAAGGGACATCAGGGTCCTGCCACTCCTGGGGAGATATCACCCCCCCAACGCCCTCCATTACCCTCACTCCGCGTGGAGACCCTCGCAGAAGCTGCCCCTTTTCTCTCGCCCAGACCTGCTCTCGGGCTCCAGCGAGTGAAATGTGTGTGTTTCTCACACACCGTTTCTGTTGCTGCCACAAACTCTTCTGATCCAAGCTCCCTCACGTCGGGCCTGGTGAACTTTCTGGAAGCGCTTCAGCCGATTCTTCAATGCCTCACCCCTTCAGACCCCTCCAGAAGGATGACGCTCAAAGTTCGCCTCTTCCCGAAGCGCAAGCGCGTGCCAGAGCCTCTCCCGAGCGCGAGGTTCTGCGGTCTGCGGTTGGTGGCAGCTTCCTCGGAGGGTCCCCAGTTCCTCTAGTGGGAAGAACTACAGGGCGTGGCCCAAAGCGCCACCTGAGGGAGGGGAGGCGCTGGGGCCCCGCGACGACCACGGCCCCTTCAGCAAGTCCAGGAGGGTCGGCGCCGGGGACCGCGTTGGGTGCGACTCCCGCAGCCCGGGGGGTTCACAAAAGCCAAGCGAAAACGCTAGGGCAGGAGTGGAGGGGACCAAAGAAGGAACTTCACTTTTCTCATTATGGAAACGAGTTTTCTTTTCTCTGAAAGTAAAAACGAGGGTGATCAAACATTAGATGCAAACACAGAAAGAAAAGACACGGAGATAGAACCAAAGTTGGGGAAACCCAGGGCCACCCCGCATCCATTCCAGTTGTTGCCATCGGAAGGAAAACCTTTTACCTACTCTTCAGACCCAGCTAGCTGTTCCTCGAGGCTGTGACGTCAGCGCAGGTGGGGTGCGGCGAAGGTCAGGGGTCTGGGGGGGCCACGTGCAGTGACCTTGTCTCGGGCTGGTTGGAACGCCAGGAAGGATAAAGTCCAGCTTCCAAAAGGATCTGGGGAGACGCAGAGGCTGCTTTTTACTTTGGTTTAAACTTGGAGAGAGAAAGTAAACTGAGTTAATTTAAAACCACGACGACAAAAACAAAACAAAAGGAAAGCCTTCCACAACCGAAAAGAAAGTAAAAAGGGGAGAGAGAAGAGTGCAAAGAGGCTCTGCAGCCAGCCGCGGGGCGGGGGGCGGCGGGGCGGGGAACCGCGAGGCGCCGGGCGCGCGGTTCCCGGGAAGCGCAACCTCATTTCTCCTCTCCGGGCTCTTCTTTAAAAACCTAAAATCCTAATAAACCGCACTTACCCCTCCAAGATACCTATGGTACTGGACGGAAGGAACTGAGCCTTAAATGCGGCTGGAGTGGGGGAAGCCACTCAGCCCCCCCCCCAACTATCCCCAAATACGTCCGACTTAGAAACCCAGCCGGAAAGACGCAAGAAAAATTGCCTTGGCATTTATGCCAAAACGCCCTCCCTTACCCACCTCCGTACGCCCGTTCTACTCCCACCCCGACTGCGGTAATTGAATTGTCACCTGCCCCCCCCCATCCCGCCCCAGGCCTCCAGGGCCACTTGGGAAGCTGGCCTTGCCAAGCGCCCCAGGCCAATGAGAGCTGCACCGCCGAGCCAGTGCCCCCAGAAGCCGAGGGGTTACACACGTCTACGTAGACAGGCACACCGGACACGGTAATTAGGAGCAATTCACACGCTCTCGGGCGCACGGAAACTTCTTGTCACGATATTCTCTACGCTCCTCCTTGCCTACTTTTTTCCACTCCTTCCCTGGCGCGCCCCCTCCCTTCCCCCAGGCACACAGTGGAGCTTTTGGAGTTTCGAATCTTTCGGACACTGTAGAATGAGGGGCTCCCCGGGCGCGGGCCCGGCCAATCAGAGCGCCGTCTGCCTCCCCTGGCCAATGGCAGGCGCCACATTGTTGTCCAATTCTGTCTAATGGAGCCCTAAGGAGTAACAATAGAGCGGGCGAGCGGCTCATTGAGAGTCTGGCAGCGCCGGGCAACTGGGCCCCGGCAGAGCGCTGCGTCCCGCGCGCACCCGGAGGGGATCGGCACGGCAAGAACTGAGTCTCGGGGTGCAACCAGCTGGCCCCCAAACAGGCCCCCACCCCTGGCCACGATTTCCGACGGGAGGGTTAAACGGCTCTGTTCTCTGAGGGGTCCGGAAGTTCGGACATGGTGCCTGAAGGAGAGTGACGTGTTCTGATAAGGGGCCGGGGGCAAGGGGAAGAGGCCAGGAGTGCCAGCGCCGCGAGCAGAGCTGGGAGGCGCGAGGAGCGCCGGCGCAGGAGGAGGAGGACCCCGGAGCCCAAGGCAGGTAGTTGAGGGCCGCAGGGAGAGCAGGGGAGGAGACCTGGCCTGCGGCCCTTGTAGAGAAGGCCCAGGCACCGCGGGGCTCGGGGACTGAAAGCCTGAAGGGTCTGGGGGAAGAGGTACATGGAGGTGGTCTGGAATTTCCAGAGTCCGATTCCAGACACAGTCCGGACTCTGGCGGGGGTTGGGATCCGGGCGACCAGCCGAGGAGAGGTCTGGCGGAAAGCTAGAGACGGGGGCCTGCTTGGGGCCTTCTGGGACTCGGGCGCAGGTGAGACTCCCGTGTGCGCTCTTGACCAGTTCGGGAGCTGACTTTCCCTGCTTTGTGTTGGCCGGCTGAACCATCCAAATCCCCAGATCCCAACTTGGACATCAGTACGCGAGAACCTGAGCTCCAGCGGGGTCCCGGGGGCCGGGGGGGGGGCAGGATGAAGAGGGCGTGTCTGATGACTCTGTCCCTCAACTGGGAAGGGTAGGGGAAGCGATGCCTAACTTTTCACAGGATATTTCTCTTCCTGGACTTGTTCTCCAAGCTATGAGACTAAAATCTGAGCCACGGGTTTTGCCTGAGTTTTTCTTATGTAATTGGGTGTCCCTGTGTCACGCTGCTGGACTCTGGGTCCTGGGACACTCTTATCAACTGTTTTCTCTGCCCCTCAAGCTAATCTTTGGGCTGGGTTTGCCTATCCAAAGAAAGTTTCTTCTGCAGAATTTCCTCTTTAATCCTTCTCAGTCTCCTAAACTCCGCTACACACCCGTTTTCTTTCCCACTCTCCGGAGGCCTGAAATATAGAATTTCCAGAGCTCGCCATTTTTATTGGTTCCAGAGCCAAAGGCCTAACCTCGCTCCTGAATTTGTTCCCTAGCCCTCACTCTCATTTTAACGGAAAGCAATACTGTTCCCGATTTTCCTCACGTTCACCGTATTCAAAACAATAAACAACCTCCAACCCCCATACTTTCACCATTCCACCAAAGGGAACGTTTTCCTCCGGGCTTTTTCTGTTTTGCCTTTAGCATCGGTTCGTTGGTTCCAAATTTTCTCTCTAATCCTAGTCCCATTCACACAAACACTTGGCTTTTCCCGTCTCACCCCAAATACCTAAGCTGTTGGATTTCTTTTCTTTTCTTTTTCAAACCCTCCTCCGACTTGTCTGAACCAGTGACTTTCAAACTTTGTGTCTTTCTAACTCCCCCACCCCCCACGCCCAGGAACCACTGATTCAGACTTAAACTTACACCCGCCCACGTGAATCCGCTCTCGGAGCAGCGGCGAGGGGAGTGCGGCGGGGGAGCTCGGGTTCCGAATGCACCTCTCTCCAGACGATTTGGCAACCGCTAGCCGAACCTCCGTAGCCAAACTTTGCCCTTCTCAGCTTGGGTTCTTTTTAAGCTTAGCGTTTCGTGCTTTCCTCACGCAGGTCTCTTCCTTCCCCCCCTCCCCCCAATCTTCCAAGCCAGATCCTGCCATGGAGCTACGCTCCGAGCTGCCCAGCGTGCCCGGAGCGGCGACGGCAGCGGCGACAGCGACTGGGCCGCCCGTGGCGTCGGTGGCGTCGGTGGCGGCGGCAGCGGCCGCCGCCGCGTCGCTCCCGGTGAGCGTGGCCGGAGGCTTGCTGCGGGCGCCGCCGCTGCTGTTGCGGGCGGCGGAGAAGTACCCGCGGACCCCCAAGTGCGCGCGCTGCCGCAATCACGGCGTGGTGTCGGCGCTCAAGGGCCACAAACGCTACTGTCGTTGGAAGGACTGCCTGTGCGCCAAGTGCACGCTCATCGCCGAGCGCCAGCGCGTCATGGCCGCCCAGGTGGCGTTGCGCCGGCAGCAGGCGCAGGAGGAGAACGAGGCGCGCGAGCTGCAACTTCTCTACGGCACTGCCGAGGGCCTAGCGCTGGCCGCTGCCAACGGCATCATCCCACCACGACCCGCTTACGAGGTCTTTGGCTCGGTATGCGCCGCCGAAGGCGGGGGGCCCGGAGCTGGAGCTCCGGCGGGGACCGGAGGTGGCGCAGGGGGCGCAGGTGAGAGCGCGGTCAGGCCGGGCTGATGGGGGCAAGAGAAGCAGGGTCAGCAGGTCAGCGCGCCCACGGCCGAGGGACTGGAGTTTTCTTAGGACAGAGTCCCCTTCTCCAAACGCCCAGAATAGAGTTCTCTGCGCACGCAGCTCCAATATTGGATGCAAGGCATAGACTCCCTGTACCCCCCAAAGACTTTCTTCTCTCCTCTTCCTGAAGAGTTACGCTTTATTCGTAATTTCTGCGAATGCAGACATTTTTATCGTAATTGTTCCTAGGCAAGGACTGGACTCTAGCCAGCTCTTTACTCCACTTAGCTTGGTCTTTTCCCCTTACCCCCAAATCCTCAGAAGAAACCCACATATCTTATTCCCCCCCCCTTTGCTATTTGAGTCTCTGTGTCCCACTTTTCCTTTCCGCTCTTTTCAGAAGTCCCATCCTTTACAATTCTTCTGCCCGCATTGCTTTCCCTAGGTAATGCAGATGCCTGTAATCATTTTCCCAGTGTGGTTCCATGTGTTCCTAATGCCCCCTAGATAACTGCACACTACTCCGCCTCCTTCTTTCTAGCTTTCTCAGGGTACTCACTCTCCTGGTTTCCCAGACAGAACCCCTTTCCTCGTTTTCTGTCTACCCCTTGCCTTCACTCAGTCACCTTTTCTGGACTCCCCAGGCTTTTTCTATGAGGATGAAAACTACCATCGGACATGGGGAACAGCTCTTAGCATGGGAGGGGAAAACTTTTTAGGTCTTGACTTGGGAAAGGGCAGATTAGAAAGAGGGGCTGTACTTTGGTCTATAGAGAAGCTTGAGAGCGCCTAGCTTAATAGATTCCTTTCTTCCTTGAAGGCTGTCCAGAACCAGGTTGCCTCTTGGACCACGTGGTTTAGTGGGGTCTTCTTCACAGTGGTGAAGTATAGGTAGAAGTTACGTTTAGCTCCTGTTTTAATTTTGGACCGTGCCTCTTCTCTAGGGCTTAAGGGTTAAAGTGGAGGTATTGGGGCACAGATGTGGAGACGGTAGCAGTGAACCTGAAGTTTACAGGGCGCAAGTGGTTGGGGTTCTGGGTACAGAAAGACAGAGAGCAGACTGGGTCGTGAAGGCCCCGATTAGGACCAAATAAGGGCTCAGACTCCACGTGAGAGGAAACGGGGATTCAGAGGATTGAGATGCTGTGGGTGCCGTCTTCTTCTCAATCGCCTTTCACGTTTCTGTTTTCTCCCTGCTTAGAGGCCAAGTTACAGAAGTTTGACCTGTTTCCCAAGACGCTTCTCCAGGCAGGCCGCGCAGGCAGCCCGCAGCCGCCACCCGTGAAGCCCTTATCGCCCGACGGTGCAGACTCGGGTCCGGGGACGTCATCCCCAGAGGTGCGGCCCGGCTCAGGCTCAGAGAACGGGGACGGCGAGTCCTTTTCGGGGTCACCGCTAGCCCGGGCCTCCAAGGAGGCAGGTGGCAGCTGTCCGGGTAGCGCGGGCCCTGGAGGCGGCGGCGAGGAGGACAGCCCAGGCTCCGCCAGCCCCTTGGGCTCCGAATCCGGTTCGGAGGCTGACAAAGAAGAGGCCGAGGTCCCGCCGGCTCCAGGGCTGGGCGGAGGCCCCGGTCCACGGCAGCGGACGCCCCTGGACATCTTGACACGGGTCTTCCCTGCCCACCGGCGAGGCGTCCTGGAGCTGGTGTTGCAGGGCTGCGGCGGCGACGTGGTACAGGCTATCGAGCAGGTGCTGAACCACCACCGCGGAGGCCTGGCGGCTGGCCTGGGCCCCGCTGCGCCCCCGGATAAGGCCGCAGTCGGTGCGGCCGCAGCCGGGGACGACGCGTGGCCAGGTCGCGTCGACGCCGCGGCCGCAGGGGCCCCCGGGCTGCCCTCGCCGCTGCAGGCGGGGCCTGCCGCTCCCCCGCACCATAGACCCTTGCTGGCCGGCGCTATGGCGCCTGGGGCGCTCGGCTCGCTGAGCAGCCGCTCGGCCTTCTCGCCACTGCAGCCCAACGCCAGTCACTTCGGCGCGGACGCGGGCGCCTACCCCCTGGGCGCGCCGCTCGGCCTCAGCCCGCTGCGCCTAGCCTACTCCGCAGCGGCGGCGCACAGCCGCGGCCTGGCCTTCATGGCGCCCTACTCCACCGCGGGCCTGGTGCCCACGCTCGGCTTCCGCCCGCCCATGGACTACGCCTTCAGCGATCTCATGCGCGACCGCTCTGCCGCCGCCGCCGCCGCGGTGCACAAGGAGCCCACCTACGGGGGCGGCCTGTACGGGCCTATGGTCAACGGCGCCCCGGAGAAGCAGTAGCGCCAGGGGCCCAGCAGCAGGCGGGGACCCCCTAGCATTAACCCCAGCCTCGTCCCCGCGGGCCGCCCGGTGCGCCCCGTGTGGCCAAGGCGCAGGTCCCTTCCCCCCCTCCCTCCCCGAGGTGATTTTTCAGTTTTGTTTTAGAGGTGGGCAAGGGGGGAGGGCTGGAGAAAAGGGGAGCAGCCACAGGTGTGGGTGTGCGGCCTGGATTCCCCCTCCCGCCTGGCGCCGCCTCCCCACCGCCCCGCTCCAGCCCTGTTCTGAGAATTCCACGGGCAGCGGCTGCGCGCGCTCCGGCTGCGGCTGTAGCTACGCTCCGGCCGCCCGCCACGCGCCCGCGTTCTCCCAGGGAGGGAAGGATCGTTCCAATCTCCCGTGTCTCCCCAGTCCTCTTAATTTTTTTTAAAGAAAAATCCGCTCTAACAAATATAAATTTAGGATGTATACATTTCTTGGCACTGAGTTGCGTCTTTGGGACACACATATATATCGATATCAATTGTAAAAAAAAAAAAGTTCTAAGGTGCACTTTCCTCGTTGCGGTATTTGTCGCTCTCTTTGTTGCTTATGCGGACAAGCATGGGTTTCCTTGGTGCAGTGTGAGTTTTTATATATGTATAAATCTATATATATAATCTATACATATATATACAAGCCAGTGTATAATGTTATAAAATGGAATTCTAAGTTATTAATTGTAATCTGTAGGTGACCTCGGTATTAACGTGAAAAGCATTCAAAAACAAAAAAAAGGACAAAAATGGAAAAAGTAGACTATGTGCGCATTGTACCGATCAGGTTTTATAGATTAAATATACTGTAAACTCGGGAGGGATCCTGTGCCCTCTAGCCTGCGGCCGGTCACTTCCGACGAAGCGGTCAAGGTGCGCACTGAAGCGGGGCCCGCGGCGCGCGGTGACCGAGCCAGGCCGCGCGCTCCCGGGACTCGCCAACCGCCGTGCGGCAGAGGCCTGCGCATTTGTGCTTTCCTTTGCATAGGTATGAGCTAGAAATAAATGTTATTTTCTAAGAAAACAACGCCCGAATCCCGTCCCGCTTCTCCAGGCGGCGGGGAGGAAAAGGTCTTGATTTCCCGTTAGGGGCGGCGGTGGCCCGGAGAAGCAAGATCGAGGCCAGGCCCGGGCTCCGATCCTCGGGCACTGGGACAGGAAGCTGCCCTGGGTACCCATTCGCACCAGAGCAACGACCCCCCCCCCGCCCCAGTGCACCGCCAGGGCAGGGGTAGGGGTGTGTGTGTGAGAGAGAGGGGGGTAGGAACGCTGGCCCCACCAGGCGCTGGGGTTTCAGACTGGAGGCCAAGCCTCCCAAGGACCCGGGGAGACTGGGGGCGCCCTCGCAGCTCTCCCCAAAACCGTGGGGTGCAACTGAGGTGGTGCAGCCTCAGAACCTTCTCAGAGGTTCGGAGCCCGCGGCTGTAGAGGCGATGGTTGGGGGACGTTACGGGGTCGGGGGGCTGGCCTGCGGGCCTGGGAGAGAGTTTGGGGTGCGGTGCCGCCAAGTCCCCAGTGCGTTGAGAGTGGCTGCGAGGACGCGTCTATGGCCGGACATCAATGGCTTCTCCACCTTCTCTTCTCTGGCCGAGCCGAGCAAATTAGCGGCTCCGAGGCTGACTCCCCCCACTCCTCCCCCCTTCCCCGGTCATTCCCCCAGTCTAGGAAATTGGGTGCCCCCTCCCCTAGGCTGGGTCGGCGACATCCCAAGGTAAACTTCTGGGGCCCGGCTCGAGTTCCGCCAGGCGGTGAAACTTAATAGCCGGACAAGAAAACGGTTTAATAAAGAAGGGCTTTAATAGGGAGCTAATTTGATTGAGTTGCCTAATTCCACTTTAATTGGAAAGGGGGTTTGGCTGTTTGGTTATAAAGTGCGAGGGTGACGGAGAGATGGGAAATGGGGCGGGCGGGGGGAAGGAGAGAGATGGGACAAGAAGGGGGAATGGAACCTGGAAGGGAAGAAGAGAGCTTAGAACGAGAAAAGGGGTAGAAGAAAAGAGGAGGGCGGGATGAGATTTAGGAGCTTCTAGAAAAGTGGACTTTCTTGCTCAGGATGCTTCAGCCTGAATTTCCAGCCTCCCACGTCCTCTCCCAACTCTTTTTAAGTTTTCCGGAGTATGTGCTACCCTCTCTCTAGTATAGCCGCCGGGGCCCCAGCCTCTGTCTCTAAGGTCTGCCTGGGTTTCTTGATTTCGGGAGGGATCTGGGCTGGGTACCCCGAGGCTCCCCGGCCGGTCCTTGCTGATGTTCCCTGCCAAGCTGGTGGGTAATAGTTACTCAAGCCATCCACACCTTCACCGATTTCACTGTTTTTCCTTCATCCTCGCAGCAATCTGGGGGAGAATCCAGTTAGCTCCGTTTTATAGAGGAAACTGAGGTCCAGAGGAGTCCAAGGACCTGTCCTACTGTCATCAGTGCTCCAGATTCCCGCGGGATTCTTTCCTCCCCTGTTCATGTCTACAGCCCCGGGAGAAGAGGCTTCTCCAGATAGTCCACATAGCCCAGAAAGGCTGCCAGTGCCTCCCCCGGACCTCAGGAATGGACCTCCAGCAGTGGGAGTACTGGATATTGGGGCTCCCAGGTTTCTCTCACGCCTAGGCTGGTTCTTCACGGTGGCTCAGGCCCTAGCCTGAAAAGCCTAGAGATTCAAAGTTGTCAGTTGCAGCCCTGGACTCATGGCAAAGTCCTATGCCCACAGCCTGTCACAGACAGTCCAGGATCCCCTTTTAATAGCCAGTTTAAAAAAAAAAAAGGCCTGGACACTGACAAGACCCAGAGTTGCTCATCCAGACACTGTAGCGCCAGGGCCAGAACCAGGGCCAGAACCAGGGGGTGGGTGGCAATGAGGAGGAGGTGGTGGGTAAGGTCCTCTGCTGGGGGGGGGGCTTACCCTGCTGACTGGAGGAGGCTGTGCACTACCCAGCCTGTGCTCTTGGAAGGGACATGGGTAGCTAGGTCCCTGGCAACAGTTTCCTGCTTGAGAGAGAGGGCGTCCCAGCTAGTGTAATCGTTTTTTTTTTTTTTGAAACATCAGTGTAACCTGTAACCTCTTGTACTTGGGAAATAAGACTTCCTTCTCTGACTGTCCATATTTATTTCCAATTTCTCCCCAAAGCCAGCTGGAGCCAGAAAGGGCAGCTGTGGGTAGCTCTGCCTGTGGGAGAGAGAGATTCAGGGAAGGAAATGGCTATTTAAAATTTATTTTCTTCCTTCTCTTCCTCCTCTTCCTCTTTTTCCTTCTCTTCCACCCATTGTTGAGTGCCTACTGTGTGCCAGGCCCAGTGCTACACGTGATGCTCCCAGGAATCTGCTCAGAGGGTCAGACCAAGAACTGAGAGCCAGGTTCATCCACTGGCTAGGGTTATCGGTTCACAAATTACTCCAGTCAGTAAATATTTACAAGGTTTGCACTTACTGCATGTCAGCTCCGATTCTAGGACCTCAAGATACAGAAATACACGACAGGGCCATCTCAGCCCCCTCAATGTGTTGAGGAACGCAGTGGCCACTAGAGGAAGCTGCCCCAGGGAAAGAAAGGCTGGTGAGGCCAGGTGCTTAACCTGGTTTCCTTCTCCATTAAATGGAGCTAATAGCAGGGTCTGTCTCTGGGTGCCGTGAGGATTCAATGAAACTGTGTAACAAGTATCTACCCTAGAGCTGGGTGACCACTACTATTCTTGTAGCCTTTGCAATAGGGGCTGGTGTCCCACTGAACAGAAAATAGACAGCTCAGGGGGATTAAGGTGGACCTGTAAATTCTCTGGGTGTCTCAGAACGGCCACAGAGCTGTGTGGGAGAGCGTGTGAGTCTAGAGTGCCTCTGAGAGGACGGGAAGCAGGCAGCTGAGCTCTGAGCTGGGCAGCGAGAGGCAGCCCTGAAAGTTAAGGAGGCTGAGATAGGACACAGGTCAGAAGAGCGAACCAGGAGTGCCCTGGTGAGCCAAGGTTTCCGCGTGAAGGGATAGGCAGCAGCGCCTAGTGAGGTATGTGTTTGGGTTTGGCAGACTATTAGATTCAGGGAAAGGCCGACTCCCTCAGAGGAAGAGCCATGAAAAATGATAGTGTTGAAAAATGGTCAGTGGGAGTAGGGAAGAGGATCTTCCAGGAGCCAGACTCCCCACTGCTGCTCCAGAGAGGGCAGCTCATGATTGATCCTTGGGTGTCTAGTCAAGGACTGGCACTGGAGGTATGAGATCCTAATATAGAGGCAAGATTGGGTGGTGAGCAAAAAATGTCAGTGTTCAGCACCGAGAGTTTGAAAGACTTCTGGGCCTTATGGTAAACACAGTCAACATAGAGACTACAGCAAAGCCTTAGGAGGGGCAGGGTGATCTGACACCTCACTCCCTGCCACAGGCTAGAGGGTTCCGTGAATGGAGGCGGTGGGCCTGGGATGGCTGTCAATTGCCCCAGTGTTGAGACTGATTCTTACACTTGTGCTTATGGCAAGAGGACTGTCCTCTTAAAATTATTCGCTTTACATCTCTGAATGTTCTGAGGCAGGACCCTGGGAAGATTGTCCCTACACCAATCATGACACTGATAAATTCTTACCTGTAAGGTCCCTTTCAACCTGTCTCTGTCCTTCCTTCCTTCCTTGCTTCCTTCCTCCTTCCCTCCCTACCTCCTTTCCTTCCTTTGTCCATGTGTCTTCTTTTCCATGACTTTACTCCAGCCACCCAGCTCCTTGGACTCACCCAACACACTGTACACTCACCTGCTCTTGACCCATGCAGACCCTGTACCCTTCACCTTTTTCTTTAAATTGAGAACTGTCCTTATCCCCTTTGAGTCCAAGATTTCCAGATGATTTACTATGATATCAATAAAATTTGAGGGCTCCTCCCTAGTCCAGTCCTGCTCAAGGTTTTCTACTTTGTGCAGATGCTCAAGTGACTTCTTTTTCTTAAATCTTCACATTCCATTAAAAACTACTTCTGGGGCTGGGAATGTGGCTCAGTGGTAGAATGCTTGCTTATCATGCATGAAGCCCTGGGTTCGATTCCTCAGTACTATATACACACAAAAAAGCCAGAAGTGGCACTGTGGCTCAAGTGGTAGAGTGCTAGCCTTGAGCAAAAAGAAGCTCAGGGACAGTGCCTAGGCCCTGAGTTCAAGCCCCAGGACTGGCAAACAAACAAACAAACCCCAAACAAACTGTTTCTGTCTCTGCTCAATATATTGAAGTAGAATTAGTTACCCCTCCCTAGTAACTATATTCTTAGCACAGGCCATTTTCCTGGAATGGGCCCAGGTGGGGCTGATCCTGAAATGTGGGTTGGGGGCAGACTAGGTGGGGGCCATACGAATCCCACAAGGCATTATTTTAAATAATAATACAGAAGGAATAGTAACTGAGTGTCATAATTTCTGCACAACTAGAAAGAAATCACCCACCTGACCAGAAGTTGATGACAACCCACCCGATCTTTTGTATATCTGATTAATGCAGATTTTGGGTGTAACTGATATGTATAACACCCAGAGTCGCCAGGCAGGAAAGGCTATGAAACACTTACTTCCAATAATCCACCAGAAAACCAGAAGTGGTGCTGTGGCTCAAGTGGTAGAGCACTCGCCTTGCTCTGAACTGCTGAGGGACAGCATTCAGGCCCAGAGTTCAAGCCCCATGACCTGTAACACAAAACAAAACAAACAACAATAAAAACAACAACAACAAACAGAGTCTACTGTCCCTTGGGATCTGAACTTCATTTCAGCATTAACCTGCTTTGGGTCATTGGCCATAAACTCATTTATCCTCTCTAAAAAATGGTCATGATCTTTGCTGGTCTGAGTTGCCATAACAATAATCGTACTCTTTATGATGTTCTGCTCCTGCCTGCTCCTGTTGTATCAGACATGACCTCCAAATTTAATGGTTTAGAACATGAAGTGCTTTATTATCTTATGGTTTTATGAGGCTGGATTTGGCTAGGTCATCTTTTGTTCCACATATTGTTGACTGAGCTTGCTTGCTTTCTCTTTCTTTCTCTCTTCCTTCTTTCCTTCCTTCCCTCCCTCCCTCCTTCCTTCCTTCTTTCCTTTTTCCTTCCTTCCCTCCCTCCCTCCCTTCCTTCCTTCCTTCCTTCTTTCCTTCCTTCCTTCCTTCCAACTTCCTCCCTCCCTTCCTCCCTTTCTTTCTTTCTTTCTTTTCCTTCCTTCCTTCCCTCCTTCCTTTCTCTCTCTCCCTTTCTTCCTTTCATCTTTCTTTCTTTGTCTGAGATTTCTTGGTAGCATTAAGCTGATGAACCTGTTAGCCTGGAGGACTTGAGACAACAGGTCTTTATGCCTTGGTGTAGATTCCTGGAAAGCTGAGCCCAGCTGTACAGTGATTGGAGCACCTATATATAGTCCTTTCATCATGGAGACCTAAGAGTATCATACATGTTAATTCAGAATTTCCAGGCAGACTTTCTATCAAATGATATAGCATTTTAGGATCTAGCCTTATAGAAGAGATAATGTATAAGTTATAAATACCTAAGGCACACTGACTGCATATGTCTGTTCTTGCCCTTCCTTTTCCTTCTTCACAAACTCTTACAACTACAATGTCCAGAGTGTGATCAGGTATGCACATGCCTTTAGCTGAGCTTTCATAGATGAGCTACCCTCTCTAAGTTATCTTCATATCTAGCAGCCTTTTTCCAAATGAAGAGAGAAAGGCCCTTCATGGCACCTAGTAGCCTGCGGATGTGTTTTGTTTTCCATCCCAGTAGTTAACTAAACCATTTGGAGCTGATGCATTCTTCCCAGAACAAATCTCATGACTACAAGGATGGGCTTAATCCATGCTTTCACTTCTGAAGTAGCACAAGGATGCTGCTCTACCCCACCAAATCACTAAGAGTGGGGGTGGCAGGGAATAGTCTCCAAAGAAAAACTAGATGCTATTGCAGGAGGGAGAGAAAGGCAGCGGTGAGTGTGTGTGTGGGGGGGGGGGTTGCAGCTCAGATTAGAACAATTAATGTCCTCCCTGCAACCAGAGCCCAGGTACCCAGGCTTCACAGGGAATGAACCCTACCGGAAAACCAAGTTTCTAGAACAGTCCAATGCTGGTCCATTTCAGACCTAAATAGTCTTTTTTGTTAGCCTTTTAAAGGATGTTATAAAGATGTTGATTTGTTTTGTAAAGATGTTATTTGCTTTTCCACTTTCTGGAGAGTGATGCTTGAGAATTTTTTGGTCATCTTTGTAAAGGACCACACAAGGGACCTTATTGGATGTGGGTTCACTGGCTCTGGCACTAAAAGCATAAATTTTCTGGTATATTCTGATTTTTTTTAACATCTTATAAAAACTTCAGGTGTATGAAAAAAGTGCAATACATTCTTATTTACCAATCATATAACTTTATTAACATTTTGCCATTTTTGTTTCATCTAATTATTTTCTTAGAAGCATCTAAAAGTATTTACAGACATTGTAAATTTCATTGTGAAATACAAATTCCTAAAATATGATTATTTTCTCTTTGCTGCCTCCTCCTCCTCCCCTTTCTTCTCCTTGAGTTTTAGCAAGGATATATTTTAGTATTACAGGAAAATAAAAATATTTTCTGCTTACCATACAGGAAATGGGAGTTAATTACTAAAAATGGTGGCACCTATCTACAGCCTTTATACTTTTTTTCTTTTTAAAAAATTATTTCTGCTGGGCGCTGGTGGCTCATGTCTGTAATCCTAGCTACTCAGGAGGCTGAGATCTAAGGATCTCGGTTCAAAGCCAGCCCTGGCAGGAAAGTCTGTGGAATTCTTATCTCCAATTAACTACGAAAAAACTGGAAGTGGCACTGTGGTTCAAGTGGTAGATCACTCCCCTTGAGCTGAAGAGCTGAGGGACAGTGCCCAAACCCAGAGTTCAAGCCCCACGACCACTATATATCTATTTAAGCCATTGTACAAAGGAGTAGCTATTTAACAAAGGAGAGTATAAATACAACACATCTTGATCAATGTTACCACTTTTGACATTCTCCCCTCCTTCCCTTACTTTTCTGAATTTTGTAGCATATTGATTTCTTTCTCTTCTTTTCTTTTTTTCTTTTTACCAGTCCTGGGGCTTGAACTTAGGGCCTGAGCTTCATTTTGCTCAAGGTTAACACTCTGCCACTTGAGCCAGAGCACCACATCCAGCTTTTTCTGTTTATGTGGCGCTGAGGAATCAAACCCAGGGCTTCATGCATGCTAGCAAGCACTCTACCACTATGCCACCTTCCCAGCCCATACATTGATTTCTTGATTGCATTCTTTCCCTCATCTCTTCATTTGTCTACCTTTTTTATTTGGCCTCATTTATTTTTGCAAGTATCCATTTCCTGGTGGTGCTTTTGTTGGATTTTGCCTTTGCCTTTTAAGGAATTCCACTATTTGAGTTCTCCCTAGAATCTACCATACTTTAAGTAATACATTTGTAGCCACTTGCATACCACTCAACATGTTTACTTATGAGTTTATGAGCTAACTGTAGATGCCACATGTGAAGCAAACCGCGTACCTTTGTCTCTCTGGGCTTGACTTCCTTCACTCGATGTGTTTCCCCTGGTCTTTCCATTTCCTTACCAATGGTACCACATCACTCTTTCTAATAGATGAGTAAATTCCATTGTGTATGTGTACCATATTTTAAGATGTTTTTTTATTACACTTTTATTGTATTTTTGTAAAATACAATGTATGTATGCATGTGTGTTTTTTGGTACACTTTTAATTGTAAAAATACTGTACAGAGGGGTTACAGTGACATGAGCAAGGTGATGAGTACATTTCCTATGAAGCATTATTGCCTCCTCCTTTGTTTTCCCCCTTTTAGTAAGTTTTTAAAACTGGGTGAACATGAAGGATTATGACATTTAGCAATTCCAGTGATTAAGATAGTTGAAGCCTACCCCAAACACAGAACCTTTGAGACTTTCTTTTTTTTTTTTGTCAGTCATGGGGTTTGAACTCTGGGCCTGAGTGCTGTCCCTCAGCTTGAGCCACAGTGCCACTTCCAGTTTTCTAGTGGTTTATTGGAGATAAGAGTCTCATGATCTTTCCTGCTAGGGCTGGCTTTGAACTTCAATCCTCAGATCTCAGCCTCCTGAGTAGCTAGGATTATAGGCATGAGCCACCAGTACCTGGCTTTTTTTTTTTTTTTTTTTGACTAGCGTTGTTTTTCAGTTTTTCTGTCTTTACCCTTCCATAAAGAGGTCTCAGGCTGGGCAGTGGTGACTTTTACCTGTAAACCTAGCTACTCAGGAAGCTGAGATCTGAGGATCACTATTCAAAGCCAGGAAAGTCTATGAGAGTCTTATTTCTCCACTTAACCACCAGAAAACCAGAAGTGGCACTGTGGCTTAAAGTGCTGGAGAAGTAGATTTGAGTAAGAGCTCTGAGACAGCACCCAAGCCCTGAATTCAAGCCCCAAGACAGACAAAAAAAAGTCCTCAGCTTTTTTTTTTTTAAACCATCTCAAAGGAGCTTTAGACAGTACCTCATAAATCTCTTGATCTTGAAACTGAACATAAAAAAGGAGGTATGATAGGAGGGGAACTTAGCTGCTTTTCCCAGTTTACTTCCTAAGTTTAACCTTTTTTTTTGCTAGTTCTGGGACATGAACTCAGGGCTTGGGCAATGTTCCTGAGCATCTTTGTGCTCAAGGCTAGCTCTACTAATGAGCCACTGCACCACTCCTGGCTTTTTCTGAGTAGTTTACTGAAGATAAGACTTTCAAGGACTTTCCTGCCTTGGCTGGCTTCAAACCACAGTCCTCAAATCTCAGCTTCCTGAGTAGCTAGGATTACAGGCGTGAGCCACTGATGCTTGCTAGCCCTTTCTATATTTGGTAAAAATGACATAATTTCCTCTCTCCATCTATCCTTCCTCTGCACTCTCCAAACAACTTTGGTTACTTTCAATCTTAGAAGGGATTTAGAAGGTGAATGGTCTGTCTTCATGCTGAGAGTGGGCTGTTGGCACTGCCTGGAAAAAGGGAACTAAAAGTCATTTCTCAATCTTATCTCTCCAATAAACCACAAGAAAACCGTAAGTGGCGCTGTAGCTTAAGTGGTAGAGCGCTAGCCTTGAGCTGAAGAACTGAGGGACAGCGCTCAGGCTCAGAGTTCAAGGCCCATGACTGACAAAAAAAAAAAAAGAGGTGACATGGGAAATTTAGTTAACAGAAAATTCAATCACCAGGAGATTAAATAAACAAGATGGCTACAATCAGGACCTGAAGATGATCAGGATTAGAAGACATCAACCTATTCTTTTAACTAAATGAAAAATCAAAGAGGGAGAAAAATGAGGGAGGGGGTAACAAGTTAAGAAAGAAATGTACTTACTACTTTATGTATTTAACTGTAATCCCTCTGTACATCACCTTGACAATAAAATTAATTCAAAAATAAAATAAAAAGTCAAAGAGATACTAGTGAAAACCATCCTTCAAAAGTAAACAGTGTTTCCTATATGAATAATTAATAGAATTTTTAAGAGATTTTAAAAAACAATGAGGAAATACAAAATCTATAGATTTAACATATCGAATATATCCACCATCCACAAACAGCTTATTAGATTGACAACTACTATAAAGATGTCAATCTATATCCAACTGTTGTCTATGTTGGATGGTAATGGTCAATTCACAGCTACACTTTATGGGCAAGGTTTTATTTTAATGTTGAGTGGCTCTGGGAAAAAAAGAGGTTGATTTTCAATTCTTTATTGACTCATAGAAACAAGATTTTTGTTTTTTACTCCATGATGAATCTGGCTGTTTCTATTTCTGTTTGTAAGAACCTAAGAGAAATAGGTTTTATTTTTGAAATGCAAGTCCAAATGTGACAACATCTAATAGTTTTGAAAACATAAGCCATGAGCTGAAGAATTTTTCCTCATCTTTGAATAAGAACTTTTAATACTATGCCCTGCCTTGAGGTTACATAGAGAATGAAATGCTTACCTAAAGCTGGTATTTCCAGGGCTAAAGCAGATAACCAGGGAAGCTTTGAAGTTCAACTTGCTTTTGTTACTTAGCAGTTTACTCCGAGTGTTAACAATTAGGTCCTGGATTGCCCATAAAGTTTTATTTCATTTTATTTTTTTATTTGTTGGGGTCCGGTCGTGGGGCCTGAACTCTGGTCCTGGGCGCTGTCCCTCAGCTCTTCAGCTCAAAGTGAGTGCTCTACCACTTGAGCCACAGGGCCACTTCTGGTTTTCTGGTGGTTTATTGGAGATAAGAGTCTCATAGACTTTCCTGCCCAGGCGGGCTTTGAACCAAGATCCTCAGGTCTCAGCCTCTTGAGTAGCTAGTATTATAGGCATGATATACCAGTACTCTGCTAGTTTGTATTTTTGTGTTTGTGTGTTGTGTTTATTATGGGAGGCCCATGAAAAGGGCCTTTGTGATGGATCTCACAGAGTGATCTACCTATAGTTACAAGACTACAGCAAAGAAAAAGATGAGATTTTTTTTTTTTTTTTTGGTCATGGGGTTTGAACTCTGGGCTTGGGCACTGTCCCTCAGCTCTTCAGCTCAAGCTAGCACTCTATCACTTGAGCCACAGTGCCACTTCCAGTTTTCTCATGGTTTATTGGAGGTAAGAGTCTCACGGAGTTTCCTGCCTGGGCTGGCTTTGAACCACGATCCTCAGATCTCAGCCTCCTGAGTAGCTAGGATTACAGGTGTGAGCCACCAGCACCCAGCAAGATGAGATTTTTTTTTTTATTGCAACACAACCTGGCCAATGTCTCTTTTAGGGAATGAGGAGAGATGGTCTTCAAAATGAAACTTTTGAACTATTACACAATCGTCCAGTTGGCATCTTTTTTTTGTTTTGTTTTTGTTATTTGATTCCAGGTTTATTTTTCATTCCCTTGAGGCTAATCCTCAGTAGTCAGAGTTCTGTTTGGGGGCCTGCTTTGCTGGGGGGAGGGCGGCATTCCCAGGAGGAAGTCTGCATGGCCCTCTACAGCTATGCATTCTCAGCAGGCAAGGCAGGCCAGTGGGAGGTAAGGTCTTACATTGTGCCCGCATGGCCTGGTCTGTAGTCTCCTGCTTGTGCTTGCTCCTGTTGCTAGGGATGGCAGGTATGCACCCCTTCCCTCAGCCACTCATTGAGATAGAGTAACCATAGTCTCCCAATCTCTACCTCCCAAGTACAGCTAGAATTACAGGTGTGAGCCAATGCCCAGCTTAATATAATTTGGCTTGGGCACAGTGCTCCTGACATCAGAAGGCAATTGCAGCAGAATGAAGGACCATTTGCACGAATCTCTCACAACTTGTATTTTTTTTTTTTTTTGGGTCCGGTTGTGGGGCCTGAACTCTGGGCCTGGGAGCTGTCCCTCAGCTAGCGCTCTACCACTTGAGCCACAGCGCCACTTCTGGCTTTTTTCTTTTTGCTTATGTGGTGCTGAGGAATCGAACCCAGGGCCTCATGCATACAAGGCAAGTGCTCTACCACTGAGCCACCTTCCCAGCCCCTATGGTCAATTTTTATGGTCAAAAGTTAATCTCCTGGAGTACCAATGTGGCTCAGGTAATTTTACCTTTACTTGGGAGATCTATGTCCTTTGTGGAGACCCATCATTATATAGACCTCAAGAATTTGGAGTAGGTCTCCACAGTTTAAAGTTAAGGACCTTAATTTCTTTAATAAAGTGTTTTTATTTGAAGTTGTGCTAGAAAGAAGAGTTTCATCAGTCTCCTTGACTATTTCTTTAGTATTGTATTTAGTATTACCCTTTGTAAAACTAGAACTAAGTTTATAAAAGTTGAAAAGCAAGGGTTTGCTGGAGTTGTTTTCCATTGTTTGCTCATAAATGCCTTAGAAGATAACCCAAACTGTAATGACAAAAATGTAAAATAACTCTGGCTAACATTTTGAAAAATGCTTTAGCAATTGACAGCAGTCTTGTTCTTTCCATCATACATGACATTTTAGGATAATAATTTTGTTTGACAGCTTTACACAAGTACTATCGCTGTCCTTGTTACAGTTAGGAGCATATATACATGTCATTAATTTAGAGATCACCAACTTGGTACTGTTTTTTCCTAAGCCTAGCATTTTAGAAGAGAAATGGAAGCATAAGTACATATTTGTTGCAACAATTAGTATCATAGCTATATAGATGTCACATGCATGTTAAGAACTTTAGTAAATCTCTTACAAGTTAAGGGGAACAGTGGCAGTGAACCCAAATACATTTTTTTCTATGCACAAGCTCATCTCTCTCTCTGTCTCTGTGTCTCTCTCTCCCTCCCTCCCTCCCACATAATTTAGCTCAATGTACAATGTATAACAAGAGCATGTGCCAGTCATCTGACCACATTAAACTCATATACCAAGTACATTTTTGCGTAACACTTAAATAAGGCTTGGCATATAGCCCACATATTTAGTAGGGTGTTAAATTTTAATCTCTGAGTATAAGACTTTCATAAAACATATACTCAAATGAACTTAGGACTCAGCATTCTAAGTAGAGGACTAATAAAAATAAGCAGAAAATAATTTCTATCTTGATAAAACAAAATCTTTCCTTTAAGTCATTTTTTTGTTTGCCAATATTACTAAGAGCAAAAAAATTGTTTTTTTTTTGGTCAGTTGTGGGGCTTGAACTCTGGGCTTGGGTGCTGTCCCTGTGCTCTTCAGCTCAAGGTGAGCGCTCTACTGCTTGAGCCACAGTACCACTTCTGGTTTTCTGGTGGTTTATTGGAGATAAGAGTCTCATGGACTTTCCTGACCAGGCTGGCTTTGAACCATCATCCTCAGATCTCAGCCTCCTGAGTAGCTAGGATTATAGGCATGAGCCACCAGCGCCCTTCGAGCAAAATATTTTAAGGTAAGAAATTAGATGTTGTAACATCTTCCTCCTCCTCCTCCTCCTTCTTCCTCTTCTTTTTGTGTGTCGGTCGTGGGGCCTGGACTCTAGGCCTGGGTGCTGTTCCCCAGCTCTTCAGCTCAAGGCTAGTGCTCTACCACTTGAGCCACAGCACCACTTCTGGCTTTTTCTGCTTATGTGGTGCTGAGGAATTGAACTCAAGGCCTCATGCATGTGAGACAAGCACTCTACCACTGAGCCACCTTTCCAGCCTCCGCCTGGCTTCTTAGTAGTGTTTTTAATGAAGATCAAGCAAGAAAACAATATCAAATTATCTTCTTATAGAACAGAACAATTTACAAAACCACATTTATTTTAAGTAATCAAACATATCTCTGTCCAATTGGTAGAACAAGAAAATTTTAAAATATAATTTTATTGTTATTATTAAGGTGTTGTACAGAGGGGTTACCATTTCATAAGTTAGGAAACGAGTGCATTTCTTTTTCTTTTTCTTTTTTGGTCAATCATGGGGTTTGAACTCAGGGCCTGGGTGTTGTCCCTGAACTCTTTTGCCCAAGACTAGCACTCTACCACCACTTTGGGAGACATCTGGAGTTCCTCATATGGTACAGGGTGTTGATTGTTTGGGACTCAAATAGTAGAAACCCTTAAGCAACTTTATCCTCAGGGATTGCTACTTTGGAGGTAGATGTCCCCCAATCTCTGGAAAGAGTGACAATTCTTTTCCTGAAGTTTCCCCTCATGACAAAACAAGTTTCCTTCTCCCTGGATAGCATGGCCTTTTCTTAAGGCATTGGGCTCTCCAGTGCCCTGTTTCTCCACATTTCGAACACTTTCCCTTGAGATTAGTCCACAAGGAGGCTTCCCCTTAGAGAAAATTTCCCATCCATAAACTTGACAATATTTGACCTAGCTTTTCAGCCTTTGTGCCTGAATCTGATCTCTTACTTTTTTGTTTTTCCATTAAATCCATGTTGTTGAAGACCACAAAAGCCACATTGACTAATGTCTACATGTGTGTTGATATTGTGGCTTTGGCTTGAACTCAGGGCCTACCATTTGAGCCACAGTTCCATTTCCAGCCTTTTTGGAGATAAATCGGTGATAAGAGACTCAGGGACTTTCTTGCCTGGGCAGGCTTTCAACGGTGATCCTCAGATCTCATTCTCCTGAGTAGCTAGGATTACAAGTGTGAGTCATTAGTGCCAAGCCAAATTGATTAATTTTTTAACTGGAGTCTGAGGAACCATCTTTTGTTTTTGTAGCTTATGATAGGTATCTGGTGCTGACTGGCTACTGAAAAATATTTCCAGAAGTATTTGTTCTTCTATGGAATCTGGATTGGTATTAGTAATAGTTTCTCAGTTTCTTTCTTTTTTTTTGGTGGGGGGGGGTCCGGTCGTGGGGCCTGAGCTCTGTGCCTGGGCACTGTCCCTCAGCTCTTCAGCTCAAGGCTAGCACTCTACCACTTGAGCCACAGCGCCACTTCTGGATTTTTTTCTTTTTGCTTATGTGGTGCTGAGGAATCGAACCCAGGGCCTCATGCATGCAAAGCAAGCACTCTACCACTGAGCCACCTTCTCAGTTTCTTTTTTATAGTTTTTATCCTTTCCCTTAATCGATCATAAATAACAATCATGTGCATTGCTTTACTTCTTTAATGAAATAATTAATTATATAGCTTACAATTTTTACATTGGCATTTCCAATTTGATAGTTCCAGTGTGGTTGACTATTGGGAATGGTGACATTTCCCATTAGTTTAGCTTCATCTCTGAAAGGGACATCATCAACCTAAGCCTGAGCTGATTCCTTGTAGACAGGAGCAGGCTGAGAATAGAACATCTAAGCTCTTCCAGGTTATGTAAAAAATGGCAGTTATAGCCTTAACTACATTTACTAATTTTGCAAGGATCTAGAAAAGCATCTGAGTTTTGCTTTTGCAATTAGGAAAGGCTTTACATAGAGAATTTTAAATCATTTTTTGGTTTTTATTTATTTATTTTGCCAGTCCCAGGGCTTAACTCAGGGCCTGGGCACTGTCCCTGAGCTTCTTTTGCTCAAGGCTAGCACTCTACTACTTGAGCCACAGTGCCATTTCCAGCTTTTGCTGTTTACATGGTACTGAAGAATCGAACCCTTGGCTTCATGCATGCTAGGCAAGCTATCTACTACTAAGCCACATTCCTAGCCCTTGTCTTTATTTTCTTGTTATTAATCTGGATCTAGGGGTCTAGAGGGTTAAACTTTGTAGGCCCCTTCATTCTCCAGAGGCAACCTATGCCACACTAAGAAAGGTCTAACTCAGGTGGACATCTCAGCTGGGGGCGTCAAGGAGGAAATCACTGGCACTGTAAAATCTGTTTCCTTGGCATATGTGCCTCATCTGGTTAAAATTGGCACAAGGTTTTGGGGTTTCCCCCCTTAGAGAAGTTTTTTGGGTCCGGTCGTGGGGCCTGAACTCTGGGCCTGGGCGCTGTCCCTCAGCTCGTCAGCTCAAGGCTAGCGCTCTACCACTTGAGCCACAGCATCACTTCTGGCTTTTATCTTTTTGCTTATGTGGTGCTGAGGAATCGAACCCAGGGCCTCAGGCATGCAAGGCAAGCGCTCTACCGCTGAGCCACCATCCCAGCCCCCTTTAGAGAAGTTTTAATCTCATACTGACCATCAATTAACCTGCCTCAGTGAATTGGCCCTGGGAGGGGATGAACTGGTTTGGTGTTGCTGCCTACAGCCCCCTGGATGTGGCCTGACCCTTGCCCTGACCCTGACATGTCTATGATGGGAAAATGGCCATCTTCAAAGCAAGACATAATGGGGGAGAATTGTTAGTAAAGAGAATTTAAGCAAACTTAAGTGGCTAAGTGTTAAGTGGAACAAATCCAAGGAAGCCAGAGAAGCTGCTCCAATACTCTGCCACATTCCATTAGAAGTACCAGTTAACTCTATGTTTTCAGTCCCAGGATTATATCTGAGTTACTTGGAAGGCTGAGAAAACTGACTTGTGTGAAGGAATGGCTAGAACAAAACTTCTGTTGCCTCCTTAGTCCCTCTACGCAATCCTTTCCTCTGCTGTGCTCGTGTGGCCAGTCTGGGAGGAAAGATGGAAAGCTTCCACCATGGCTAACAGAGATTTGAGATGCTGTCCATACCTTGTGAGATTCAATCCTGGTGAAGGCTCATCAATTTCTGTCCCTGGAGAATGGATGAGAGTTCTCCTCAGCCTCCTGGTTCCCACACAAAATCAGGCACCTGAGACCCACTCATGAAAAGCCTTTCAGAGATGCTTCACTAAAAGGAGAGGCTCACACAATGAAAGTTTCAGCAAGGATTTATTTTAATATAACAGAGCTAAAGTAGGGAGAAATGGAAAAGAGAAACATTTTCTATTCCCATGCAGGAAATGGTAAAGATTTTTCCCTTTCCTCTTTCCTTTTCCTTTGCCTTCCCTCTCCTCTTCTGCTCTTCTCTTCCCTTTGTTCTCCTCTCCTCTTCTGCCCTCCTATACTTTCCCTTTTCCTTTCCTCCGTTTCCTTCTTTTCCTCATCTTTTTTTTTTTTCCAGCACATGCTAGGCTGTGCTTTACCACCAAGACAAACCCACAGCCCATAGGACATTTCCTTACAAATCTACAACATGGCTAATATACAATCAATGTGAAAAAGATTTCCTTTGTATTACCAAATACTCAATGTCTATAAAGCTTACCTATTGCCTTCATGGAGGACTTTTAAGAATTTCAAACCAGGATTTAGTTATCTATCGCAGATCATCAGCCCCATCCATATTCCTCGGCTCTTTCAAACCACAGATTTATCACTTTTCCTGGACCAGTTTTTCCATGCTTAAGGGGTTTTATTCCAGAACCAAAAAAAGAGTGGCATGCCAGAGATTCAATGTAGGAGTCATTTCCCCAGAGTAGTTAATAACAGCATATTGTTTGTAGAGAATTTAAAACAATCATGGTACTGACAAAAAGTTGTCAAGTTGGTTTGTCTTTTAAATTGTTATCACATCCCAGACATTCTGAACAAAGTCTAGGATGAAATAGGTGTGTGTGTGTGTGTGTGTGTGTGTGTGTGTGTGTGTGTGTGATGAGGCTTGAACTCAGGGCCTGGGCACTGTCCCTGAGCTCTTTCACTCAAGGTGAGTGCTTTACCACTTTGAGCCACAGCACCACTTCCAGTTTCCTGGTGGTTAGTTGTAGGTAAGAGTCTCCTGGACTTTCTGTCTGTGCTGGCTTCTAACTGTGATCCTCAGATCTCAGGCTCCTGAGTTAGGATTACAGACATGACTTATCAGCACCCAGCCTGATGAAATCGTTGTTATTTCAAAAAACTCTGTTGGTGATCTACATCTTAAATAATTATTGCAGGTTCTTTTTTTTCTTCTTTTCTTTTATTGGTCATGGGGCCTGAACTCTGGGCCTGGGCACTGTCTCTCAGCTCTTCAGCTCAAGGCCAGTACTCTACCACTTGAGCATTCTGGTGGTTTAGTGGAGATAAGAGTCTCATGGTCGGGGCTGGGAAGGTGGCTCAGTGGTAGAGC
>NW_012267249.1:10309435-10327282 GCF_000151885.1 Dipodomys ordii | reverse complement strand
GCTGTCCCTCAGCTCTTCAGCTCAAGGCTAGCGCTCTACCACTTGAGCCACAGCGCCACTTCCGGCTTTTTTCTTTTTGCTTATGTGGGGCTTAGGAATCAAACCCAGGGCCTCACGCATGCAAAGCAAGCGCTCTACCACTGAGCCACCTTCCCAACCCCACAACTTGTAAGTATTGTGTACTAGGTTTTTAATCCCAGAGAGAAAAAGAAACCAGAACAAATCCATGTCCTTCATGCAGTCCCAGAGAAAAGAGTTCCTAAGGAGAAAAAAGAAAAAGACTGCAAGAAGTATTCAAGTTGAGGAAAATCCAATGTACCTGTTGCACTGGAGGTACCCTAACCCGCAAAAGAAGCCCGAGAACAAATGACCTTCAGAGGGCTCAAAGATGAAGCCCAGGGTTTTAAGCAGCCCCTATCAAAACAGCCCCCAAAGAGTCTGACTGACTTCCTGGTTGGAGTGATTGATTTCAGTTCTGAATTCTAAAGTGATCTTTTGAGCCCTAAAAGCATGGCTGCCATGGCGGGGGGATAACTGGACATAATATCTCGTGCCCCAGCCTCTGGAAATCAAACGGAGTAAGCAGAAACGAACCCACAGCTTTTTGTACATGCCTGACCTAGATGCTCCTAAGAGTCAAGGTAATTTGAAGGCTCAAATAACCTTTCACCTGAATAGCAACAACAGCTCCACCTATAGGTACTTCTTGAGAATGCCCTTTGTCTAATCATTCTTGTGGAAACCAAGTGGGTTTGAATTCCTCATGCCTCCTCCACAGAAAGCAAGAAAAAGCTGTGTGGGCCGATGGGATCCTAATGGGGACATTTTGATGGTCCCCATTAAATTTCCATTAAAAGAAGGGGAAACTTGTTCTAAAAAGATATTATACCTCTTAAGGAAAGAGGCTTTAAAAAGAATTCAGCGAACTCTAAACAGATTTTCAGAACTTAGCCTTGCTGGCCTCCCTCCAAGACATCAACATTACAAATTAAAAAGCTCTATGCTAAAGAATACAGATTTGTACAAGGATTGAGGGCTGTAAGTGAGATGGCTTCAGGACAGCCACTCAGCTGTGCCTAACTCAGACACCCTTTTAACCGCTGTGCCGGGGGATGAGGGGGCTTTGTAGAGCTGGATTAAAAGATGCTTTCTCTTACCTCCCCCTTTCTTTGGGGGGGAGGGAAATCTCAATTATTGTTTGCATTTGAATGACAAGATCTCAGTACTCCTGGTGATTATGCAATATCATTCGATAGTCTTATCACAAGGATTAAAAATTCACCTGCTCTATTTAGTGAAAAAGAGTTGTGGAGTTTTTAAAGTTAGATCAAAAGATCTTATGGCAATACATGAATGACCTCATGGAGGCCCTGAATTTGACTACGCCTTGCTAACTCCATTACAATGCTGAACCATTGCACCTAATGCAACAGTTTACCCATTTATGTTTTCAATAAATTATGAGACAGGTTATTTTGAATTTCTGTGACCCACAGAATAAGAAACAGCTTTATGGATTATTGTGAATAGTGACTTTTTTCCCCCTGAATTTGGATTTCAAACTTAAGGCTGATTGATGACTGCAAAGCCTTCATATAACACCCTAAAAGAAATTGACATTGAACCATTGGTTTGGACAGGGAAATGCCAGGCTTGCAAATTTAAAACAAAGCCTCCTGAGGGCGCTGGCTTTGGGATTGCCTGGATTAAAAGGTGAGTTTGAATTGTAAATATATGGAAAACAGAGTTCTATAACCTGTCACCTCTCTAAACAAATTCGACAACACAGCAAGAATTGAATCATTGCAACTATGACCTACCCTAAAAGGCTAAAAAGTTGCCAGGAATGGGAGACTCACGCCAGTAATCCTAGCTACTCACTCAGGAGGCTGAGATCTGAAGGTCATAGTTCCTTTGCTATTCAGAGGATTGTGAGTTTGATAAAGTCCCATTTGTCTATTCTTGTTCTTATTTACTGAGCTGCTGGAGTTCTACTCAAGAATTTACTGGCTATGCTAAGGGACATTGCAGCATTTCCCCTGTAATTTCAAAGTTTTAGGGCTTACATTAATATCCTTGATCTACTTTTGTACCATTAGTTGAAGCTATCTTTTCTCTAATGTAGGTTATGGGCTCCTTTGTATGGATTTGTTCCTGGATCTTCCATTCTGTTCCATTGGTCTTCACAGAAAAGATGACAGACAGGTAAGTACAAGGAAAATGTCACTGCTGCTGCAAGATCTGAATTTCTTAAAAAGGAGGTAACAAATCAGATACTTGCCTGCCGTCTTATTTTAACCTATTGAGTTGAATAATGTTCCTCCAAACTTCATATTAATTTGACTATCCATTTGAATATTTGGAACGTGATCTTCTTTGGAAATAGGTAAGGGTCATAGGGATTGGAGTGAGCCCATAAGAGAAAAACAGGAGCAAAGACACAGAGTGAAGATGACTCTCCAAAGACAGGGAGTAGAGCTTTGCTGTCACAAGCCAGGTAGTGCCAAGGAGCTGGCATCCACCAGACACTAGAAGCTAGGAAGGATTCTTCTTCCCGAGAGGCTTTGGGGAAATATGGTCTGGCTGATACCTCGAGTTCAGGTTTCCAGCCTCCAGAACTCTCAGCTGATTTGCAATACTTTGTCACGGCAGCCTTAAGAAGTTGATGCAATTGGCAGTGACTCCTTTTGAAAGGCTATGTGCTGGTCCCACGGTTCTGGGAAAGCACTGTACACCTGTGGGCCTGTGTTGTGTGCAGATAGAAGGTGGTACTCCAAGGAGAGAGTCCTCATGGAGCCCAGAGAAAACAAGGAAGACTATACAGAGGATGTGGGGTGCAGGAAAGGGGTCTTTTTGGAGACAGGAGGGCTTGATGGAGAGCAGAGTTGTAGGACAGGAAGGCTGACTGGCTATGGAGATGTGACTCTGTGGGGTCATGGACACATTCCAGGCATGGTTGACTGAGAGCTTGGGCATGGCAGTGTCTGAGGTGGGGAGCAGTGGTTGACATGTTGAGTTGGAGCTGCTAGGGGGAATGGAGAGGAGATAGTTGGCACGTAGGTCTGTCCTCACAAGAGTTATCTGGCCTGGGGGCTGAGAGTTCTGGACCTATCTATGGGGAAGGGGAGTCTATGGAAGAGAAGAAGATATGGGGTTAGAGATGGGCTGGCATCAAAGGAGCACAGAAAGTTCTAGAAGGAGAGAGAAGAGGGGGGGGAGAGAAATTGGGGAAGAGGGGGGAAGAGTGTGCAGGGTGTGGGGTCAGCTAGGACCATGGGCAGAGTCTGAGGGTGTGCAAGGCAGGCAGAGCTGCTGGCGGGAGAGGGGAGAGGGGAGAGGGGCTGATGGACAAGGATGCATGTGGGGGAGGGGTGGCTTTGGACAGGAAGAAGGACTCCAGTTTTCAGCGGGGGAAGGATACAGAAGCAAGACTGGTCTTAGAGAAGGCTGCATACTTTTGAAGAGGAAGGCCATTTGTCTTGGGACCACAGCTGCCTTTGAGACAAAGTCTGGGGTCATTTACTGACCATGAGAGTCAGCGGGGAAGGGAAGTGCCTAGAGAAAGAGGAGACGATTTGGCCGCCAGTGGTGAGGCTGACCTACAGCTCCTTGGAGGATCTGAAGCTCCCTTTCCTCCCCGGGTTCATTGTCCCCTGCTCACAGCCTTCAAGTCATCGGCAAAGCCCAGTGTGTCTTGTGTATTAGGATATATGCCTGCCTGTGGGGGCCTCCAACACTGAAGAGCATCTGCCCTAAGGCACTGGGACACCAGTCAGTATTTCCTCGGGAAATAATCTCTGAGAGCAGCCCCTGCGCAGGCAGGCCTGCTCTGAAGAAGAAGCTCTCCATTTCCCAGAAAGCAGACTGGGCAGGGGAGGGAGGATGTGATCCTGAGGCAAGGTGCCCCATGCCGCCAGAGGCCAGTCTCTTGGGTCACAGGTGCAGCTTCTCCTAGGGCCATTGTGTGATGTGCTCCTGGTCTAGATGCTTGTCCCTGATAGCAAGCTGGAAATGGGAGGTGCAGGGCATTAGCCCTGCTCCCTGGCCACCCAGATTTTAACACCAGATTTTAGATTAGGTTAGCAGTACTTCCTGTCTCCTGCGGAGGCCCAGGGTGTGTTGGAAGAATCAAGGGACTGGTTTTCAACCCTGGCCCTGGTGTCTGTCCCTTAGCCCTAGACTGGGGTACCTGGTCATTCAACCAGCCAGGGGCTTCAAGTTCTCCATCTGTAACATGGGTGAATGGTTTCCACGGGTGAATGGAACTCCACAACCCTGACATGCAAGGGCCCTCTTCCATGTTATAAAGGTTCCACAGCAATAACGTCACCATCTCCAACACCAGCATGAGAGCCCCTGGTGTTAACTGAGTGTTTAGCAGGTGCCACCTGCATAGGAGACCTTCTTCCTTTCTTTGTCATACAATCCTGTGAGGTAGATGAGAAAAGCAAGACACAGAGAAGTCAAATGAGCCATCCCGGTGCACATCTAGAGCCCCTGGCCATCTCCCGAGGTATTTTCTTCAGCTACACAATGGGCTGATACTATTACACCACAAAGCAATGGCAGATTGTGATTGCTCACCCTGGAGGGGCGGGCCATTGTTCTGCACTGAGGCCTCCCTTGATGGCACCTCGTGTGTGTTTCTTCCTTGTCCATCGCGTTTCTGCTATGTCTTTTTGGGGGTGTATTTCCCGTTCCTCTCCAATTTCCCTGTCTTTTTTCCCCTCTCTGTCCCACCCCAGCACCATGACTGTTGTTTTTTTTTTCCGCCTGTCTTCTGCTGCCCCCTGGTGTCCTCAAGTGGAAAGCCGTTCCTGGCCGGCCCCACCCCTCTTCCAGCCGCGGACTGCCGCGGGCAAACCCTTTTCCAAACCTTCTAAAATGTGTGCAGTTTGCAGTGTTATGATGGCCTTGCACAAGCCTCTTGTGTTGACTTCTCTCCCAGCTGCTATCCGAAAGGGTTAACAAAGCTTGCCCAGAGGAATTCCCTCACCTTTGCAGGCATTGCAAAGGTTTGAACAGATGTTACCAGGCGCTTTTCTTACTTTACCCAGCCTCTATTCTGAGCCCATTTACCCTCCCATCAGAAGCCTAAGTATCCCTGGATTGGTTTATATGGTTTTATAGTCGCTGTGCGACAAACACATGTAGTATAGGGTGGCTGCCCATCAGCTCATAGAGAGTAATTCCATCCCTTCCTCCCATAGCTGGATGCTTCTCTGATGTGGGGGTGTTCTTTTATATGCTTAAGGTATAGTGTAGCAGCCATGCATGGGCCTTGTAGAACAGCAGGGAAGGATCTCCATCAATGACAGCAGAGTGAGCACACCAACTCCCCTCTCCCCCCAAACTGCTAAAATGGCAGCAGAGACTGTATTAACATATTTAAGCCTACAGGTTTTGAAAAATGTATACATTGTGAAATGATTATGGCAATCAAGCAAATTAGCATATTAATTCATTCCCACAGTTACCTTTAAAAGAAGTGTGGTGACAATCCTTGTAAGCTTTGCTCTCTTAGCAAATTTGGAGATGATACCTGGGTCCTACAGCCCAGCCTGCATCTGGGCTGGTGCAGAGGGCGCCGCGGGCTCACCCTGCCTCACAAGGCCACATCTGGTATCCAAAGGGATCTATTCAAACAATAGATTTACATTGGGCACTCAAAAAGCTCAGACTCTGGAACTAAATGGCACCCCCTCTAACCTGGGCAGAGGGCCACAGGTTTATTTAGAGAGGTGAAACGGAGGATTTGGGGCCCTGAGTGGGTGCAGTGATTATCTCTGTACTGAAAATTGGAAATTAAGTGAATGTTTTTATTCTGAACATCCTGTGTAACACCCCCCTCTCTCTCTGCCTCACTGGGCCCCCAGCCCCTGCTGACCAGGCAGACAGCTTCAGGCAGGAACACTGCGTGAGGTCAGGAAGCACCCAAGCAAATGGGCCAGTCAGCACCAGCCCACACCACTAAGAAGCTGTTGTCAACAAGCCAGACTCTTGTATGTGCACACAGCTTCCCGCCAGCTCTTAAAGGTTTTCTTTTTATGTAATTGTTATTTCAGGGTGGGGATTTAGCTCAATGGTAGAGTACAGGCTTGGCCTGGCTGAGCTCTTGGGTTCCATTGTTCCCATTGTTTTATTGCTTCTAAATTTAAACGTAGAGGAACATCACGAGTTCCTGTGTAATCTTCCGATTCCTCTAAAATCTGCTGGTAAACTTGTATAATGATGCCTCTGTACACCTGAATAACTAAGCATGTCCTTCTGCAAGCTGAGGACACCACATTGAAATCTACATTGATTCAGGACTATTTATCTAAGATCGTACTTAGGTTTTTACCTGTTGTGCTCACAATGTCCATTAGAGCAGAACAAAATTCCAGACCCTGTGCTGCACCGAGTTGCCATGGCTCCCCAGGCTCCTCTAATGGGAAGCAGTTCTCCAGTCTTTGTATTTACAACATGGATATTTGTCAAGAGTCCACGGATGGTATTTTGCAAGCTGTCCCTCTGTTTGGGTTTGTCCGTTGCTGAGCATGGATTCCATTTACGTTCTGCATCACTGCTGGGCACATTACAGGCTGTGTGCTCTTCTCACAGGAGGCACCGGGATCTGGCACAGGGGATGATAACTTAGCTGTCCAGTTATGGAAGTGTCCGCCAGGCTTCTCTGGGATAAAATTACTGCCTTTCATTTTGTAATGAATAAATATCTGTCATGTTCTAGTTTTGCCATCATTCATCATTCTTGCTTGGACCAATTGTTATCATGATGTTATTTTATGTTAACTTTCTAATTCCACCATTCCTTCTGTATTTATGAGTTGTTGTTCTGCTGTTTATTCCCATAAATACTCACACATCTAGGATTACAGGTATAGGTTGGACCTGGCCAATCATGTGAGATCCTCTAGGAAAAAAATAACTAAGGCAAAATGGGCTGGGGCATGTGGCTCAAATTATAAAGTTGCAAGTGGGAGGCCCTGAGTTCAAACCCCAAATTCCCCACCAAGGTCAAGTTCATATACACGTATAACCTTAAGTTTATAAAAAAGCTTACTGATACGATTTTTTTTTTTTTGGTCCTGGGGCTTGAATTCAGGGCTTAGGCACCACCCCCGAGCTGCTTTTTGCTCAAAGTGAGTGCTCTGTCCCTTGAACAACAGCACCACTTCCTGTTTTTTGGAGTAGTTATTGGAGATAAGAGTTTCATGGACTTTCCTGCTGGGGCTGGCTTTGAGCCTCAATCCTCAGATCTCAGCCTCTTGAGTAGGATTACAGGGGTGAGCCATCCGTGTCCATCTCAGCTTTACTGATATGATAATAAAAAATACAATTCTTTTTATTGTAAATTCTATGTAGTTAAATGAGTCTCATGAAACTTTTGATACTTTTTCCCCTTCTTTATGTATTGGAACTGGGGCTTGAATTCAAGGCTTTGTGTTCTTGGTTTTTTTTTTTTTTCCACTTAAGACTAGTACTCTACCACTTGAACCACACCCCTACTTCTGGCTTTTTGCTGGTTCATTAGAGATAGTAGTCTCTCAGAGTTGTCTGCCTGGGCTGGCTTTGAACTGTGATCCTCAGATCTCAGCGACCCTCAGATCTCAGCCATCCTCAGATCTCAGCCACCCAAGTAGCTGGGGTTACAGGTGTGAGTAACAGAGCTTGGATTTTTTTCCCCCAACTCTTATTCATAGCTAACTGCTAGTTGTGATTTAACTTGAAAATGAGTTGCATCCGAACACTTAAATCTCAGCCTCCTGCGTAGGATTACAGGTGTGAGCCACCAGGGCCCGGCCAGATTCAGGTTTTATCCTGGCTCTTCCACTCCTGATCCATCATGCTGGTGCTCTGTCTGCCAGTCTGTCTGATGTTTTGGAATTGTGCATGTTACCCTGACTCATCTGTTGAGAATGCAGCTGAGAGAGTCGTCCTCATGGCTCAGTCAGGCAGAGGGAGAAGGTGAGGTGGAGCCAATTGGAAAAAAAAAAAAGCCGATGGAGGCCTAGAGGCCCCCCAGGAGGCCCAGGGCTTCTTGGCACTGCTGCAGCTCCCCTGAGGAGCAGGCATGGGTGTGGCAGGCGGGTTTTAAGGGTGGCTTATTCTGTGGTCAGGGTCAGTGCTCTCAGGCTCAGTTTGTTAAGCCTCAGTCTAAGGCTAATTTTGGGGCTCAAATCTTGATCTCTAAGATGAGCATCTCTCCTGGTGAAGTAGACAGAACCCTGAGATTCCCAGAAGGACCTCAAATTCAGGCCTCTCAATTTACAAATCTGGGAACCATCTCATTTTCCCCTTCTCCAGCATGGGGCTTCATCTCCTGTCATCTCTGTATGTTCCACTAGAGGGCAGCAAAGACTTGATTAAGAAAATGTCAGCTGAACTTTGCCAGGGCCAGGCTTGACTCCTAGGAGGAGTGTAGTGGTGGGTGGGGATTTCTCACCTTTGCCTCCAACACCATTTTGTTCCTGGTATAGGCTTGGTAAGGCTCAGCTCTGAGGATCAGGAATCCTGGCTGACCCTGATCTCTTACTCTGTTTCAGCCAGTCATAACTCCTGGAGGTTGGGGCTTAATTGATCACAGAGCCCAGCACAGAGTGGTTATGATTATGGAATCAGCATTTGGAGATTGGGGCAGTAAAGCATATTGAAAAGAGCCTGGATTCAGAATCACCTGGATCTCATCTAAAGTCTGGATCTTTTTTGGTGACCTGAACAAGACACTTAGCATCTCTAAGCCACTGGTTTGCTTGCCATTCATATAAGGAAATGCTGGTACCTAACTTGAAGGGTGTTGTGAAGATGAATCAAAATGACACAGTGATATACCCTGTACCAGAGGTCAGTGGCTTAATAAAGGGAGAAATTATCATACAGTTGGGCGAAGTGGTAAATCATCCGGTGTGAATTGAGAAACAGGTGGGAAGGGGAAGATGTGCCTATCAGAGAAGCAGACTGGATGTCATGCTCCAGCTAAATGCCTCCTTGAGAATGTGGGCATTCTGCAGCCAATCTATAATAGTACAGAATATCTAATCTTTTCCCCTTAGAACCACCTTACAATTTGTCATCTTTACATAATAAGTTCTTTATATCTGCATATACAATGGACATACCTACACATTGTTTATAATTCCTGAACTAAGTTGCCTGCCTATCTATCTATCTATCTATCTATCTATCTATCTATCTATCTATCTATCTATCACCTTTTTTGGCTCTAAATACTTGAGAACCAGTATATACTCTTATGCAAGCACAGCATAGTTATCAACCTTAATACATTTGACATTGATACCATATTTTAATCAATTACTGACTGTTGCATACAGAATAATAGCCTCTTAAAAGATGTCCATATCCTAAATAAATTTGTGATAATTTGATGTAGCAGCAAGAGAAAATTAATACTAATACATTTATTGATGCTGACTATTCCGGTTTTGTCAATTGACTGTCTTTTTTTCTTTTATTTTCTCACTTATGGGCTTGAGGGCCTGGGCGCTGTCCCTTAGCTCTTTTGCTCAAGGTTAATGCTCTACTACTTGAGCCACAGTGCTACTTCCAGTTATCTGGTGGTTAATTGGAGATAAGAGTCTCTTGGGGACTTTCCTGCCCGGGCTGGCTTTGAACTGTGATCCTCAGATCTCAGCCTCCTGAGTAGCTAGGATTATAGCTATGAGCACCTGGCTAGACCCAGTCTTTTTTTAATATATATTTTTTGTTGTAAAGATACTTTACAGAGGGGTTACAGGTGCATGAGTAAGGTCACGAGTACATTTCCTAGCAAGCATTGTTACCACCTCCTTTGTTTTTCCCCTACCACCCCTTTTCTCCCCACTTCCCCAACACTTGCCACCCCCCCCAAGTTATAAAGTTTGTTTTCAACTAGAGTCTTGTACATCTCATTGTTGTTGCAATGGGTCAACCTGTATCCTTGTTTCAGCATTTTGTTATTTCCCTTCCCCTCCCCAAATTAGAGAAATGTATATACAAGATGCAGTAGACTGAGTCTTTTATAAGAATTTTCTTTCCCCAGTTCATGACTTAGTCCTGGATCTTGTATTTAGCTGTCATATCACGTTAATTTCTTGTAACTTGGAGCAGTTCTTTTACATTTCTTTGCTTTTTATGCCAATGACATTTTGGATTTTCATTTTGATTTTGGTACAACCTGTGCACCTACCTCACCTCTCCACCCCCAGCTCCCTTTCCAACAGAATGTTCCTCTTTTGATTTGTGCTGTTTGGTTTTCCCCTGTGATTAGCTCGGGGCGCTATATTGCTGGCTAGCACACGGTGTGAGGGTGCGGCCTTCCCCCCCCCCCCCCCGAGGTAATATCAGGAAGCTCTCGATGTCTTTCCACCTCTCATTGATTATATTGATATTGACCCTCTGTTGGAGACATTTTATGTTATTTATTTATTTTTTAATGGTGAAGCCATGGAGAACCACTGTACCAACTTGCATTCAGCTATGCCCCACTTGGTGGGAACTGGTTGAATTTGGGCTATGATGGTCACTGCAATGCTGGGAATGCAAACTAGGAGATGAAAAATATCTAGATCTCTGCTCTGAGGATTAAACAGCCTCCTAAGCTGCTCCTAGAAAGAAAGACAATCCTATCGATGCATTCTTTCATGAATGCAAGCATTCATTCGGCAGAGATTTACTGAGCATGCAGTGGCCCAGGCTAGGATACAAAGGAGCTGGCACCTAGCTTCATGATGCTTATGGTGGATGAGAAGACTAATCGAAGGAGACGTGTATTTCTAGCACCTACAACTGAGCCTCTCACGTAACAGCTGCTTAGTCAATCAGGGCTGACTGAATGACTTACTGCCCATCTCCTCAGCCTCAGTCTTGCCCTAGATGTTTTGCTTCTGTTCCTTGAACAGGTAAAACCGAACAAACAATAAGCTAAGGCTCAGAGAGGGGAAACAGCCTTCTGTGCACAGACAGAAGCCCAGATCCTCCCAAGCAGAAATGGGCCAGCAAGTTGGTTTGCTGGCAGCTGGAGTTCCGGCTCATTGGGAAGGAGCGGGTCCCTGCCTTCCTGCATAGCCACCTCCGTCCGCCATCCTGCTCTGGGGCCTGGGGCCTCAAGATTGGGCCTGTGGTTATTTAGTCAGTGATAATATTGGATTTACTTTCATCTCTGAATTGCATCAAATGTCGCCGGTGACATTTAGCTGACACACTAGGAGGAGGCTGGCATTTTTAGACTGTCAACGTGTTACAGATGTAGAAACGGATTGTGTCGGGGCATCTGGTTTATTGTTAATTAGATGGAGCGGCCCTGGCCTCCTCTGTGAGCCGGTGGAGTCCTTCCATAGCTCCTGCTCCAAATGGACTTTGACCCCCACTTCCCAGAAATTAATGAGGCTCTGCCAATTTTCCAATTGTGCCAGAAAACTCATTTCAGAAGTTGAGGGAGAGGAGGGGCAGAGAGAGGGAGAGGATGACAAAGTGAGTTGTTCTCCATCTGCGAATCTCTTTTAGATTTCAGTTGTGTCTGTCTTTCACTTTTTCGAAGGGAAACAGATTTGGATAGCCATTCTTGCTAACGTCAACATGGATATATTTCACAAATATTTGTGTGATGCTTACTAGTTAGCTGACCTGATCTGATGCTTACTGGTTATCTGGTGCTTACTAGTTAGCTGACCTGATCTGATGCTTACTGGTTATTTGATGCTTACTAGTTAGCTGATGCTTACTAGCTATCTTGCCTGGTCACTTCCTGAACTTCTCAGATTTCCTACCTGTTAACTGGGGTGGAGGAAGGGGTGGGTTGGGGTGGTATTAGCAGTCATACTTCTAATGATTTGTTGTGAGGAGTAAATGAAGCATTAGTAGAGTGCTCAGCGTGGACTGGAAAGGCACAGAAGGCATCATGTACCTTTCTCCAACCATGACTGTCATGGCTACTGGGATGAGTGCAGTTCCTGAGGAGGCAAATCTGGGGTTGTTAGAGTTTCCAGTCTTTTGGTCTTCTTCAAGTAACTTCCAATCAGATGGAAGGCATGAATGCATAAACACTGGAGGCTAGGACTGGATTGTGTTAGGATTCTGTGATTGAGGAATTTGGAAGTTCCCTGAGCTTATGATAGCCTCTGAATCGATGGGCCTTATATTCCATGGGGCTATGGTTCTGCATGGTTCTGGGTGCTAAGAGGCGATCTGCCATGACAAACACTGGTTTATTCATCATCTCTGCTTCCCTCTCCTCCTGGATACACAGATTGTTCCTCAGCTTCCCTGACAGTTACAGGACAGAAATGATGCCTCTATATCCCCACCCTCCCCCACTCCATTGCCAACTGGTGGAAAGCACCTGAAGGTTCCACCAGGGATGCAGAGCCATAATGTAGAAGGAACCTGGGTCCCTGCAAGAGCCTGGTGAAAGCTGGCCAGCCAGGGTTCAACCACTCTGGAAGGCAGTATAGAGGTTCCTCAAAAGACTAAACATAAGCTGGGCACTGTAATCCTAGCTACTCAGGAGGCTGAGATATGAGGATCACAGTTTAAAACCAGCCCCAGTGGGAAAGTCCATGAGACTCTGATTGCCAATAAATCACCAGAAAACCAGAAGTGGCGCTGTGGCTTAAGTGGTAGAGTGCTAGCCTTGAGCTGAAGAGCTCAGGGATAGTGCTCAGGCCCAGAGTTCAAGCCCCATCACTGACCAAAAAAAAAAAGACTAAACATAGAACTCCTGGGACTGGGTAGGTGGCTCAGTGGTAGAGTGCTTGCCTCGCATGCATGAGGCCCTGGGTTCGATTCTTCAGCACCACATAAGTAGAAAGAGCTGGAAGTGGTACTTTGGCTCAAGTGGTAGAGTGCTAGCCTTGAGCTAAAGAGCTGAGGGATAGTGCTCAGGCCCAGAGTTCAGGCCCCATGATGGACAAAAAAACAAAAAACAAAAAACAAACAAACAAAACCCCCCCATAGAACTCCTACGATCCAGCAATCCCACTCTTGGGCATTTATCTAAATGATCTCAAGGTAGGCCACACTAAAGCTACCAGCACAACTATGTTCATTGCAGTATTATTTACCATAGCTAAGATATGGAACCAACCCAGATGTCCTTCAAGATCAAGAAAATATGGTATATATACACAATGGAGTTTTATGCTTCTATCAGAAAGAATGACATTGCCCCATTCTTAAGGAAATGGAAAGACTTGGAAAAAATCCTATTAAGTGAAGTAAGCCAGACCCAAAGAAACATAGGCTCTATGTTTTTCCTCATTCGTAACAATTAGTATATGCCTAGTATAGTCCTGGCAGAGAATCATAACAGCTTAATAGCTATGTACATATGACCATACAAAATGATGCTAATTGAAATGAACTCCAAGACATGGCAACAACAGGTCTTTTTTTTTGTTTTTGGTTGTTGACCTTGTTGTCACCAATATACTGTATGTAGTTCTTTCCTCTTATTCTATTTCATTTTTTCTTTTTCCCTTTGGTTTATCTCTAGTAGTTGCTGTTTTTGATTCTGGTACCCTGAATCTTGTATATACATTTATCTGATTCGGGAAGGGAAGGGAAATAACAAAATGCTGAAAGCAGGACAAAGGATGACCCAATGCAACAATGATACTCACAAGACACTATGTCGGAAATGAACTTTACAACCTGGGGGGAAGGGGAGTAAGAGAGGGAAGGGAGGGGGTAATTCTTTGACAAGAAAAGTACTCATTACCTTACTCATGGAACTGTAACCTCTCTGTACATCATATTTACAAAAAATATACAAAATATTTTTTAAAAAGCAAGTTGTCCAGCTAGGAGCAAGAGCAGGAAGTAAACCTCCATTGTGGTAAGGCATTAAAAAAAAAAAACCACAGGATTTAGCTGATCGTTAGCTAGGAGATTGTTCATAGGGTCAGGCTCTTTGAGAGTATTATATAGTGAAGGGTCTCAGGGGCTGATGGGAAGGCAGGTGGGAATGTTCTCTGAAGGAATTTCCCTCCCATCTCTTCCCCATCGTCTAGCTCTCTCTCCAGGTTTCCTCAGCTCTGCAGTTTGGTCCTGAGGCCCTCAATATGCAGGTCCAGGCTTGCCCATCCTGTCTTTTGTAGGCAGGGCCCCTGTCTCCTCTTACCCTGAAGCTAGTGTGGCAGCCCAGACTGGGGTCTGTGCTCTTGTTGCTCTGACCCTGGGCAGAACCAAGTCTTTTTTGGTGGGGGGTCGGGTCGTGGGGCCTGAACTCTAGGCCTGGGCGCTGTCCCTCAGCTCTTCAATTCAAGGCTAGCGCTCTACCACTTGAGCCACAGCGCCACTTCCGGCTTTTTTCTTTTTGCTTATGTGGTGCTGAGGAATCAAACCCAGGGCTTCAGGCATGCAAGGCAAGTGCTCTACCACTGAGTCACCTTCCCAGCTCAGAACCAAGTCTTTTACAACCTCTCTTCACCTTCTCTGTGGGGAAGAATTGATTCTCCTCTTGACCCTGGTGGGCTGCTGGACTAGCCTGCAAGGAAAGTCTCTGCTAATATTTGTTAGAAGTATTTTCTTTTCAGTTGGCACCAACCTGAAAATGGGCACACAGATAAGAAACTTTGCCTCTACTAGAGCCTTGCTGAGGTTTGAGCAACCTGGGCCTGCTGGGAAGGTGGCTCAGTGGTAGAGCGCTTGCCTTGCATGCCTGAGGCCCTGGGTTCAATTCCTTAGCATTACATAAGCAGAAAAAAGCAGGAAGTGGCGCTGTGGCTCAAGTGGTAGAGCACTAGCCTTGAGTTGAAGAGCTGAGGGACAGTGCCCAGGCCCAGAGTTCAGACCCCAAGACTGACAAAAACAAAACAAAACAAAAAACATGACCTCAGGAACTTGGCCACTAGGCTCAAAGCTGGTGGTGGTGGTACCAGGGATGAAGGACAAAGACCTTCCATTTTTTCATCTCCCAAACCAGATTCCTCAGACAAAGTTACTGGTCCTGCCTGTGTGCCTCCGTTGTCTGTGAAAGGCAGACACCCATTCACAGGGCCGCATCAAGATTAGATGAGAAGACACAGCACTTGAGACCTGCTCAGCGGCGGCAGCACTGGTGCTGTTGACAGCGTTGGTGTGAGTGGCGGTGTTGGTGTTTGATAGTGGAGGTATTTGTATCCGTGAGGATGTGGAAGAGACTCACCAGGACTCAGGTTTGCCAGGAAGGGCATTGACCTTGGTTTTCAGATACCAATGGGCAGAAGAAGTGGGGACACAGCCTGTTCTCTGGGTGTGGAATGGAGTCTAGAAGAGGAACTGTGCTGGCTCGGCCTTCTGAGGAGAGTGCCCTCCCCCCTTTTTTGGGTGCTGGTTCTGGGGTTTGAAGTCAAAGCCTGAGTACAATTCCTTAGCTTAAGGCTAGCACTCTACCACCTGAGCCACAGCTCTCCTTTGGCTTTTTAGTGGCTAATTGGAGATGAAGAGTCTTACAGACTTTCTTGCCAGTGCTGGCTTTGAACTGCAATTCTCCTGAAGAGCTAGGATCTGCAGGCAGGAGCCACTGACACCTGCTGGCAGCAGCACTTCTGAGGGAAGACCTTGAGCTGTCTTTGAACACAGCTTTCAGGAGCCTAAAGAAAATAGGCTGTGTGCTTGTGGAAACCTCCTGATGAGTACTTAAGCAATGTGGATACCACTTTATCTCTAAAGAAGCTGAACTTCAGAGAGGGTTTGTCATCTCCCTAAGGCCACACAGCCGTAACCAGCAGAGCTGGGGTTGGAACTGCAGTGGGGAAGAGTCCGCTGCTCCAGGTCTTTCCTTCAGTCTAGGCCAGAGTCCTCCTGGGTGATGAGAGCAGCTGCAGGAGCAGAAAACCACAAGCGGCCTTCCAGCTGGCAGGGCTGGCAAGGGCAGCTGGAAAGCTCTGAATGCCACCGAACAGACATTGCAAACCTCCTCAGAGGCCTAGAGAAGGAGACTGGGGCTGGTGGACACATTCCCTGTCCCATAGCTGGCCTTCCCCTCCAGCTGGCACAGCAGGGACTCTAGCAGCTCACACAGGATGCTGGCTTCCTGCAGCCCGGGCCACACACACTGGCCTCCACGCTATGTAAATAACACAATGAAAGCCAGGCGCTGGCACCACACAATCCCACAGCCCCGGAGCAATTCTGCTGTCCCGCAGAGCAAGTGGCTTTGGGGCGTAAGGCTGTTTAGATACTAATGGATTCTACCTGCGCTTCATCCAAACAGCAAACACCTTTGCAGCTGCATTTCAGGCGGGTGGTGGAGGGTGGGGGGCGATGGAGCTGGGTGGAGATGGCATCTGTGCTGTTATTTTTAGGACACTGAGGAAGGCCTTAGAGATTTGAGCTGATGTGGATGTTACCGAAGGAGGTTTTCAGATTGAATATGAGCTCTAAAAATGGAAAGAGACCTAAGACATGGTGAGGCTTAAATGACAGAGACTGAGATACCAGGCGAAAATATTGCTGTCACCTTTAAAACCTTTGAAACTACACTTTCCCCAGGGATGAAATTCAGCATCCATCTTCCATTATGTATTATCCACCTCATGGCCACGCCCAGTTACCGGCCTTTAGAATGCACAGCGGCAGTTTCATGTTTCTTCCCGGCCCAGTCCTTCCTGGAGTCTGCCTGAGGTCCCGACCAGCATCTCTGCTAATCACTCCCACACCTGTATATGAGAGGTGGCTATAGGTCGCTTTTTCCTTTTCCCTTCTTGGGGGTTGTTGCTAAGTCAGAAGATCTGTGGTAGCCGGTGCCGTGGCTCAAGCCTGTAATCCTAGCTACTCAGGAGGCTGAGATCTGAGGATCGAGGTTCAAAGCCAGCCCCGGCACGAAAGTCCGTGAGACTCTTATCTCCAATAAACCATGCAGGAAGTGGCGCTGTGGCTCAAGCGATAGAGCGCTAGCCTTGAGTTGAAGCGCTGAGGGACAGCGCCCAGGCCCAGAGTTCAGGCCCACAACCGACCAAAAAAAAAAAAAATCTGTGGTGACCCATCTCTGGTTAAGGGTGAGCTCATAAATAGCTTTGGGACATGAAGGAAGCCCAGGAGATGGCCCAGTTGCCGTGGGAGGGCAGAGGTCCCCCCGCCCCCATCAGTGCTGGGCAGCTGGGCAGAGCAGGAAAAGCCCATGTTTACCAGCAGATGGAGCCAGGCTGCTGTCTCCCACCTGCCACTGGCCACTGTGAGGCTGGGGATCCTTTATGTCTTGGAATTTCTTTTTAAAAAATTATTAAAAAAAATCTGAAACAGATAATAGGATGAAACAAAATAAGACTTAGCGTTCTAGCAACCAGTAGGTGCTCTGTACTTGCTGGTTTTGTCCCTTTCCACACAGCTGGGCTTAATCTACAGTACATTTGCTATATTTCCTCTCTTTCTCCATTTAATGACTAATAAGTTGGGCTGAAGACCCTTCCTCCCTCCCTTCCTCCCTCTCTACTTCTCTCTGTGTCTCTCTGTCTCTCTCTCTGTTTACATATTGAGGCTCAGAATATTGTGGTATAGTATATAGACTTCTATACACTACTGCAAGTGCTCTACCACTGAACCACACCCCCAACTTCAGATTATTTCTTGACATGAATGATTTTCTGGGCTATAGATCTAAACTGAAAGGACCTAGTATGCCCCAGCAGCTGTGGTGGAATGTTGGCAGCCAGTCCCCATCATCCCAGGGAGTCCTTGGGTTTGAAATTTGTATAAAGCCCCTGCATGGTGCTAACAACCCAGTTCTTAACAGTGCTTCAAATGCAGAGAGCCTTCTGCTTGCTTAGGGAAAAGTTCCCCGTGGGTGACCAGGGCCTTCTGAGCAAGCAGGACCAACAGTCTGTGGTCATTGCAACTGGGTCTTGAGGAACCATAGGAGTATTCTGG
>NW_012267249.1:10255314-10309205 GCF_000151885.1 Dipodomys ordii | reverse complement strand
GGCCAAACCCAGAGGCCTGAAGGCTGAACTTCAGCAGGGTTACCTAAGTGAAACTGGGGAATGCTGAGACATCAACCAACCTTGTGCCCCTGGGGGTGGCCTGGGCTGCAAATAGGTAGAGCTGCCAACGCAGCTGTGGATGTCTCTCATCCGGGTCATAGTACCAGCTGGTGCTGCTAAGCACTTGCTGTGCGGGGCACTCTACCTGCAGTATGAACTCCTGTGCTCTCCAACAGCTTTTCTGTTCATGCCCCCCTTGAAGTTAGGAAGCGGAGGCCAAGAAGCTTAGGGAGGGTCACATGGCACAGGTGAAGGGGACAAGATTCCCTAACCTCTCTTTCTGCCAGAAGTTAGGGGACCGTGGCCACGTGTTCTCTTATTTGGTATCTCCCATGAGAAAAGTGTGCTGCCCACAGATTGAGTACATGAGAAAGCCAGAATGAGCCACCAATTTGGAAATCATTGTTCAGCTGGGAATGGGGAGGTGAGGGAGGAAGAAATTGCATTCAGTGACAAGACGGAACATCAGAGGTGGCTAAAATTAAGAGGTATTACTCACACGTCTCAGACCTACTCCCACACCTGTTTTTCTTCCTGTTTTCTTCCTTTGATCTCCCTTCTGGTTTTGAGTAGGGTTGGTGAGAAGAAACAGAGAATCCAGTACTCAGAGAGATGTCCCAGGCAGTCCTGATTTGGCAAGCAGTGCCGGCACCCAAGTGCCAGGGCCACTGGAATTTCCACCTTCCTCTCTCTCTCTCTCTCTTTTTTTTTTTTGCCAGTCGTGGGGCCTGAACTCTGGGCCTGGGCACTGTCCCTCAGCTCTTCAGCTCAAGGCTAGCGCTCTACCACTTGAGCCACAGCTCCACTTCCGGCTTTTTCTGCTTATGTGATGCTGAGGAATCGAACCCAGGGCCTCTGGCATGCAAGGCAAGTGCTCTACCACTGAGCCACCTTCCCAGCCCCGACTCTTTCTTATAAGGTTTGATTTGAAATCAACATCCGTACACACACTATTGCTTTATTTTATTATTATTGTTTTGTGCTGGTCCTGAGGCTGAACTCAGGGGTCTTGGTGCTGCCTCTGAACTTTTTTTTTTTTTTTTTTTTGCTCAAAGCTAGTGCTCTAACACTAGAGCCTCAGCTCCACTTCTGGCTTTTTGGTGGTTCATCGAAGATAAGGGTCTCACAATTTTCCTGCCCAGGCTGACTTCAAACTGCAATCCTGAAATCTCAGCATCTGAAATAATTAGGATTACATGTGTGAGCTACTGATGTCTGTCCCACTTCATTGTTGTTATTTTTTTTGGGGGGGAGGTCCAGTTGGGGCCTGAACTCTGGGCCTGGGTGCTGTCCCTCAGCTCTTCAGCTCAAGGCTAGTGCTCTACCACTTGAGCCATAGCGCCACTTCCAGCTTTTTTAATTTTGCTTATGTGGCGCTGAGGAATCGAACCCAGGGCCTCAGGCATGCACGGCAAGCGCTCTACCACTGAACCACCTTCCCAGCCCCTTGTTGTTGTTATTATCTACAATACTCTAGCTCAGTGCCTCACACTTATAGGCAGGCACTCTACTGCTTGAGCCCTTCTCTGCCCTGTCTTGTTCTTTTGCACCAGCAGGTACTATGACCCGGATGAGAGATATCCACATTCAGTTAGATTTCATGCTAACTTTGCACACTCTGGTCTCCATCCTTGGTCCTCCTACCTCAGCCTCCCAAGTAGCTGCCATTACAGGCATGCATTACCATACCACTTTTCTCCTTGCTAGTTGAAGGCACTGGGGATCAGAAAGTTTGTCAATGAGGATGGAGGGTGGTGAAGAGTGGAGTAGTGATGGGAGGGAGCAGGAGGAAATGGGGGAAAGGAGGCTGGAGGAGCGGGAGGAGCAGGGGGCTGTAGGGCAGAGGAAGCAGAGGGTGACCAGGGACTGGAGGGGGTGGGAAGGGAAGGGAGGGAGAGGAGAACTGGAGCTGTCAGATGTTTGATTCTCTCAGCTTCTCTCAGCCTTTGGGGTTTAAAGGTGGTACTTTTCCTTGTGGTCCACTAACTGCATGCCTCTGTCCCCAAGTAGTTGGGATTGCAGGTGGTGATGACCCTGGAGACTTTCTTCTATCATTCACACAGCAGAGGAGGGGCTGGGTGGTTGTGGATAGGATGCACACGCTTGCTAGTCTCTGCTGCTGGAGGGTGGATCAGCTAGGAAGGATGGCACTCAGCCTCAGCTTCCTGGGGAGAGGGCCAGGGATGCAGGGTACTGCTGGATTCTAGATTCCAGTAGACCCACATTCAGATCCCAGTGGTGCCGCCTGCGCCAATATTAACCCTCTCTGGATCTCAGACTCCATTAGGACTGCTGTGAGGTTTACATGACAAGGTGTGCAGAGTACTCAGGAAAACTGTCAGGATGACTCCAAGCACATGATGCCACTTCTTCAAGCATCAATTCCCCCCCCCCCCCCGTTTACTTCTTTGTAGGCAGCACTGGGGTTTGAACTTAGAGCCTTGCCATTGCCAGGCAGGTACTCTACCACATGAGTCAAATCCTAGGCCCTTTTTGCTTTTGTTATTTTTCAAACAGGGGCTCATGTTTAAGCCTGGGCTGACCTGAATTATCATCTTCCTATCTATACTTCCAGAATAGGTAGGATGATAGGCATGTCTGGCTGCATGAGTACTGGTTGAGATAGACGCTTGTGAAGTTTTTATGTAAGCTGGCTTGATACCATGACTACAGGCATGGGCCACTGTGCCTGGCCTGGCCTCAGTTCGTTGATCTGTAAAATGTGGGAAAATAATAAACTACCTGTCACCTACCTTGTAAGGTCAAGATGAGGATGGCATGAGAGTATTTAAAATTTTTTTTCTATCTAGAAATAAAGAATTAAATTGATGGGATCTAAACATGAAGTGTGTCCCACTTACTTAGTTCTTTGATTTATCTAGTCAGTTTTTTTTTTTTTTTTGGTCCGGTCGTGGGCCTGAACTCTGGGCCTGGGCACTGTCCCTCAGCTCTTCAGCTCAAGGCTAGTGCTCTACCACTTGAGCCACAGCGCCACTTCCGGCTTTTTTTTCTACTTATGTGGTGCTGAGGAATCGAACCCAGGGCCTCATGCATGCAAGGCAAGCGCTCTACCATGGAGCCACTTTCCCAGTCCTTATCTAGTCAGTTTTGGAGCTTTCTCATATAGATCTTTTACTTTTTTTTTTTTTTAGAGTTACCAAGTATTTAACTTTGTGTTTCTTATTTCAAATTTCATGTGTTAGTGTCTGACATCCACATGATTACCTTCTGTATAATTTGTATAATTTTATATAGTAACCACAAATCTTGTAACCTTGGTGTAATTGGTTATTTGTTCAGGAGAGTTTCTTTTTTTTTTGTTGGGGGGGAGGGATTGCTTTATATTTTCAGTTCTTTCAGATTTACTACATAGATGGTCATATTATTTGTAAACAAAGAGAGTTTTTGACGCCAATCTCAGACCTTTTCTTGTCTTATTTCATCAGCTAGGGTTTCAAAGATAATGTTGAAAAGAAATGAGTGATCACAAGGACTTCCTTATCTTGTTCATGATCTTACTAAGAAAACATCTTCTTTCTCTTCATTAAGTATTCAGTTGTGGAATTTTTGTAGATGCTCTTCATCAAGTTGAGGAAGTTACTCTCGATTCCCAGTTTGATGAATTTTTAAAAATTTTATTTTATCGTAAAGATGCTATACAGAGGGGATATGGTTACATGAGTAAGGTTATGAGTACATTTCTTGTTGAGAATTGTTACTCCCTTTTTTGTTGTTCTCCCACTATCCCTGCCCTCCCCACCTCCCTCCCTCCTCCCCGCCCCGAAGTTGTAAAGTTCATTTCCAGTATACTGTCTTGTGAAGAATTTTCTTTCTTTCTTTCTTTTTTTGTCAGTTGTGAGGCCTGAACTCTAGGCCTGGGCACTGTCCTTAGCTCTTTAGTTCAAGGCGAGTGCTCTACTGCTTGAGCCACAGCACCACTTCTGGCTTTTTTTTTCTACTTATGTGGTGCTGAGGAATCGAACCCAGGGCCTCATGCATGCAAGGCAAGCGCTCTACCACTGAGCCACCTACCCAGCCCCTGTGAATTTTTTTTTTAACTCATGAATGTGTGTGGGATTTTTGCCAGATGCATTCTCTGCATCTACAGATAGAATCATGTAATTTTTCTTCTTTAGTCAATTGATATGGTAGAACAGATTAATTGATTTTTCACAAGAAGTTAGCTGAGGACCTACTGCATGCTTGGGAGCACTCCAAAGGCAGGCCCTCCTGGAGCTCCCGTGCAGTGGGGAGGGCTGACAAGCAGGGTAACTTCAGATAGTGATATCACCCTGGGGATGACAGGATGCTGAGCTGAGAAGACGGGAACTTCTTTTGCAGGTCAAATGTCAGGGAAGGCCTCCAAACTTCCAAGGCTGATGAGGATCATTCCACGTCCTAGCCTAGCACTTGGTCCTTTTGTCTCATGCAATCTTCACCATAACCTTGGACAGACTTAGCCCTTCCTTCTGAAGAGGAAACCAAGTCTGAGAAAGTCATTTGCTAAAGGAAGTGGTAAGGATAAACCAAGTCCAGGATAGTAGACACTAGTGACGAAGTACCTTGTAGATAGTATTTCTATGAAGAAAATAAAGGCAAAAAAGCTCAGCATTTTATCTCAATAAAAACTCTGTCATATGATGCCTCTTCTAAAGAATTTTCCCCTCAGGTATTTTCACAGCAGATTCTCCCCCAGCCACATTTTTTTTTTCTGGGATGAGGTGTTGGTCCAGAGGCTTTCCTGGCTTCTCTGTGTCCACTCATGTCCACCTATTTCTCAGGAGCCTTAGGAATCCTTCCCAGAGAACTCTAGGTCCTTGTGATTCCAGGAAACTCCAGAGAGGGAAAGAGTTTGGACCAGGATCACCCAGCAGTACAGGGATGTCAGAAGCAGGAGGACAGACTTAATCCCGAAGAAGAGCTCCTGCCTTGCTCTGCTGCTGTGGGCGAGGCCGCTCTCTGCCTGGCCTCCCATACTGGAGCCAGGGTTGTTGGGCAGCTGTGTGTTGCTTTCTTCAGACTTCAGCTTCTGTTCCTCTGTCTCCAAGTTCCTTAGATTTCCTTCTGAGAGGAAAGGATTTTTTTCCCCCTCTCTCAGAAATGACTGTTCTTGCAGCCATAGATTACTCCCGACACCTAATTACTGTATATCATCATGCCATAAAATGATGATTGGAGGTGTCAGTGGCCCAAATTTGTGCTCATAAAATACGCGTTCTTTTTGTTTGCCTCCTCTGCATTTGTCTGGGAGAAAAGACAAGCAAATTTATTCCAACTTTTCAGAGGAACTTTAAAGCACAGGAACATAAGAGTTTTAGAGGTGGGTGGTTTTAAAAATACCTTGCCTAGGGAGGAGGCCTCAGCCCAGCAGATTGATTCTGTGTGGCCTGAAGGGGAAAAAAAGGAAGACCTTGGCAAAGACATAGTCTCCTTCCAACCTGAGTCTCTCTGCCTCTGCCTGCTTGGCAGAAAAAAAAATCCCCTCTTATTCCTTTTCACTCACCCTTCTCCCTGTCACTTCTGTCCTCCCATTAGCCTGTCCAAGGGAGAATGGAACTTAGTGGAAAACGAGGCTTCCAATCTCACCTCTGCAGCTGGACAGGCCTGTGACCTTGGATAAGCCACACCACCTCTGGAGTATTGGTTTCATCACAAAATGAGGAGTCATGGAAAGCATCTTAACTTCACCTGGCTGCTTTGAGGATTAAAAATAAACCCACCTGCGAGGTAAAGCACCTCCCGGCACAGAAGACGGGCTCCACAAATGGCTGCCTCTCTTTTTTTCCCTCTTACAAGCTCTCCTGTATGTTCTTCCTGGAGGGGCCCTGGAAATCCTACGGTCACTCTTTTCCTGACCAACAGCCTCTTTGGCAAGTTCGGGTTGCAGTCAGGAGGAAAGCAGTCTGATTAAAGATTGGCTGACACTAAATGACCTTCCTGGATCCATCTAGGCTTCCTTGATTTCCAGGAGGCCCTATTTGAGAGTCTTATTTGTCACTGGGAGGATGGGTGAAGTTAGCCTGCTCCTCCCAGAGGCCTCCAGCACTGAGTCATACCTGCCACACTGCTGGTTCTGGCAGGACAAATATTCTCCCCCAGCTTTTTGTGATTCTTTAGAATGGGCAACTAGTGAGTCTGATTCTCCCCTAGGTCTAGATCCTGACTCTCAGAGCATCCTGAATGCCTTTCAGGCTTGTTCAGTGTCTGCTCCTTCTTCTAGGCTGGCAGTTCCCCCAAATGGTGGCTGAGTCAGTCTGCTCTCCCTGGTATATCCAGGGGGTCCTTGTACAGTGTCTGGTGCATGCTGGTGTAGCAGATGCCTGCACATCTACCTAAGTGACATCTACTGGGTGCCTGCCTCCCTTCCAAACACTGTGCATACATCAATAGCAACAAAACAATCCCCAGGACAACCCTAATATGTGGATTTGACAACATCCCATCCAGAATTACAAATAAAAACAGTCATTCTGGAACTAGATTATTTAGATCTTTGTCTTAGTTGGACTTATTTCCTGTGTGGACTCAATTAAGTTTACTGAGGCTTTCTGTTCCTCAGTTGTCTGGTGGTTAACTGTACCTAGTCCACAGAGCTGCTAAGCTGTTACATAAATTCATATACATAAAGTGTCCGTGTGTCATCCCCATTCATGGTGGCAAAAATTAGAGCAGTCCTCCTCCGCCCCCCAATCAGGTCCTAGGGTTTGAACTCAAGGTTTGGATACTGTCCCTGAGCTTTTGTGCTCAAGGCTAGTTCTTTACCACTTGAGTTACAGTTCCATTGTCTGCTCTTTTTTTTTTTTTTGTTATGGACTTTCCTGCCCAGACTTCAATATTTTGACCCTCAGATCTCAGCCTCCTGGGTAGCTGGATTACAGGTGTGAGTTCAGGGCAGCCTATTAATAATTTACTGAAGATACCAGAACTGTGCAGAGCCAGGACTGAAATCTAGGCAGGAGGGGAGCTCCAGAATCCAGAATCCTAACTTCTTCGTGAAGAGGAACTGGACGACTTGGCAAGAAAGGGTTGTGGAGCTCTGTCTTTTGAGACTTGCCGCTGAGAGGGGTGTTTAGGCCGCTTTGGGTCCAAGGAAGTGATAGAGGGCCCTGCGGCCGGCCACGGGGGTCACCTAGGCGGGGCCCGGGAGCGCGGGGCTGCGGCGCCTCCTCCCGCCGGCAGGGGGCAGCCGAGGCCGCTGCTGGCGCCCCGGGTGGGCTGCAGTGAGCGCGGGCAGCACCCGGCGAGGAAGGACCCTTGGAGGTCATTGTCCCGCAGTTCTGGACCGCAGCGCCGAGATCGGGGAGACCCGCCCAAGGCCCACCCAGGGGTCGGTGCGGACGAGGGGTGGGGTGTGCTGGGGTGGGTAAGACTTACACCCCCTTCCCCTCGTCCCAGCGTCCAGGAGGCCAGTTCGGGGGAGGGTGTGTGTGGAGGGCGCTAGGAAACCGGAGGCGCGGGCCGCGGCGGAAGGTGCTGCAGGGCGGGGGGGTCCCCGTCCCCGGGGCCCCGCCTCCATCCTGTACGACCGTCTCCAGGTCGTTCCAGCTGTCCAAAGAGGGACCGGTCCTGCGGCGGTGGGGAGGGCACCCCCTCCTCGCAGCCTGCCCCGGGCCCCCGGCGGGAGAGGGCGAGCGGGGCTCGGATGCGAGCCGCACGTGGCGGATGCCTGGAGCGCCGCGCGGAGCCGGCGGGGGCGCCCGGCGTCCGGCAGGGGGCGCTGTGGCACCGCGCGCCGCTTTCCTGCGCGTCCTCTTCCCAAGGACGGTGTGGCCGCGGCGGGCGGTGCGTGGCCAAGGCGGCCCGGACTCCGGCCGCACCCACTGGTACAGCGGAGGTCGGGGACGCCCCGAATGGGGGCCCCGGTTTCTGCTTCTCCAGGCTGGGCTGGCGGGGGCTGGGGGGGGAGCTGGGGGGGGCAGGGTCTTCCGAAGGGGCTCCAGTCGCTCAGGCTTTCAGAGCCTGGTGACCTTGAGAGGTCATTGCCCCAGGCTGGGTTTCTGAGTCCTGGCTCTGCCTTGGGGAGTTCGGGAAGAAGCCCCTGAGATAGTGCAAGTTGAAGATGCTTCAGGAAATCTGAAATTGGAAAGCTGTTATTGAAGAACAGTCTTGTCCCCAGGCCTCAGCCAAACCCTCTGTCCAGTGCCACACACTGGTGGCAACTGTTCCAGCGGTGCTTTACACATATGTGTGTATGAATATGTATATATATATATATATATATATATATATTGTATATATATATTTTTTTCCTGCGACTTGCTTACATGTGTCAAAATAATATGCTTAGACTGCTATTTCCTAAGTCTTCAGCATTAGACCTTACCTATCCTCTTCCTGTTGGAATAAATAAGGACATAGCTAGCTGTCTTCCTGCCCCACCCCGCCTGCCCAGTGTGTATTTGGAGCACTATTTTTAGGTAAGTCAGTGATCAGCATTCTTTGTGAGAAAATGTGGCTCTTCCTTTCCCCCAAAGCTCTATCAGAGTTGTCAGCCCGATCTTCCCCACGTAAAGCTCCACCATAGCCCGGGTCTTGAACTCCCTTTCCCCTGGGGGCTGCTCGGCTGTCTGCAGGGTCTTCTTTGCCAAGCGTTGCCATCCTGGATCCTTGTTTACCCCTTCCTTTAGACACTGCTGTGGCTCCTCAGAAGTTGGCCAGGGGTGGGGAGGTTTTTTTTGCTCTTGTGGATTTAGCTCTGTTCTTTCTGTCTGGCAGTTGGTGGATAATTTGGCTCAGCATCGACTCGGGTTGGAAATTATTCTCCTTTGTAACTAGACACTGTGTCTCTTTGTTTCCCTACCAAAACAATGGCAGACAAGCTTCATGCCTTCTGAGGTGATTTCTTTTTCATGTGTAAACGTCCCTTCCTTGGGATTTGAGGATTTCAACACTAGAATTTGACAACACAATGAAACTTGTTGGTGACTTCTGTTGTGCCAGGCCCAGGGTGGCTTTTTTCAGAGTAGATACATGTGTCCTTCAGTTCTATGAAACTTTAGTTTTTCTTTAATAATATTCTATTTTCTTGCTGCCTAGAACTTTTATGAGTTGGATTCTGGACCTATAGGATTGATCTGTTTTTTTGTCTTTTCTGTTCTTCTCCTTCTCCTCATCTTTCTCTTCTGTTCTCTAGATGATTTACTTGACTCTATGTCCCAGTCATCTCTCATACTTAATTTCTGAGAGTTTTTGTTTATTCTTGATTCCTTTTGCCTCCAGAACATAAACATGATCTCTTTATCTCTCTGAAGATATTGACTTGTGATTTTTTTTTTAACCCTCTGGTTCTCTGATTTATCTTGTGTTCTTCAGTTCTCTGGCAATTTGTTTGGTTCCTTGTGGTTTCTCTGGCTCCCTGTCCTTCCTTGCATTGGAGGCTTTCCTAATCTTTCATGGCTCTTGGCTTTTGTCCATAGTTGTCTGGCCCAATAAGGTCTGAAAAATTGAGGAGCATTACATGGCCTATGAAGGCAGGTGAGATTCACTTCTCACTGAGCTCAGGAGCCTTTTGCTTAGTGGGGGAACAAATATTAACAAGGGAAGTTCTTTCCCTAGGATTGCTCTGTTTCTTCAGGCAACCCACATAGATGTGGTTAAGAAGCAGATGTGGATTCAAATTCCAGTGATGGTTGGCAAGTCACTTAGTTTCCTACCTGTAAATTAGACCTAAGAAGAATACTATTGCATGGATTACTGAATTTATACAGATATTCTTCAAATTACAATAGGGTTATATCTCAATAACACATCTTAAGTGGACAAATTTGTAAGTAAAAGTAAATTTAATGAACCTATTATACTGACCATCATGGCTTAGCGACCCAGTACACAGTAGAGTATCAGTTATTTTCCCTCGTGATTATGTAGCTGATGGAGCTCAGCATCAAGAGAGAGTATGACAGCTGGGTGCCAGCGGCTCAGCCTGAAATCTTGGCTGCCTGAGGACGGAGGATGCGGACTCAAGGCCAGTCAGAGCAGAAAAATCTCAAAGACTCCATCTCAGTAACTCCACCTTGAGGTGGGGCACATCTGTCTACAGATGGGCAATATAAAGTAGGTAGATTGCAGCCCAGGCATGTGCCAGGGTAGAAAGGGAGAGCCTTTCTCAAAAGCAACAAGAAAAATCTGGGTGTGGTGGGAGGGAAGAGGGAGAAAGGGGTAGAGAAGGGGGAGGGGGAGAGGAGGAGAGAGTGGGGAAAAAGGGGGGGGGAGAATGATACTTCAAATTGCTAGTGCAAAAAAAAAACCAACTCAAATTGCTGGTCCAGGTAGAGATCATAATTCAAACTTTGAGGGTTTTTAAAAGTCATATATGTATCACTATTTTTTTTTTTGTCAGTTGTGGGGCTTGAACTTTGGGCCTGGGCGCTGTCCCTGAGCTCTTCAGCTCAAGGCAAGTGCTCTACCACTTGAGCCACAGCACTACTTCTGGTTTTCTGGTGGTTAATTGAGCCACCAGTGCCCAGCTTCACTTTTTTTTTTTTTTTTTGAGATAGGGTCTTGGCTATGTAGTCCAGGATAGTCTGGTACTTGCTTTGTAGCACAGGACCGACTTGAAATGATCCTTTTGCTTTAGCCTCTTGAGTGCTGGGATTAAAAGTATATACTACCACTTCCCAACCCTCTGTATCACTTTTGCACCATTGTAAAGTTGAAAATGATATTCAAACTATTGTAAATTGGGGCCATCTGTGTGTAAAACTCTCATTGTGGCAGGAAGTGATAGATGTGGGGTCACGGCTATGTTCTCTACAAGCAGACATGAGTGTGGGGTGGCAGATTCTCAGTTAATCCTGCTGTCTCCAGCCCTGTCTGGCCTCCAATCTTATGTTGCCTTTCCTTGCCCTGAGAGTTGTTTGCCTATCTTTTCATTGGTGCACGCTTGGCAGGTCTTACCTATCTTGGAACCAGCTCAGAGTTAGCCAATAAAAAAAAAATTGTTACAAGTAAGAATTCATTAAAAAAATACACACACATCGCAAATATTTTATTTTACCCTAAAGCCTACAGATACCTCTTCCACTTTTCTTTGACTTAACTGGGATTCTGCAAGTCTTGTGTGCACACACACCCCCACCCCACCCCCACCCACAACTACAGCATTCTCTACCATTTCTAGATCAGCCTCTTTGTAGTGCAGCTCAAACATGCAATGCTTATGGAACAATCTGAATGTATATTCCTTCTAGATTTCTGTGATTTCCTCCCAATTTCATACAAGTGCTCACCTGTAACTCATCTAAACTTAAAAAAAAAAGAGCAATCTGCCTTTATGGATTCTTTCAAGCCATTCAACTTAAAAAACAGCTCCCTTTTCACTATCACATTTTATTGGTTTATAAATATTAAATTGAATCACATAATTATAAAAGCAAGCACAATTGCCATAAACAGATTTGGGAATAAGCCATTGTTTCTGGGAAAGGAGATGGATTTCATTGGAGAAATTGTGTAGGCCTTGAGGCGCATGGTCTGTCTGGTGGGGTTATCTGCCCATGGGATTGGCGAGAGAGGATGTGGGTGTGGTATTAAGTGCTACGGTGGTGGATCCCTAAAGCTTAGACTGTGTTCTGGCTTTTGCCACTCTGCCAATTAGGCATCATTCACTCCTCTATCACTTTTGCTGAACTCTCATATGTTAATGACTTTTCCTTATCTCTGTCCTCATGGGCTCACATCTCTTTTCTTCACTGCAAGTTGTTATTGTTGGTCATGTGGCTTGAACTCTGGGGCCTGGGCTCTGTCCCTGAGGCTAGCACTCTACCACTTAGAGACACAGCGCCACTTCTGGTTTTCTGAAGGTTAATTGGATATAAGAGTCACATGGACTTTCCTTCCCAGGCTGGCTTTGAACCACCATCTTCAGATCTCAGCCTTCTAAGTAGCTAGGATTATAGGTGTGAGCCATCAGCACCAGACTTTCACTGTCATTTTTAAGGAGAGAGCTATGGAGAAGAAACTATAAGCATGAGTATTTAAGCAGCCATTTTTATCCAGACAATTCTTTCTTACTTAAGACTCACAGCAAAGCGATAGAGCCTATTATCATCTCCACAAAGGTCACACAGCTTTAAGTGACAGAAGTATATTTCAAACTCAGGTCTGTCAGAGGCTGTATTGGATTTTTTTTTTTTGTGCCAATCCTGGGGCTTGAACTCAGGGTCTAGGTGCTGTTATTAAGCTTCTTTTGCTCAACGCTAGCGCTCCACACTTGAGCCACAGAGCTACTTTGGGCTTTTTTTCTGAGTAGTTTATTGGCAATAAGAGCCTCATGGATTTTTCTGCCCCAGCTGGCTTTTGAACCACAATCCTTGGATCTCAGCCTCCAGGATTACAGGCATGAGCTACCGGCACCCAGGTGTATTCTTGGATTCTATAATGCTTTGTCTAGACTCCTTTTCCAAGATGGCTGTAACTTCTGCCCCCAGCTGCTGGGAATAACAGTTGTTGGCATCTTGCTGAACATTGCCCTTGGCTGTAGTAACTACCTCACACAAGGCTGCACTTCCTCTCAGGGCACAGCCTGGCAATGAGATAGAAAATTCCAGCCTTCTTCCCTCACTTCAAGATATTTCTGAGGGGTTAAACAAGCCCTGAAGTTCTTTGTGGGACCACCTTGGATACTGATGGCAATTCATGTAGGTCAGCTCATCCCTCTGCTCAGCGGCAGGTATAATTCCAAAGAACACCTTTCAGAAAGCCATGCACACAACTCTTTTCTGGAGATCTCAAGATCAGGCAGAGACCATGGCCCTGCTATTTTGCTGTCCATTCTGAGATCCTGAGTTCCCAGGCTGTCTTGGGGTAGGATTCATCAGTAAAGTGAAAAAAACTGGACTGGACGAGGTGGTTGAAGTATCCAGGACCCATCTGGGGCTTGAGTTTCTGAAGGAAGATCAGGAATGGTGTGTTCCCACGTGTGTTTGGAGCACAGGGGGTGTGGCAGTGTGAGGAGGCTGAGGCTGAGCAGATAGTCAGCATACTTGTTGGGGTCCTGGTGGGCACTGGCTGTCAGTGAAGAGTCACTAGCAGGGTTTACACAGGGAGAGATGTGTCACTGTGAGTGAGCAAGGCGAACCTGACTTCAAGATGGATTAGAATGGCTCAGTGGGTATTGAGGTAAGGCTTTTCAATGGCTTGTAAGAGAGAATATTTGGGGCCAGGGCAGTGAGGATTCAAGGATGGTTTTCAGTGAGGGGCCACACATTTTTTCTGGTCTTTTTCTAATGGGTCACATAATTAATTCAATTATTAGATTTACTGTCTGTCTCCATGTAATGTAAGCTTCACGAAGACCTATTTTTTTTGTCTTTCTCATTCATTAATATGTTCCCAACAATAGCAATGTGGCTGGTGCTCAGTAAGTAATAATGATGGATAGATGTGTCCTCTGGGTATGGGTGACTAGGAGTAGGCCTTAGGGTTGATCCTTGGCTTCAGCCAGGATCTCTGGATGAATGGTGGGACTGCTTGGAGACAAAGTTGGAAAGAGGGGCCCAACTATGTACGGGCTGAAGGGCATGGGTGGGAGATACAGGAAATCCCACGTGTGGAAGCCTAGCAATTCTCGTTTCCCATAGACTTGAATGATTTGGTGATGCTAGGAGCTATGGGATTTTCCCCAGTGTGGTTGGAAGCCTTGGGGTAAAAAGGGGGGACTCCTGGTTTCAAAATGCTGCTCCTCTGCTGCCTACCCACCCAGCTCTTCTTATCTGAGCCCTCAGCTCCATTGGAGGTTCTGTGAGTACCATGCGGGGGTTGGGGGGACTATTGATGGTTGTCACACAAACCAGGGAAGAGAGGGAGGACAGTCATGCTTGGCAGTGAGTAGGCGCTTGGGTAATGTCTACCCAAGTGGTGATGGGAGATGATGTGGCAGAATGGCACTATGTAGGAGGCTCTGGGGTTGAAATTTCTAAGTCATAACTACCATGCAGGAACAATGCTGAGGATGGGCCCAACCCTTTAACAGTCACATCTGCTTGCCTGTTGTGGGATGCATGGCTGACTGCTGCCGCAGGAGAGGAATCACAATGAGAGCTCAGCATGGTGACCCAGCCTGGGAGCTCAGGGCTGGGCTCAGCTCCAGGTTCTTCTGGTTCTATTTCCTACTTTGTCAGGTGGCTTCACCACACATGAGCTCTGCACACAGTGGACCACTCAGTTTCTCTCTTCCAGGGAAGGTGAAATGGTTTGATCTAAGATGCATTGCTGGCTCCCCAGCCCAGGATCTCCTCTCTTCTCTGATGATCTCCAAGATATTGGAGATCACATCTGAATCACTACCGGATTGGGAGAGATGGTTGTCACACACGTAGAACTGGCTTGTGGCTAGAACAAGGCAGTCACTTTTCTGGGAGGGAAGTGTGAAGGATTGAGATCTCCATGGCAGTACTGGAATTGTTTGTTTATTTCATTTTGATGTTTTTCTTAAATGACTCAGAGTTGATTTTTTTTTGGCCAGGCACTGATTCTTGCTTGAATGTTTAAATGAGAGTTGTGGCATCTCTAAGCTGACATGTGCAAAACCCTGCCCATCACTGTGCCTTCGGGATTCTCTTACCAGTATCGCCATCCTCCTTCTGAACACTTGCAGCCCTCTTCCACATCTTTTTTTTTTTTTTTTGTCGGTCGTGGGGCTTGAACTCTGGGCCTGGGCGCTGTCCCTCAGCTCTTCAGCTCAAGGCGAGCGCTCTACCACTTGAGCTACAGTGCCACTTCCGGTTTTCTGGTGGTTTATTGGAGATAGGAGTCTCACGGTCTCTCCTGCCCGGGCTGGCTTTGAACCGCGATCCTCAGATCTCAGCCTCCTGAGTAGCTAGGATTACAGGCATGAGCCACCAGCGCCTGGCTCTTCCACATCTTTATTAACTTTCTTCCACTAGAATTTAGAAATCTGCTTTGTCTTTGTGCTTCAAAAGTTTTACTATGAAAAAAATTCAAGCTCATTACCAAAGTAGAAGAAATAATGTAAAGGATGCTCATGCACCCATGATCTGGCTTGTGTCTATCAGCCCTTGTTTAACCCACTCCTGCCCATTCTTCCCAGCATGGGTTTTTCTCTTGTTTTCTAAACCATATATTTGTGGAGGAAACTGGTATATATTTATCTTGCTTTCTGCATCTGGTCTTAGATGAATAAGTCCCATGGTGTTGTTTGGTGTGCTCATCTGTCCACTGTGGCTTTTTGTATATTAGAATTAAGTGAAGAGGCTTTATCAGTCCAGATTGATTTTTTGTTGGGAATACTTAATAGGTGATGGGTGGTGGTGTGATCTTACTTCAAGGAGCACAATGTCAGTAGTTTTTGTTATTTGGCCACTGACAAAATCTATGATTTCAGCATTTGTACATTAATGAAATTCAAATCCTGTTCTCTTTATTACTTTTTTTTTGCCCATTTATCTTTGTGTTTTGTGTTTGCTAGGCAGGTGCTTGAGCCATGCCTCCAGCCATGATACCTGGACTTTAAGAGAGTACATCCTCTCATACTGTTCATTCAGAAAAGGTAACGTGAATGCTTGAATCTTTCCATTTATTTTCAATTAAAAATCACATTATATTCTCTAACATCATCCAAAGGTAGCAGGTGAGATCATGGTTATAAACTCATGGGTTAAATAAATATGTGTTTTCATCTATTTCAGTTTTTATCCTTCTTGATGATCAGATTATCCTGGTTTCACCTAATGGGTGTACCTTTGTCAGGGGCTTCTGTGTCCTTTGATTATGATCCCAGGAGTCTATGCTAGCTTCTCTGGTCTCTAGAATAGTAGAATGTACCATTTTGCATATTTCCTGACCCAGACCTACCTACCTTCCTTCCTTCCTCCCTCTTTCCTTCCTTTCTTCCTTCCGTCCCCCCCCCCCCCCCCCCCCCCCCACACTTTCTTTCTTTTTCCTTTTCTATTTTGCTGGTCCTGGGGCTTGAACTCAGGGCTTAGGCACTGCCCCTAGTGCTCTTCCACTTTGAGCCATAGTATTATTTCCAGCTTTTTGTAGTTAATTGGAGATAAGAATCTCATGGACTTTCCTGCTTGGGCTGGTTTTGAACTGTGATCCTCAGATCTCAGCCTCCTGAGTAGCTAGGATTATAGACATGAACCACCAATGCTCAGCTGAACCTTTTTGGTGGAAAATGGTATTTAGAGGACACTGAACATTATCTTTTTAATATGGTATTTGACACATGTAAGCATGTCCACACTATGCATGTAGTTTGGAAACACAATAATCATATGGCTACTCATCAGACAAAGCCCAGTTTAAATGCTAGAGTATTATCAGTGGCAATTCATCTTTATATATCTCTTCCAATGAAATCCTCACTTCTACCAAGAAAGTGGACTGTGTATTTCATGAATCCCTCATTATAAAACCAAAATAACTCCACCACATTTCCATGTATGTTTAAGAGTATATATATATAATTTAGCTTGTTTTTGAGATTTGTGAAGATGATATTGTCATATATGTTGTCTTCTATCACTTTTCTTGTTTTTACTCAGTGTATGTTTCTAAGATTCATCTTGGAATCTTAAAGCTACAGTTCATTTATTTTCAATGTGCCATTGTGTTACTAGACCACAATTTATTTTATTCAGTTTCCTGCTCACAGACCTTTGATTTGTCTCTATAATTTGCTGGTACAAATATTTTGCTGAGATGGTGCTGCCAGAGGCCTCCTGTTTACACTCCCAGTGCAAAAGTGCACGAGTTTGTAGAGGGCAGTGGTTAGCAAACATTTTGGTTGGAACACTAAAACACTTTTGCTTATGTGAGTAGTATCTATAGATATTTTTTACAAATTAGGATAGATAAATTATAAAATTTTATTTACAATTCATTATATGCTAACACAAATCACATATTTTGACTTTTTTCTCCATCGGTCATGGGGTCTGACCTCTGGGCCTCAAGTGTTCAAGTGCTGTCCCTCAGCTCTTCAGCTCAAGGCTACTGTCCTATCACATTTAGCCACAGCACCACTTCTGGCTTTTTTTCTGCTTCTCTGGTGCTGAAGAATTGAACCAGGGCCTCATGCATGCGAGGCAAGCCCTCTACCACTGAGCCAACTTCCCAGCCCAACATATTTTGAAAGAAAGAGAGCTATTATTTTCAAGAAACCCATAAAGGTTAAGAGCAGTGCTGTCTAAGTTTTTACAAATCTTTTGCATGTCTGGTTTAATAGAAGACAGCTGAATCTGGCTTCTGTGTTAATCTATTGTGATATAATATGCCACATATCCTCTGCAAACAATCCACTGTGCACCCGCGAGAAGACAGTGGCAAGTAAGATAGTGCTTTCAAATACATTGTAAAAGCAGTTTTGATCTCAGGATCCCCTGAAAAAGTTTTAGGACCTGCTCCTAGGTTATCAAGCCAGGCTCCCTCTTCTGCTTCCTTGAAGACTAATCTGTTCACCTTTGACAGGAAAAAAGAACAAATTCCTGCATGTCCTCTGCTGTAACATTTTGCTGGAAAATATTTCCATAAAAAGATACTTTACTGGATGCCAGTGGCTCACATCTGTAATCCTAGCTATTCAGGAGGTGGACACTGAGGATTGAGGTTTGAAGCTAGCCTAGCCACCCAAAAAAAGTCCAAGAGATTTTTGTCTCCAATTAACCAGCAAAGGAGTTCAAGCCCCAATACCAGTGTGGGTGCGTGTGCGTGTGCGTGCACACACAGACACACACAGACACACACACAGACACACACATCAAAAATATCTTCAAATTTTCTCCTTTTTTTCTTCTTCGTATTACAAAATCTTGGTCCATAGCTTTTAACTTAATCTGCTGGAAAATATGGCTTAGCAATATTCTGGTTAAGATAGAGCTCTTTAGCTGGAATTATTTGCACTTCTCACTTCCTCAGAAAACATGAGGAAATGACAGTGTCAGATTTTCCCATGGCCTGCCATGTTATTGTCAGATGGGAAAACTGAGTCCTGGAGAGGGTAGGGACCAGCCCAGTCATACAGCCATGAAAAGGCAGACCTGGCGTTTCAGCCTCAATCTCCCAAATCTGCTTTCAGTTCTCCTCCCCCAGGCCTTGCATCCCACAGATGCCATCCAAAAGCCCACACAGGTCAGTGCTGTGGCTCAATTTCCTGTTTCCTTTGAGCTGGATTCTACAGGTGTGATGACTGCTGAGGGTCCATGCTACCTCTAGGTTCTCTACTACTCATTTGTTCCTAACAGAGAAAGAAGTATGTAGTAGAACCAGTACTAACAGGACATAAAGAGCCTGTGGAACAAGAGAGGGAGAAGCAGGAAAGAGGCTGGGACAGCTGAATAAAAGGTAGGAGACTAAATGAATGCCAGTTTGAATATTTATTCTTGCCAAGCACCATACCAGATAAAGTACATCGACTTCCCTCCTCATTTCATTTTATGTCAGGCCTACAAGATAGAGAGGATTAATATGTCCATTTTAAAGATGAGCACATTGAGGCTTAAGCTAAAGCTGGTCAATGGGGGAAGTATTCATGATTGGTCTGACCCAAGTCCAGTAGTGCTCTATTCACCAGCTCTCTCGCTCACTCACAGATGCTTGACCTTGGGCCATCTCTGTGGGCCTCTATAGTGCTAGCTGCTAAATAAAACAAGGGTAGCTCGATGATGAAGTGATAGAAGATAGGGCAAAACTGAAGAGGTACAGCCAGAGGGAGGTAGAGGAAGCATTGAGCCCCTCTGCCAAGCAAAGCCATCAACAGAAACTAGAGGGCAGACCTGGAGTTTGGCACACATCACAGTTCTCCATCAACTTCCCAGGTGTCCACTGCAACCTTGCCCCATTGCTTCTGGGCTCCTTGGAGCAAGGTGAGGCCTCTGATTGGTTCCCGTGCCCTGCAGTCCCAGACCTGTGAAGGCTTTGATGTCAGCCCAACAGCAGATTCAGACCTTCCCAGTGGGGCCTGAAAAGGGAAGGGAGCAGGCAAAGAACACTGGTCTCTCCCACAAACACTGTGAACAGGGCTAAAACACCATCATCCTGAGAACTACAATTTCAGTCATGTAAATGTCTGTTGCAGGTAAGGCCATGCACAGAGGTAACACAAGCTAAAGGCAGATTGTTAAGCTTGCTGAGCCTCCATTTCCTCATCTAGAAAATGGGATGGCCCTCCTCATTTAATCCACACACACTGTGAAGTAATGGTAATAAGTAATCCCAGGAAACTTTGATCCAGTTAATAAGTAATCCCAGGAAACTTCGATCCAGTGCATAGAAGTTCTCAGTGAAGTGGAATGATCATGTTGCAGAAAAGCACAGCCCCTGGCCTCAAAGAAGCTTTTGGTTTTTAAGGAAGATATGTGCAGCTCAAGAAAATTAGCTAGCCCTCATTGAGCAGCTCCTCTTCTCCAAGAACTTAAAGGATGGTATTTTTAGCCTCCACAGAACCCTAGAAGACAAGTTCTAACTTCCTCCATTTGACACCCAAGAAGAGACCTTTAAAAAGGAGAAGAAACTTGCTTTCAGCCATACACCTAGGACTCCAAGAGCCTCCTCTCAACTCACTGCCACAGAACAGATATCAAGACATTCTAGGGGTACCATCAAGGCCCACTTGATCATTCATCATCACCTCTGTGATAGGTCTGAGATTACACACTAGGAGAAAGCCAGGTGGACAGACCAACCAGCCCACTGGGGACTGAACCAGAACCCTGGGCAGTAGAGACCTCAGGCAGCAGTGGGAGTCATACTCCAGAGAGTGATAGGTAACCTTGGAGGTTTTCAGAAGGAGCCATTGGGAAGGACCTTCCTTTGGCAAGTTCTCAAAGGAGACTGAGGCATCACCCAAGTGGCAAAGGAAGAAGTTTCACCTGGTGACTATGAAGATGGCTGGGTAGGAAGGGACTGTTAACAAGCATCCACAGTGCACTATCAGTGTCTAGAACTTCAGGGGTTCTAGGGAAAACACCAGTGCTCTGTGCTTCTAGAATATCCACTGGAGAGGGGCCCTAGACATGGAGAAGGGGATAAACTCCCCTTCTCCTAACAGCCTTGTGAAGCGAAGATACCATCCATCTCCAGCATCCGATGAGGAAATGAGGCTTGGAGAGAGGAAGCCATTTGCTCCAAGTCACACAAATAATGAAGCTGAGCCCTTTGCCTCCATCCCTCCAAGGTCACTTGGCTCCCCCTCATCCAGTTTCTCGCATCCTCAGAAGAGTCAAGAAAGGAAGAGCTGGGCCTCCACCAAGATCCCACAGATGGCTGCAGAGGCGCCAACCTGATGCTTTTAAGTCACTTTCCCCAAGGCCCGCCCCACTCCTCAAAAGATTTTGATTCTTATGATTTGGACAGGATGCAGGAGTCTGTATCTTTAAACAAATGCTGAAACGAATTCCAATTTGTTCTTGTAGGTAAAAGTAAGAGGACTCCCTTGAAGTATTCCTTGATCCTAAGGCCCAGTCCAAAAAAGTCACCCACTAGTAGTTGAAAGTGACATTGAATCTTCTGTGCAAAGGATTCCCGTGATGCCTGGAAGAAGAAAAATACGTTCCGTCTCCAGCGTACTCATTCCAAGACCCCACTGGCCATCAACACTCATCCTCACTTTCCCCTACCCCTCCACCCTAAAGCCAAAGTGAGACAACTCATCTCTGCCACCTTTTTGTCCCTACCATTCCTCTGATGACTACCCTTCAGTGGCTCCCCCACGGCTCTCAGGGTCAAGGTCAGGCTCACTGATTTGAAACCTGAGTCTTCACCATTGGACACTTGCCAGTCTGAGCTAGTGCACCCCTTAGCTGGGACAGAGACTAGCCCACAGTGACTAAGTCCTTTTCACCTTCCTTCTTGAAGCATGTCTGGACTGGATTCTGCAAATGCCTTTGTAGACATTCATGTCTGAAGTTCTAGCCAAAGAAATGGAGGAGGTAGTGATGTATGTCATTTCCACTTTGGGTCCATAAAGAACTTTCTGCATGTTCAAATACACTCTCCCCATCCACCAGAGGTGTCAGTGCCCATGGTGGCATTAGCCTGGACTACTGAATAATGGCAAGGTACAGAGCATATGTACTGAAGTCTAGGTGAACAAAAAATTCACACTTTCACTAAGCCTTTGCCTTTGATCTTTGTGAGTCTTATGTGTTACAGCAGCTAGAAGTAGAAACCAAAGCCTGGCCATTCCAGATTCCTTGGGGGACTCAAATAGGCTTTGCTGTGTCTCTGTCTCTTCTGCCACATTATCCTTCCACTCCCATTCACCTTCCAAGTCCATCTCTAGTCTCTCCTCCTTCATGGAGAGCCTCCTTTGCTTCCCAGACCCGTCTGCTCTCTGTACTAATATAATCACTAACAACCATTGAGTGCTGGCAATGTACTAGACTCTGTATCAAAGCTTCACAATCATCATCTCTTATAACTCTGTCAACCATGTGAAGTGGACATTGCTATTCTCCCCATTTCAGAGACAAAGCACAGAGCATTAACTCCCTCATCCAGAGCCATAAAGCCTGTGAGAAGCAAAATTAGGGTTCTAGCTCAGGAAGAAGACTGGCCCATTGGGCTCCACTCTGTGACATGACTTGTCTTTCCATAGTGCCCCCCCCCAACCTTACCCTTCTCACACCCTGAAATAATGTCTCCTTGCTAGAATTTTAAAATGCAAATTAAGTAGAAGGTGATCCTTTAATTAGAGAGCACAATTTATACTGAGCCGAACACATGAGTTACAACTGACTGAAGCACTAGCAAAAGGGATGATGGGGCTGGAGGAGGGGGGTGGTCCTCATGTCTTCAGGATGCCTTTTGGAGAGACTATGCTGTGCCTTTCTCCAACAGAGGGTATTTAAGGTGATCAGAAGGTGACAGAAGTCTGGGTTGATGACATTGCTGGGTGACAGGGGGAAGAGCTTGTTGTTCCTCTTGGGCAAAATCATAAGGAAATGGAATGCTGGATTTTCTCAGGGGTGTTCAGGTTTTATAGCCATACACTTATAGCTATAAAAGCACCTTTATTATTGACATTCCTGAAGGAAAAATAACTTGGTGATGGCAAGTCTGAAATTCTCTAGCTCCTAATCTCTTTTTACCCATTGAAGCAATTGTCTCTATAATTCCATTTTTATAACACAAGATTTTTTTTTTTAGGAATCTAGCTTTCATCCTAATAGAATATAGCCCATGTCTGGTATCATCCGATATGTTTGTCTATCCCTGTCTGAGCCCACCAAGAGGGAAACCATGTCTGATCCCTTCCTCGGACTTCACAGACCAATACATCTGACACCTTTACTGTGCAAGTTGGTGCTCTCCGGTCAGAATTCACACAATTCCCCAGCTGATAAGTCTAAGCCCATAACCAAACCAAAGCTCCACCTCTTAGCGATGAAGTCCCTCTGCCCTTGGGTAAACAGAAGAGACCTGAGGTGGGAGGCGGGGGGGGGTGTGGAGAGGAGAGGGAGGGAAGAAGCTGACATGCTCTTGAGCCACGCATCTGAACGAAGAGAAAAAAGACGCTTTCAAGCATTCATGGAAGGAGTAATCTCCAGGGATCAAGAGATATAGCCCAGATTTTAGTGGGCTAGCCTTTATCTTCTTTAAAATCTCCAGAAAGCTTCAAGCCCATAAAGAAAGCCTTAGATCAACTCCCCTCTGTAGGATGAGAGGAGTCCTCAGGTGCCATCAAGGGCTGTTCCCAGGTATCTGTTCCAGCCAGCCCAGTCACCTGCAGGTCAAGGCCAGTTATGAGATCTGGTTCCAAGGATTCATGTTGCTTCTCAACCTTGCAATCCAGCCCAGATCTTAAATATGGTGTTTCCAAACACACTTCTGTCTATAGACCACAGTCCAATGTGCCTCGCCTTTACTCAACCATAACCGTATCTTCAAACTCACCTTAAATTCTGTTCCATCCAGAAAGCCCTACTTACTTACCTCCTCCCCCCCCCCGCCCTGCCCCCCCATCCTCTTCTGTACTTCCACAGCCTTTCTCTCTAGTTCCTCATTTTGTGTGGTCAGCCATGCAATCCTTTATCAGAAAATACTTTGTATTAGATATAGAATCAGCCCAGATGTCTCTCAATGGATGAAAGGGTAAAGAAAATATGGTATATATGCAATGGAATTTTGCCCATACATTAGAAAAAATGATATAGCATTTCAGAAAAGAAATAGAAGGACCTGAAAAAATAATGTTAAGTAAAATAAGTCAAGCCTAAAGAGACATAGGATACATGTTTTCTTTCATATGTTGAACATAGAATTAATTTATAAATATATAAGTAAAAATTCAGGGTGTTATCCATAAGTGTATTCACCAAATTATGGTAGATTCAAGGGAGAACTCAAATAGTGTAATTCCTTAGAAAAAATAACTCATAGTCCAACAAAACAAATACCAGGAAACGGGTACTCAAAAGGGGGATGGAATCAAAGGGAGGAAAGAGAGAGAACGGCAGAGCTCGGCACCAATGGCTCACGCCTGTGATCCCAGTTACTCAGAAGGCTGAGATCTGAGGATCCCTGTTTGAAGCCAGCCCTAGCAGGAAAGTCCATGAGACTCTTGTTTCCAATTAACCATAGAAAAAGCCAGAAGTGGTGCTGTGGTTCAAGTGGTAGAATGCTAGCCTCCAGAAAAAGAACCCAGGGATAGCACCAAGGCCTAGAGTTCAAGGCCCAAGACCAACAGTGAGAGAGAGACAGAGTGAGAGAGAGAGAGAGAGAGAGAGAGAGAGAGAGAGAGAGAGAGATAGACAGAGAGAGATAGACAGAGAGAGATAGACAGAGACAGAGACAGAAACAGACAGAGACAGAGAGACAGAGAGACAGAGGGAGAGGAAGAAAGAGGAGGAGGAGGAATGCAGTCATAAGATTCAATGCATATCTTACACAATTAAGAAAATTGAGGGAAGAGGTAGAGTTGGAAGAGACAGGAGAATGATGAAAGAGGTGGCATTGATTGAGATTCATTATATTAATAAATTCCTTTGTTGAATGGCAACTCCCTTATACAATTGTTTAAAGATCATAAAATAAAATACCTTGCATTGTTCCTGGTTCCCCAGCTTTATAGAAAACCCATTGATCTCTTAATTCAACTAAAACTCAGTTTCCCACATATAAAATAGAGACATCTACATTATTACAGGTCCCATACTAGGGTATTGTAGGGAATGCAGAAACAAAAAGGCTTGGTCTCTGACCCTAAGAGCTTCTAGGTTAGTAGAGACAACCAATACATTCACTCATAACTGGAACCAAAGGTTGTATATTGTAAAGGAATAAACAATGGACAAATCTTGGGTGGAGAAGATTTGCTAGAGGGAAAGATGAGGCCTGGCATGATGGCAGAGGCAATATTTAAACTATGGTGCTTGAAAGCATTGGATTCTAGCAAGCAGATATGAGATAAAGAGGGCACCTAAGATAGAAGGCCATCGTGGGCAAAATCTCAGAGGAGAGCATTTCAGGGCTTTTCTCAGCAAGCATTTCCATTTGTCTGGAGTATATTGCATTGCTCAGGATGTAGAGGGAGATATAACTGACTGAGTGTCAAGGATAACAGGACCAACGCATCATCATAGGAAGATTAATCTGGCAGTGTAAGATGGACTGAAGCACAGGCCACAAGGAAATGCCAGCTCATAGTCTCTACTAGGAAAAAAATTAGACTTTCTGATAACCCTAAGTATTGGGTAGATACAGATCAATGGGATTCTCAGACACTAGTGGTAAGAGTATGTTGGCTATTTTGGAAAACGGTATAGCCTCATTTTCTACAGCTAAAGTGTGCACATGACCTCTGCAGCCCAGTGCGCTAGCTCAAACTGAGCTCCGTAAACTTCCCAAGCCCCAGCTTCTTCTTGCCTCTATAGTGGGGCAGCCTCTAACACCCGCTGCACCTCTTAAAATGAGGCGTTAAGTGGAGAACATAGCTCCTGTAGCATGTGGTCCCCAATAAGATCGACATTCTCATCCTAATCTTGGTGGTAGCTGGGAGAGGGTCAAAGGAATCATTAATGCGTTTGCTAGTTTTGTGATAGGGAGTCATAGTTCCTTTTTTAGACGAATGGCACAGCCAAGGTAATAACCTTACCACTTTGCGTCTTCATATCTATTTATTAAGCCAACATTGAGTGTCGCTGTGGCTGAGTGGACCAGACCCTCCACAATGTACAAAATACCTCCATATCCACATACTTCTCTCTATTCCAGTTGGCCCCATCCTGCAGTATCCCACACAGAGAATTGCTCTAGTGCTGTCCCACGACCATGCAGATAAACACATCATGCCCATTCTCTCTCCTAGTCTCACTGGCACTGCCCCTCCAGAGCCTTCCCTATCAGGCATTCTCTTCTCAGCCCACCTCCCTGCCATTCCAATCTAGACACCACAGGGCAGCCTCTGTTACTCCCTTAGCAGCCCTGCCTCCAGCCTCATCATCAGGCCAACCCTTGCCTACCTGTGAGGATCCGGCTGTTTCAAGCCTCCCCAGCTTTGCAGGGTGCCCTCCCTCTGCTTGGAGTTTGTCTCTCTGCCAGCACTTGCTTAATTTGACCATCACCTTCTCTGTGAACTCTTTCCTGGGTCTCCCTCAGCAGAGCTGACTCCTTTTCTCAGCTGTAGAAATAGTCTGGAAGAAAGAAAGTTACCACCCAAGATCACAAATGAAATGCGACACAAGCCCTTTGTTTTAGTCGGCTTGGGCTGCCATAATAGAATGCCACAGACTTGATGGCTTAAACCATAGAAATTTATTTTCTCACAGTTCAGGAGGCTACAAGTTCAAGACCAGTGTGCTGCAGGCCTACTTTCTGGTGAGGCCTATCTTCCTGGCTTTCAGAGAGCCACTTTCTCCCCCACTCTGTGGGTGAACACTCCTGGTGTCTCTTCCTCCTCTTACAATAGGTCCTATTGGAGATTGAATGACTTAACCTTAATTACCTCCTTAAAGTTCTTTTTTTCCCCCAAATACAGTCACACCTAGAATTAGGGTTTAAGAAATGAACTTTGTAGACACAGTGAAGTCTATAATACCCTTTGATGTCAGCACACAGACATGGTTCTGGGGAAAGAGGCCAAGTATGTTCTGTGGAACATGGTGGTGAGAGGATTGGATCAGATAGGGACAAGAAGAGGAAGGTCTTAGTGGCCTGGGAAGAAAGGAAGGAGGACCCAGCAGCCTGTAAGGCATGGGGACTGGACTGAGTGTTGAAGATGCAGACTGAGGAGAGAAGGGTTGCTCAGCCTGCCTTGCCATCCACAGTGTGTAGAGAGTATGATTCTTTATCTACGGAGCAGGGGTCACTAAAGGTCACCTACTGTGTGATCTCAGCACCTCTCCCCAAATCCTCCCATTGTCCTTCAAAGCAGCAGGACTGTCATTCTTGGCATGTGGGGAAATCAGTTGTCTAAGCTAATTGTCCATCAGAAAGCAGAATCAAGACTTGAACTCCAGGGTCCTGATTCCTAGGCCTGGGCCTTTTATCCTTCTGCTCAGGGTCAGGTCTAGGGAAAGGTAAGCAAGATGCTAGGGGAGGGCCTCCTTGAACTTGGTGCCTTTCTTTCTTTTCCTTTTCTTTTTGTACGTTTTTTTTTTGTTGTTGATGTAAAAATGCTGTACAGAGGGTTTACACTTACATGAGCAAGGTAATGAGTACATTTTCTATTGAGCATTGTTGTTGCCTCCTCCTTTGTTTTCTTCCCCCTACCATCGCCCCGCCACCGCCAAAGTTGTAAAGTTCGTTTTCAACATAGTGTTTTGTACATCTCATTGTTACAATGGGTCAACCTGTATCCTTATTTCAGCATTTTGTTTTTTCCCTTCCCCTCCCTGAATTGGAGAAGTGTATATACAAGATGCAGGGCACCGACATCAGATATAGTGAAAACAGGGGTTGTACCATAGGGGAGGAACATACAAAGCAACACGAAATCACATAGTACATTATAAAAATGTTAGAAATAATAGCAAGAAAGAAAAAAAACATTGGTGTCCCTATCTTGGGGTTCATTTCACTTAACATCATCTTATATGGTCATATGTATATAGCTTTTGGCATTTTGTTGTTGTTGTTGTTGTTGTGGGGCCTGAACTCTGGGCCTGGGCGCTGTCCTTCAGCTCTTCAGCTCAAGGCTAGTGCTCTACCACTTGAGCCACAGCACCGCTTCCAGTTTTCTGTTTTGTTTTTTGTTTTTAAATTGGAGAGAAGAGTCTCATGGACTTTCCTGCCTGGGCTGGCTTTGAATCCCGATCCTCAGATCTCAGCCTCCTGAGTATCTAGGATTACAGGCAAGAACCACTGATGCCCAGCTAGGCATCTTTCTTATCTCACCCTAGACTGGACCCAGGCTGGCTTTCTTCTGCATGGTGACTCTTCTGTTCTCACTAATGGAGAGGCAGAGGCAGCAGGCAGCAAATAGCTGCAGCTAGGCTTGGCTTGGCTCTTAACCAAGAGGGAGGCATTAAGTTAATGGCCCTATAGGTGAAATCAATCCAGTTAAAGTTATTGCTCTCTCCTTCCCCTGCCCATTTTCAAAGTGAGCTATGCAGCATGAACTATTCTCACTTGTCTCTTTGGTTCATGTGCCCCCAAGTCCAGGTTTAGCCAGTGGGGCGGCGTCTGGAATAGCATGAGATAGGGCATGCTGAAAGGGGTAGGAGCACTTTCTCTGTCTCACAGCCAAGAGAAACTGTTGACAAAAGGCAAGAAATTCCCAGAACTGTGGCTAGAACCCCAAGTTCAAGTCTTAGCTCTGTCATCACTGGAGTCCAAGTCTTGGTTCTGTCACTACTTGGTACAAGTATCTGAACCTTATGCAGAGCCTCCTCCCTTCCCCTGTGAAGGGCTGTTGCCCTCCACCATCCACTCTCTAATGTGAAGTTGGTATGAGAATTATTTGAAAGCTGTTCCTTCAAATGCTGAAGCAAATTTAGAAATAATAATCTCTAGCACTTTTACTGTGTGCACCTATTATCACGTAACCCTGAGTCACATACACCATCACCACCACCTCTACCACCACCATCATTACCAGCTCTAAGGCCACATAGGTGCTACATGGTAGAGTGAGCTCAAACCCTGGCAATACAGCTCTAAAGTTAGGCTCTTAACTACAGAATTATTTTTTTTTTCTTTTCAGTCTTTTCCTTAGCTGATCTATCTGTCTATCTATCTATCTATCTACAGGGTCTTACTATGTAGTCTCATTTTGACCTCCTTTTGTCTCTATCTCCAAGTTGGGATTACAGTTGTGTGCCAATATATCATCTATCTATCTATCTATCTATCTATCTATCTATCTATCTATCTATCTATCTATCTATCTATCTATCTATCTATCTATCTATCTATCTATCCATCTATCCATCTATCCATCTATCATCTATCCATCTATCCATCTATCTATCTATCTATCTATCTATCTATCTATCTACCTACCTACCTACCTACCTACCTACCTACCTATCTGTTCTGAGGATTGAAACTAGGATCTGGCATATGCTAGGCAAGCACTCTACTGCTTAGCTACATTTCCAGTCCCTTTTATACTTACCTTTAAATGTTAATTAAGAATGACTGGTTACTTATTAAGTGCCAACCACATATTTCTTTCTTTTTAAATTGAAACATTCTAAGTCTGTACAAATTTTTTACTTTATTACTATGCAGATGAAAAAATTGAGACTTAAATAAGGACCTAAAAGCTGGGCATGGTGGCTTGTACCTCTAATCTTGGCATTTAGATGGTTGAGACAGAGGATTGGAAGTTTGCAACCAGTGAGGGATATAGAACAAGACTCTGAAGAAGGAGTAGAGGAAGAGAAGGAGGAGGAAGAAGAGGATGAGGAGTAAGAGCAGGGGGGAAAGGGAGAGGAAGGAAGAAGAGAATGAAAAGCAAGAGAAAAAGGAGGAAGAGCAAGAGGAAGGTGAAAGAGAAGAGATTGCTAAGTAGAAACCAGGTCTGAAATAATAACAATATCAATGACAATAGTGACAATGTTTATATTAGCCACAATTACCAGCGAGACACTACACTCAGAGCTGAGATAGCCTGATTTCTCACCTTGGCCCTTCCCCTGATTTGTGGATGTTCTTTTGAAGTCCTTTCCTCTCAGACAGCTCACATTTCAATCTCTGACTCTCCTGTCCCTCCAGCCCTGGCTCGTGATGATTCACCAGGCTGGCAGTTGGAGGGTAGCTGACTCCCTCAGAGGAAGGCATTTGTTATCTGTACATTGGAAATATTTATGTGTCTCAACCTAATTAGTGAACAAGCAAAATAAAAAAAAAGCATCCTGGAAAGGGAATTGCTATTGGAAACAATTGTTGAGACAAAACACCATTTGTTCCCAGCTCTTGCTCCCTGATCCATTCCATTTTGGTGACAGATGCCTTTTGACTAGGGTTTGGAGCATAAGTTGCTGTGTGGGGTGCAGTGGGGATGGAGCTGGACAACTCTCAGCTGCCTCTGTAGGAAATCCTGAAGCCTTCTGGAGGTGTGATGCTCTCCATTCACCCTTAGGCCTCTGGGGTGAGGTTGACTTCTGTGTTCCAATGTTTCCATGTGGATTCGGACTTAGAGTTGAGGTCCAGATAGGCACAGTGACTTGCTCAACATCATTTAGCAGGATAGTGGCAGAACTAGAGTCAGAATCTTCATGTCCCCTTTCTCCCATGGTGGCTATGGTCTTCTGAACAAATGTTGATGATGGTACTGGTCTTGGTATCTAGTTTTTAGCCTAGCTACACATTCATGAGCCTTGTCAGGAATTACTTGTTCTTCCACATCCTTTCATGGACCCTATCATAGCTGGGTGCCTACCCTGGCACTATTATCTTCTGGGTTGGATTGATCCTAAGGAGCTTTAGCTGGTTATGTGGCCCAGCAGAAAAGTGTTTGCATTCCAGCAGGAAAATGGAGCATGAGTCAAGTGTAATGGTTTTGGTCACGGTTGTGTGGCTTTCTCTTGTATGCAATTAATAGTTACCTCCCTGCATTCACTAGCGTGTTTTGATCTCAGTCATCTCATTTACAAAATGGAGTAGTCATCTCTGTTTTCCATCCTTCATTCACAAGGGCACTGTGAGGATCAATTACAGGAAGAAATAAAAAGTCCTTGTGAACTAAAGCATGATTAAAAATATGACTAGTAATAATGGCCAACATTCACCCAGCGCTTTCCATGTGGGTATTAGCTGGAGTAATTAATGGTTGCTGCTGGAGCACATGACCCAGTGGATCAAACAACAAATATTATTCATCACTTACTATAGCAAGGTGGCCCCTGGGAATAGCTCTTTTCTAACTGGACATTCCATTCCTGCCGCCTTCCACTGCAAGCTTCACTGACAGGAGCTAGTGCATGAGAGGTTGAGGGGCTGAAGTGGAATAAACTCCATTCTTGCTTGCATCCGATTGACCAGAAAGTCAGACTTAACAGTTTCTTGTGGGAACTAGGAAATGCAATTGAGTTGTGTGTTCAGGAGGGAACTAAATCTATTTGTTGGATACATGGTTTTATCAGCTTACAATGTGTTATGTACCTTGTTAACTCTCCTAACAATTCTATGAATGGTTTTCTGATATCCACTTTTTTTTCCAGGTGAGGAAATAAAGGCCTAGGGAGGCCAAATGACTTACAGAAGATGAGGAATTAATGAAAGGGTGACCTGGCATCAGCGTATATATTTGTGTTAGGTGGAGAGTTTAATATATTATTTTAATGAATAGTTACTATGTGTTGATCACGGTGATACTATATGATGTCATAACCATTCCGTTTCCTCTTTCTCATGTTAACACGGATTCTTTTTTCCTCCATAGGTTTTTTTTTTTTTTTGTTGGTTATAAGACTTGAACTCAGGGCCTGGGTTCTGTCTCTGAGCTTTTTCTGTCTCTACCACTTTGAGCCACAGCACCACTTTCAGTTTTCTGGTGGTTAATTAGAGATAAGAGTCTCATGAACCAGAATCCTCAGAGCTCAGCCTCCTGAGTAGCTAGGGTTACAGGCTTGAGCCCCCAATCCCCAGCCTCCTCCATAGTTCTAATCATGTCTAGTCTTCAGGGTTCAGCTTCATACCTTTCTCTTAGGGCTGTGGCTTCCATTTCCCCACTTACCCGAGGAATTGCTGTTTTCTGAATTTTCTCACACTAATCTTAATTTCAGGAAATAGGTGTAAGGATGGAAGGAAATCCAAGTGGGACATTTCCTCCTTCCCATTCTCCTTTCCTCATTTTCTGCCTTCCTTTTATCTTCCAGGAATTGACATTAAGTTTACATTTTAGGAGAGTGATACAAAGTCTCCCAGTTTTTTTTTCTGTATTAGGAATTGAATTCAGGGCTGCATACTTGCTAGGCAAATGTTCTACCACTTGAACTGCATCCCAAGTCATTTCACTTTTAGTTTTTTTTCCATCTAGGGTCTTGTGCTTTTGCCTTACCTAGACTTAGATTATGGTCTTCTACTTCTAGCTTCTAAGTTAACTGTGGACACAGGCATGAACCACCATTCTTGGACTTTTGTTTTCAATAGGATCTCACTAATTTTTGCCACAGGCCTCCAGCCATGATCCTCATATTTCTGCCTTCTGAGAACCTAGGGTTACAAATACTTACATGATAGAGATTTAGAATTTAGAATAACCATTTCCTTAAAGGCTTACTGAAAGGTTCTTAGTTTTTAAAAACAAACCATACTTGGGCCTCCTTCTGCTAGTAAAGGAGGATGGGGGGAGGTGAGAAACTCAGTTAACTCATCCATTCTCCTAGGGGAGACAAAGACTCTCCCCTCCCTTAGATAAGGTAGGGAGTCCCACAGACAGTTACCCTGGCCTAATGCTGGCAGGTCAAGGGAAGAGCATCAGGGGCAAGGACAGTTCCTCTAACTTTACTCAGGTCTTGACCATGCTCATAGGCCTTTGTGTCAGAGTCCACAGAGAGTGGATGAGATCAGAGACTCATGCAGTAATGGACACCAGGTGACTGGGTTTGTGAGCCTATAACCATATGTGTTAAATCTCAATGGAGGCCAACACTGCATGGGGGGCTGCTCAGGGAATATCCTCAACAGTGGAGCTTATGTTGGGTCTCCCTTCCCCCTGCAAGAAGCCTATAGAGAATAAACTAAGTCAGTGTTTAGGGCATTCTGAGATAGTTCTCAAACTAGGAGTTGTCTACTTCCTGCCTCCCCCCCCCCATCCCAATTCCAGAGCCATGGAAGTGGGAGGAGGGGAAAGAAGGAAAGGAGCAGACCTGCTTCCTCCACCCCAAGCCAGATGCTTGAACTAGATTAGGGATGGTGGGGGCAGAGAGCAGGGAATCACAGGCAAGGTTGGAAGAACTTCAAATAAGAATAAATAAGTAGGATTGCTTCATCAGGAACCCAGATGAGACTGTTCTAATAACTGAAAGTGACTGAAAAGTTATGACCTCAGACGGTGTTTGTTTAGGCAGCCTGCTGCCCAGCAGGAAAAGGAGGGTTCAACAGAGCACAGTTGGTAGCTGTTATTGGAAAAATAAAACTATTCCAGGTTTATAACCCAGTGAACTGAAACGCCACATTAAATCAGTTTCATACTCATCCATTTAGTCACTATTTGCTAAGCTTCTCATCTTTGCCAGATAATGCTCTTGGCATGGAGGATGCCAGGGAGCTTACCCTGGTAGGGAGACAGACAAGCAAAGAAGTAACTGTTCAATGTGATAAATGTTGTAAGATAGCACAGGAGAGAACAATGGAGCGTGGAGGAGAGAGAGACTTAGTCACAGTTTTGTGGTGTATATGTGTGTGTGTGGGAGGGTTTTTCAGGTTTTTCTGGTGTCTTGAGTTTGAAAGTGAGTTTATGGGACAGGGCATTAGTGAGGGGCATTTGTGTGGAAAGACATAAGGGCATGGGAGAAGATGGCACACTAGAGAAATGGAGTAGATTGAGCAATGCACAAGGACTGTTTATTATGACTATTTTGCTTGTTTTCATGTTGTCTCCTTGGTCCAGGCAGACTGTAAATTCCTTCAAGGAAAGGCAATGTGACTTCAGCCCTTGCTATGACAACCATTAGGTATACAAATGTAATACTAAGCTTTTTAAAAAAAATTGTTTTAGTGGAGGTAATCCAGCAGAAATTGCATGATTCTCATGTTCGGTGAACTCTGCAAAGGAGGAAGTCACACATATTTGTACATGGCTTAGGGTGAGTCATTCTCCGGTGTAGGCTTTAGTTTCTTCCTCTTTAACCTGATGATCTCTAAGGTTAGCTTAGAAAAAGTTTGGACTTAGAATTTGGGATGCAAAAGCAGTGCTCTGGAAGTGAGGCAACTTGGTCCCTGGTTCTAGAGCTGTCACAGACGATGTGACATTTCCTTTTTCCTACAGGCCTCACTTTCCCTGTATGTAAAAGGCAGTTGCTTTCAGCTCCAGCCTCCTTTGCTTTCCACACTGAGTTCAGTTGACCTTGTCCTGGCCTGGTGTCCTTGCTCAGTAAAGCCTTACTTTCCTGAAAATTCTTTAGACACATTTGCAAACTCTATGGGGGTAGTGGAAGGAGATTAGGGCCAGGAGAGGGTGTTTGAGAGATGCAATGAATATTTATAACAGACGCTCCCACCAGAGGACACATTAAGTCTCACAGCATAACAAAACTGAATTACCATGAAATAAACTTTCTTAATTAAACCAATTAAATTTCTTCCCAGTATGTAATTTAGAAACTCTGATAAACCCTGGTTGAAAAGGTTTGTTTTAGCCTTAAGCTGGCTGAGAAAGTAGGAACATCTGGTTGGCGGTGGAAAGGCCTGTTTAGGCTGCAGGCCATGGGGGCAGTACCAAGGAGCTGTCCACGGTGCTGAGCTCGCCTCCACCCCCCCCCCCCCCCCCCATAAAGGACACAGACAGGCTAGGGCCAGGCAAGTTTCAGATGTTCTACTATAGGGAAGTGTCTTTCATTGCAGACATGGTGCACTTGTCTTTTCCTGGGCCTGACAGAAGCCACTCAGAAATTAATTATATATTTCCCTCACCCCCACATATCCAGGAATGTTTGAAAAAATGTCGTAACTCTTAGGTTTATGGAATTCTAGACTTTGAGAGCTGGGAGGAGATGGCCTGGTTCAACCCTTCATTATAAATGTAAGGAAACTGGGCTTTGTAAAATTAAAATGTATTGACATAGGATCACAACTTGTATGTGACAGAGCTGAGACTCAAGATTGAATCTCAGACTCTAAATTTAGTGTTCCCGTAGTCAGTGAAGACTTTGAGGGTAGAGGCCAAGTCTGGTTCACCTTTATTACCATCTAGAACTTATTTTGGTGCCTAAAGACTTTTTTCAAAAAGCATTAAAAGTTGTTGCACACCAATGCTATAGGTTTTATTGTGATAATTTCATGGGCACTTGGAATAGCTCCACTTGGCTATTATATTCACTTTCTCTAAACCCTCTTTCTTTCCTCTCAATTTCAAATAGTGTTTGTTGGATTTCATTGTGATGTGCACGCGCGCGCGCACACACACACACACACATACACACATTGTATTCAATCCTTTTAACTTCCAATACCTTCTCCTTTCCCCCTCTATATTGTATTGCTTTCCCCTAAGCAATCCCTCTTACCCTCATGTCCCCTCCTCCTCCTCCTTCTCATCCTCTTCCTCCTCCTCTTCCTCCTCCTCATCCATTTTAAGCATTGGTTCCACATATGAATGAAAACATGCTATTTGGCTTTTTGAACTTGATTTATCTTGTTCAACACGATGATCTACAGTCCCATTTATTTTTTCCTGCAAAGGATATAAATTGAAAACTTCCACAACCCCAGCCCTATTTGTTGCATTAATTATTGTGAGTTAGGATCTTCCTTTTTGCCCAGGCCTGTGCTTGGACCATAATCCTCCTCTGTTATGCTTCCTGCTGTAGCTGTGATGACAGACACATGGCACTTTGCCAAGTTTATTCTTTAGAGATGAGATCTTACAAACTTAAAAAAATTCCCCCTTACTGGCCTAGAACTGCAGTCTTTCTGATTTCAGTCTGTAGCTCAGATGGCAGGTATATGCTACCATGCCCATCTATTAGTTGAGAAAGGATCTCGTGAACTTTTTTTGGGGGTTGGTCTCAAGCTTTAATCATCTCAGTCTCAGCCTTCTGAGTAGCTAGGAATACAAGCATGGGACAGCATTCTTGGCAATAGGTTGGGAAACTTGTTTTTCTTTTGTGGTCCTGGTGTTTGAATTTGGAGCCTCACACTTGCTAGACAGGCACTGTACCACTGAGCCATGCCTTCACCTTTCTAAAAAAAATAATTATTTTTTTCACTGGTTAATTTTGAGGTAAGGTCTAGGTGTATGCCTGAACTCCACCCACCTATTTTAAGCTTCCTGTTGTACCTAGGATGACAAGCATGTGCCACCATTCCCAACTACTTTAGTTGAGATGAAGTCTCATGAGTTTTTCTGCCTGCGCTATGTTGGAATTGCAGTCTACTCAATCTTAGTCTCCTACATAGCTCAAATGAAAAGTGTATGCCACCAGCATGGTGAAAAACTTCTTAAAGGAATGAATCCAGACATTCTGTTTCTATCCCTTTATAGTGAAGTTCACTCAACAGTCCCTACACAAGAATATCAGTTATCCTAATGGACTCCTTTACATTTCTAAGATTATTATAACTAATAAACTGATTGGTTATATTAGCCCCATTTTACCCACAAGGGTCTAGTGAGTTGTCCAAGGTGACACAGAGTGTCAGGGAAAAAGCTAGGAGTAAGATCTAATTCTGATTCTTATCTTTGAACCCATAGCTGGACTTAACACAAAGAAGGTAACAACAGAAGGATAGACTATAGTTCTCCAACTACGTTCCAAGCATGGAGATAAGCTATACAATCCCATTGTGAAACATGATAGAGGCACTCAGGGAGCAGGTGATAGAATGAGGTGCTGTGGTCCAAGGGCTGGTGAATGGTACAGCTGTTAACATCTTGGGCATTTGGGAGAGGAAGTGGTCCTGAGAACCCGTGGGATTTATTGAATTCCTTGGACAACAAGAGGAAGCTGGCCTGACATTGGAGGCTGAGATTTTGATAGGCAGAGGGAAAGCCATTTTTATAAAATCAAATGATTTTTAATATTGGAAGAAATGTAGAGATCACTTCCCTTAATTTATAGACTGGGAAACTGAAATGAAGAGAAATAAAGGACATGTCCATTTCTCTAGTTATTTACACAGGCTTTTGTGTGTAGATACTGGGGACACAGGGCAGTTCAGACAGAGTTGCCTCCTTTAGAGGGTTCCTGGGATCATAGCGGGTGGGACATGAGAGTGGGTAGGAACCCTTAAGTGTTACAGAGGTAATGATGAAGTCTGTGCTCCAGGCACTTGCTAAGGAGAAGACACCCATTTAGTAGTGTACTTCCTTCAAACTAGTCGAAGTCAATCAAGGACAAGAAGTTAAAGCTAAAATACATTTTCCAGTTTCTTCCTAGGATGGCTTAATCTGGAACTCTGGAGAAAAGCAGACACAGAATCTAGAATCCAATAGGCTGGGTTCTAATTCTGACTGACCTTTTGTGGCCGTGAAACATTGGACTTGCTGATTTTGTGTCTAGGAGCCTCAATTTTCTCCTTATAAAATGACAGTTTTGGGTATGATAAGAGGAAATATCAAAGGAAAAAAATGCTTTGTCAATTACAAAATAACAAAGCAGCATCCATTTTGTTATTATTCCTCCTATATAGAACAGAACGTGGATTGTAGATGAGTAACATCTCTGGCCCCTACTTCCTTTGCTATGAAATGGGATAATACTTGTCCTATCTATCTTGATAAGATAGATAAAAACCTCCAAAACCATACAGTTGTTTTCCTGGATGGGGATCAGTGATTGAATAGAAGACAAGCTTGGCATTGTTATCATACACACACACACACACACACACACACACACACACACACACACTCACACTTAATCCATTTGCAAAGAGCTCCCTCAATGGCTCCCTCAATGGGGCTGAGCCTACCTCAGATGTAATCAGCTCATCTCGTCTCTCAGAGGAAGAGATTTGCTCAGAGGCTAAATCTTAGACCTGGACCTGTCTACCTTTCCAATCAGCGCCCAGCTTCCTAGTGCTCAGAGCTCTATCTCCATGTAAAGGTCAGTTGAGAAGACATGCAGAATAAAGTCGGGCTCTCTTGGACTTTGCCCTTCTCTTGTGGAGACATTGCTGCCTTTCTCCCCAATTCTGCATTTATCCTTCAAAGTGCTTGATAAAAATCTCTCCCAGATATGCACTGGAGATTTCACCTGTGAGGGCTGCTCCTGAATGCTAATAGACCAAGCCACGTACACATTTTCCTTTTTCAAATTCCAGAGGGAAGGCTTACACATGCTCTCACCTGCTCAGGTCTTCTTGGCCCAGCCAGTTTTTGCTTTGTACACAATATTATCTGAGGATTATCCTTCCCAGGAGCAGAGGGGTTAGTGTCTACTTACCTGTTTGTAGTCCTCCTTTGCCAAGATGCTCCAGTGGTTCTATTAAGCAGTCTACATCTGGGTTCCCTTCCCCACAAAAATTCTAAGGAAGAAAGGCGGGGGGACTTATTCCAACTTGGGTTTTTTGGCACAACTGGATTGTGTTTTGTTGGAAGCTAACTGCAAACAACCTTTTCCATACCGTGGCCATAGAAGTCAGGGATTGTTAGATTGGAACATTTAGTTGCTCAGATAAACAGAATCCAGGAAGGAGAGCCTGGCTCTATCTTTTCCCAATAGGAACAAGATCTGGGTGTGAATATGCAGGTCCAATTAGCGGGGGGGGGCGGGGGGGGGAAAGGATCTTCAAAGCCAGAGCTGGCCAGACATAGGAAGTGCTGCCTCCTGGGGAGCAGTTATTGGCAGATGATTGTCCTTCAGGGGGCAGCCCAGGGCAGCCAAGGCTTCTCTCTGCACCATCCCTGATCATGTGGTGTTGTCACTGTCTGTGTTAGTGACTATGTCCCCCCATTAGATCTTGAGCAGGACTCAGCGTAGGAGGTTTGGAGACAGAGTGCCTGTGCTGGAATCTCAACTCTGCCATTCACTAGCTTGAAGACAAGGCTAGTCATTCAGCTTCTTTGGGTATTCTTTCCTCAGTTATAAAGTGAGAATAATAACAGTGGTAATTAACTCAGAGATTTGTTACAGAGGTTTAGAATGTAAAGTGTTCAGAGTGGTGCCTCCACAGAGTAAGAACTACATAAAGGAGTATTGTTTGTTTTACTTTAAGTTGACATGTAATTATTGTACATATTTGATACATATATACAATTTGTAATGATCAAATAGGTTAATTAGCATATCTATCACTTCAAACATTTATCATTTCATTGTGGTAAGAACATTAAAAATCTCTTCTGGTTATTTTGAAACATACAATAAATTGTTAATTATAAACACCCTACTGTTCTATGGATTGCACATTGTTATTAGGCTCCTGATTTTGTAGTTTGAGCCTTCACCTGCACTAGGAGCAATGATTCTGCACCTGCCTTTTCTGTCCCCTTCCTCTAAGCTATTGGTGAGAAGACTGCATGAGAGAAGCTAGAATTTTTTTAAAAACTTGATCTTTAATGAGGTCTCTGTGTTGTGTGACATAAGGAGTCTTCCTTTTTTTTCTACTTCTAATCTGACACCCATTATGTGGTTAGAGCACTAGCTGCAAAACACGAATGTTCTCTATAGGATAATAGGAAGACTCACACAAGGCTCAAGCCAACTGGTCGTGGCTGCTCTGTGTTGAGTGCCTGAATGGGAGAGGGGGCTAGAGGCAATTAGTTGAGAAGTACTAGAATGCTTTCTACTGGGAGGCAAGGGTAGGATAATCTTATTAGAGTGTCTTTAGGAGACAGTGTCTGAATATGTATTTAAAAGAAAATAAAATATACACTCATCCAATCTGATGAGAGAAGAGTCCTGTAATGGCCTTTGGAGTCAGGCCTTGGTACTTTCTAGTTGTGTGACCTTTTGGAAATTCATTTGTTACTAAAGACTTGGTTTCCTCTTGTAGAAAATAAGGGGCTTAAAAATCAGTCTACATTGAGATCCCACTTCACCCCAGTTAGAATGACCACTATCAAGAAAACAACTAATAACAGATGTTGGCAGGGATGTGGCCAAAAGGGAATGCTACTACACTCTTGGTGGGAGTATAAACTGGTTCAACCACTCTGGAAAGCAGTATGGAAGTTCCTTAAAGGACTAAATGTAGAGCTCCCCTATGATCCAGCAATCCCACTCCTGGGCATTTACCCCAATGATCACAAGCAAGGCCATACTTAAGCTACCAGCACAAATATGTGCACTACAGTATTATTATTATTTTTATTGTGAAAATACTGTACAGAGGGATTACAATTACATGAGCAAGGTAATGAATACATTTCTTATCAAGCATTGTTGCTTCCTTCCTTGTTTTCCCTTCCCATACTTAACCATCCCGCCTCCCCTCTCCCTCTCCCCCCCCCCGCCAAAGTTGTAAAGTTCATTTTTCTTTTTTTTTTAAATTTTATTTTATTTTATTTGTGAACATACTGTACAGAGGGGTTACACTTACATGGGCAGGATAATGCGTAGTAAAGTTCATTTTTCGACATAACGACTTGTATATCTCGTTGCAATGGGGCCACCTGTATCCCTAAATGGTTTGTTTTCGCCCTTCTCCTCCACAAATTATACCAACATCAAATACAATGAAAGCAGGGGTTATACCGTGGGGGAGGGACATACAAAGCAACAAAGAAATCATCTTGTAAATATGTTAGAAATAATCGCAAGAAAGAAAAAACATTTGAATACTTATCTTGGGGTTCATTTCACCTAACATCAACTTATCTGACCTTTTCTGCTTGTCTCAGATATATACTAGTTATTGCAAAGAAGGGAAACCATGGGACCTATGTTTCTTTGGGCCTGGCTTACTTCACTTAATATATTTTTTTCCAAGTCTTTCCATTTCCTAACAAATGGGGCAATGTCATTCTTTCTGATGGAGCCATAGAATTCCATTGTGTATACTACAGTATTATTTACCATAGCTAAGATAAGGAACCAACCCAGATGCCCCTCTGTAGATGAATGGATCAAGAAAATGGAATTTTATGGAATTCTATACTTCTATCAGAAAGAATGACATTGTCCCGTAAGGAAATGGAAAGACTTGGAAAAAATCATATTAAATGAAGTAAGCCAGACCCAAGAAACATAGGCTTCATAGTTTCCCTCATTTGTAATAACTAGTATATGTCTAGGATAGTCCTATTAGAGGATCACAATAGCTCAATAGCTATGTACATATGACCATATAAAGTGATGCTAATTGAAATGAACTCCAAGAAATGGAAACAAGAGGTGTTTTTTTAAAAAAATGTACTGTGTGAAATTATTTCTTTTTTCATTCTTTTTTTCCCTTTGGTTTATCCCTTGTTGTCGTTGTTTTTGATTTTGGAACCCTGTGTCTTGTATATGTGTTTATCTGCTTTGGGGAAGGGACAGGGAATAAGAAAATGGTGAGACAAAGGACAAAGGGTGAACCAATGCAACAGTGATACTCACAAGACACTATGTCTTCCAAAAAAAACTGGAAATGAACTTTATAACTTGGAGTTAGGGGAGAGAAAAGGAGCAAGGAGTTAACACTGTTTGACAAGAAATGTACTCATTACCTTACTTATGTGACTGTAACCCCTCTGCACATCACCTTTACAATAAAACACAACCTAAAAACCAGTCTTTTCTGTATGTAAAGGAAACCCAGATGAATATCACCTCTAAAACAACAATAAAGTAAATTAGAAAAAAAATTACCGGGGCTGGGAAGGTGGCTCAGTGGTAGAGTGCTTGCCTTGCATGCATGAGGCCCTGGGTTTGATTCCTCAGCACCACATAAGCAGAAAAAAAAAAGCCGGAAGTGGTGCTGTGGCTCAAGTGGTAGAGCGCTAGCCTTGAGCTGAAGAGCTGAGGGACAGAGCCCAAGCCCAGAGTTCAGGCCCCACGACCGGACCTCCCCCAAAAAATTACATTAAAAAAATCAGTCTTTGCACTGGGTGCTGGTGGCTCATGTCTGTAATCCTAGCTACTCAGGATGCTGAGATCTGAGGATCACAGTTTGAAGCCAGCGTGGGCAGGAAAGTCCAGGAGACTCTTATTTCCAATTAACCACAGAAAAACCCAGAAGTGATGCTGTGGCTCAAGTGGTAGAGTGCTAGCCTTGAGCAAAAGGAGCTTAGGGACAGTGCCCAGGCCCAGAGTTCAAGGCCCAAGCTAGCAAAACAAACAAAAAAAAACCCCTCCAATAACAACAACAACAAAAAACTAGTCTTTGCAAACAGAAAAGAAAAATAAGCATTCTCAAGCTAAAGCAGATCTCAGACCTTCTTCTGCTCATTGAGGCCATGGATCTGTGCCTCTGCAGCTAAGCAAGGGATTGTGATGCCTGGGCAGCACTCTGGGCAAGAACGATTTCTGCCTATCTTTACTGCATATTAGTCTATTGCATCTTGATGATTAAGTTCTATGTCTGAACATATTTAGGTTTTTCTAAAATGCTTCAGTGATCCCTGTGGGATTCCCGCCCCCCTCAAGGTTAGCAGTATACCATTTGAGCCACAGCTCCACTCTTGGCTTTTTGGTAGTTAATTGGAGATGAGTCTCATGGATTTTCCTGCCCAAACTGGGTTGAACCAGAATCCTCATATCTCAGCCTCCTGAGTAACTAGGATTACCAGAATGAACTGCCAGAGCCAGTGGCAGAGCCTGTGGTTTTGAAGGGAATAGTCTATCTTCTTGCCCTGGCTTCAGTGCCAGCTCCCAACTCTCTGGACTTGTCTCTCATACCACCATTCTCTTCCACTCTGCACGAACCAGAACTGTGTGAAGCATTCATATTTCTGACCTCCATACTTGGGCTCAAGCTGTTCTCTTTCTGGTATCTACTCTCTCTACCTCACCCTTTATTTTTCTTTTGTGACCTTACTCAGTTCAGTCATAGAGATTGTGTTCTCTGAGCTGCAGACGAACTGATACTTGATTCAATTCACCATTCAGGGGCATGCTGCCTTGTGTTTTAACATCCTTGTGTCTACCCCTCCTTTAGTCTATAAACTTTTAGAGAGCAGGTACTCATCCATGCCTTCTTAGCCCTGACTCAGTAGACATCCAGCAAATGCCCAAAGACTAGTAATGCCTTAAAGGGATATCATCTCTCTTAGACATTGCTTTTCTGATTGGGTGAACCATCTTAGGGTGAACCAAATTTGTTTCTACCTAGAAAACATACTGTAGCATTCAGTCACAGTACAAAAGACAGTTTCATGTCTAGCAGTATTTTCACTTATGAACAACTCATCATCCATTCAGAGGAGCAACAATGGACTATTTTATAATATGTTAGACTAGAAACAATTCACAGCTGTAACTTGAACTTGAAGGGAAGGTGTGCTCATGCTTATGGGTGCCTGTTTAGTAGTTATGATATGATTAAGGAGTGTCTGTGGGAGATGAATTTATCGAGCACTTCTGGACTCTGAAAGCCCCACCCAGGGATCTTTTTCCCTTCTCTTCTGCCTCCTTCCAATTAGCCCACATGGCTGTCATTAATTCTGCATGCTAACAGCATCATCATCTAAATAAATAATTATAACATATCAATTAAGGATTTCAAGACCTTTGGGACCCAAGCTGACCCAGACATTAAGAGGCCTTGTGTTTCTAAGGATTCACAGGGGCAGCCATAGCTTGCCACTAACTAAGCCAGTCAGACTCCTCTCACATTAGAGGAGCCTTCTAGAATCTGAAGCTGTAGGTCCTAATTGCCCATTACTCCTCTGTCAATCACTGTGATACAGAGCGAACAGTGCCGGCCAGGGAGTCAGGTAGCTTAGTATCCAGCCCACAGTTCATCACTTGTGTGCTAGCCTAGAGCTTCTCAAACTTGAATGTGTCTAGGAAGCACCAGAGGACTTCGACAGAATGCGAGAATTTTGGTTCAGTAAGTCTGAGGTGGCGCTTGGGATCCTGCATTTTAATGAGCTACCAGATGTTATCGTGTCAGCTGATTCATGGATGACACTTTGAGGAACAGGGAAATCCCATGAACTTCCTTCTCTGAGTTCATTCTTTTATCTTCAAGATGAAAATGTTAAACTTGGCGATCTCTGAGGACCTGTCCAATTCTGATTTTCTGTGAATCCATAATAAATAATAAGCAAAGACTTTATATTTCAATGTTGATAGCAGCACTATTCACAAATAGCCAAAATAGAGAAACAACCCAACTGTTCATCAAGCAGGTGGAAGGATACACAAATTAGGGAATGCCTCGGCAATGGAAAGGTACCCATCAATAAAAAGGATGAACTACTGATACTTTTAAGGGCATGGAAGAATCTCAAATTATGCCAAGTGAAGGAAGCAAGGCAATAAAATCTTGAAATGTATTGTTCCATTTCTGTGAAATTTTCAAAAAGGAAAACTGTAAGGATGGGAGTCAGGTCAGGGATCACGCAAATCCATGAGTAGGGGGAGGATGTGTGTTGAAAGGGGTATGAGGAAAGTTTTTGAAAAGATGGAAATGTTCTTTTTAAATTTTAATTTGGTGTCAGTGCTGGGACTTGAACTCAAAGCTTTGTGCCCTTGCTTGGCTTTTTTGTTCAAGGCTGGTGTTCTACCATTTGAGCTACACCCACACTTTTGTTTTTTTTGGTGGCTAATTGTAGGGCTAAGAGTCTCACAGACTTTCTTGACTGGGCTAGCTTCAAACTGTGATCCTCAGATCTCAGCCTGTTGAGTAGCTAGGATTACTAGTGAGAGCATCTAGTGCCCAGCTTCATGGCAATGGAAATGTTCTATGTCATGATTGCAAAGGTGATTATAAGAATTCATACATTTGTATAAGTCACTGATATATACAGTTAAAATGTATGAATTTCATGGTATATAAATTATCTACAGGAAAGCTGACTGAAAAAAAAAACAACAGCAAAAAACAAATGGAAAGCCATAGTTACTGAGAAGCCATGTCAAGCCTGTCATTTCATGAAGATTGTTATCAGTCTTGGTTAGAGCCCAGTAAGGGAGGCTGATGCCAACATGAAGAACTCTAGGCCCAGAGGACGAGTGGTGGCCTTCAAGGAGGGTGTAGGACTTGAGCTAATGCTGATGACTGCAGGACCCAGGCTGCCTGTGGATGGTAGCCTTGGTTCCCCCTCCCCCAGCCCCTTCTTACATCCCCAGTGACCTCTAAAAGGGGTTTTAGATTCAGGCCACACTCCTGACTCTACCAGAGGACGTCTACTTTAAGAAGCATTGTAATTTTGTGTTCCTTTGTTGCACATGGCTCATACTCTGATTGGAATTACCCCTAAAGTGAATGCAATGCTCCTCCACCAGCAGTTTTGGATGCAACACAACTTCAGTGTATACTGTGTTATATTATTGTTAATGAAGAAAGAACAAGTTATTCTGTGAATGCAGCTTGAGGGAAGGGGGGATGTCAATGGGTACAGGGGAGATGGGGGCCTAAGGGCAGGGAAGGTGCAGCCCTGCTTGCTCTTTACCAAGTTCCAGAGAGGGGCCCTTAGCTTCTCCAGCATGAAGGCTGACAACCTGAGGTCCCTAGGTTGAGGAGCTGTGGCACAGGCCAGGCTGCAAGCCTCTCTTGTGATTCCTGGTCCCATGAACTTTTCCTTTTCCTTCAAGCAAGGATAAGACAGAGCCCTGTCACTGAAAGGTTTATGTGACTGTAGCAGCTGCTCATAGCCTTAAATGAACACTGAAAACCAGGCTATAATTCAATGGTCTCCGTGGAGTCTCAGAATCAAAGGAATTCAGCAAAGAAATGAAACTGAGAAGGCAGGAGCAGTCAGAGTCGTCTCTCTCCTTGGAAGAGGTGAATCGTATGCTAGGTTAGCCATAGAAACTGTGTACAATTGGGGCTAGCAAGGATGGGAGGATTGCATTCATGCCCCCACTCCTAGCTCCTTGTCCATGAAGAGCTGGATATGATCCTTAGAGAGAAGAATTAAAACTATGAAGAGAAAACTGGGGAGATGCTAACTTAGACCCTAGCCAACTTGGCCGAAAAAGTGCCCTGATATTTTTCCTTCCCCCACCCCCACCACTTGGTTCTTTCCTTGGGACCCGTTTGGAAAGGGGAGGTAACAGTAAGTGGGGAGAGGAAGGACAGAGGAAGGATGCTCCCTGGACTGTTCCAGAATGCCTGCCCCTCAGCCTCACCAAGGATGGCCAGTGGGTCTCTCTCTCTCTCTCAGCCATAGCAGGCAGATCGTGCTATCCAAAAGCTCCAGCTGTGGTCTTGGAGCTGGTGGGTCTTCCTCAGCCACACTTTCAGCCCTGACATCATCCCACCCAGGACCAGATTACCCCTCTAGGCACCCGGGAGGCCTGTTGGCTCCAGCAGCTGGTACAGAATGAATAATTGAGGCTTTCTCCTGAGCCTTGGACCCATTAGGGACCAGTCCTCCTGCAGCCTGCTATTATTGTACTCTGATCAATTAGTGGGGAAGAAATGAGGTCAGAGGGAGCAGGTGTGGGCTTGGCTTTGTTTCTAGGGGAAGGAAGAGTGGGGTGGGTAGTGGTGGAGGAAGAAGAGCTATTCTCAGGGCTTTAGGCCATAGACAGTGGACAGAAGAGCAAGACACCGTGAGCTCAGGGCTTGTGGCGTGGAGGGTTTGGCCTCACAGTTGCCAAGAGATAAAAACAGCATTTGGAAAACGTTTGTGCTCCAGGCTGCACAGGGCACTGAGATGGGCCCATTAGCCACTTAATGTCCTGGATAATGACCCTCAGCTTCCGAGAATGTCAGCTGGAAACTCAGACTCTACCGATGGTGTGGAAACAGGCCAGCATCCTTGGCCTCATGTTCAAAGCCCTCCCCATCTAGCATAGCACGCCTTCTCACTCTGTCTACAGCCTTCCTCTTGTGTTGCTTCGTGTTTTAGTCTTCTGAACACATCTTAGGCTCTCTTATTTCCTTTCTTTTGCTCAGAATGTTGTCCACTCTACACCCCCACAGCCCGCCCCACCCATACTACTTCATCTCTACCGGAGGAATCCCCCTCTTCTGTCACACAGCGTGTCCTTTGCCAGCTTCTTTATGAAGCCTTCTCTTACATCTGTTAGAAGTCGTATCTTGTTTCTCACTCTGGCTTATATGGGAATCTGAGTGTGTTCTTGTCCTGCTTGGGAGTACTGGAATGACAGATTCCTGTGCCTTATCCCTCTGCATGGCTGGCTTTGATGCTACATGATTGTTTCAGGACACCATTACTTGCCTAACATGCTTGTGCTGACACGTAATAGTTGCCAGTGACAATTTTCTTTTCCTCCTTTCTTTTTCTGTGTGCTGATACTGGGGTTTAACTGGGCACTGTTTCTTAGCTTCTTCACTTACGGCTGAAGCTGTACAACTTGAGCCACGGCTCTACTTCTAGCATTTTGGTGGTTAATTGGAGATATGAGTCCCACACACTTTCCTGGCTGGCTTCAAACTGCAATCCTCAGGTGTCTGCCTCCTGAGTGATTAGGATTACAGGCATGAGCCATGGGCATCCAGCTCAAGAGACTGTTTTCTCAACCCGCATCCACCTACATGCATGCAGTCTACTTCCCTGTACCGCTCAGGGCCTCCTGAGTGTGAAAATTCATTCTCTGTATATGCTTCTGCATTCGCTATTCCCTTTGGCTTAAGGACCCCACCCTGCTTTTGTGTCTGGCAAAATCTAGCTCCAAGTCAGATGAGTCTACTCTCTTTGTATCTTTTATACTTTTCTTTGAAGGCATGATTCACCCTGGACTGTGAATAAAGTAGCCTTTTTTCTCCCTTTAAAGACTTGGCAGACAAATAGCTGTAGTGTAGTCTTCAAATCGAGGGCTGACCATCAAGCTTTGGTGTTGTAAAAATTCAAAAGAACAGGTAATGAAATGTTTCTCTTCTTCAAGTCAGAGATGCTGCTATGTTGTGCGTCCTCAGGGAGCAGAGTTGTCGCTGTGGCCTGGGTATGTGATCCCCTGCGGGCTTTCAGAGCGCACAAGCTTTACAGCGTCACTCGCCATCCCTGACCCGGTCAGTGCGTAAGCTGCAGTGCTGTTTCTCTGAGGTTACTGCTATAGACATCAAGCATTTATGAGTGTATGTGTGAGTCCTTTTATTTACACAATGGGATTTTGCCATGAGTAAGTTTTGACATTTTCCTTTCTCTCTCTCCCTTCCTCCCTCCCTCCCTCCCTCCCTTCTTCCTTCCTTCTTTCCTTCCTTCCTTCCTTTCTCTCTCTCTTTCTTTCTTTCCTTCCTTCTTTCTTTCCTCCTTTCTTCCCCTTCCTCCTTCCCTCAATCCTCCCTCCTTTCCTCAATCCTCCCTCCCTCCTTCCCTCCCTCCTTTCCTCCCTCCCTCTCTCCCTCCCTCCCTTCCTTCCTTCCTTCCTTCCTCCTTCTCCTCTTTCTTCTCCCCCCTCCCTCCCTCCCTCCCTCCCTCCTCCTCCTCCTCCTCCTCCTTTTCCTTCTTATTTTTGGCATGCTGGGATTTGAATTCAGGGTCCTGAGCTTCCTAAGCAAGTTCTCTTTCCATGAGCGATGCCTCTAGCCCTGATTTTTGCTAGTTTTTTTTTTTTAAAGATAGGGTCTCACTTCCTGTCCAGGCATGATCCACCAATGCTAGGCTTACCTGTAGCTAGGGTAGCAAGCACAAAAACACCAGGTCCAGTTCTTTGTTGAGAAGGATCTCTCAGACTTTCTTTCTTTCTTGACTGACCTCAAACAGTGATCCCAACAATCTCAACCTCCCAGATAGCTAGGATTACAGGCATGAGCCACAGGTGCTGGCCTTTCTTTATTATTATTATGTTTGACAGTTTTACTAGGTAGCCTGAGTCAGCCTTGAATTTGCAATACTCCTACCTCTGTCTCTCAAGTACTGAGATTATAGGCCTGGATAACCACATATGATTTATTTATTTTCTTTAAAATCTTTGAAATAATTCCCAGTTGGAACAGCTGTCTCAATTCAATTTTAAAATCTATTATTTTTAAAATATCATAATTTAATGACTCTCCTCAACAAACAGCTAGATTGTTTCCATTTTTTTTGGGGTCCGGTCATGGGGCCTGAACTCTGGGCCTGGGCGCTGTCCCTCAGCTCTTCAGCTCAAGGCTAGCGCTCTACCACTTGAGCCACAGCACCACTTCCGGCTTTTTTCTTTTTGCTTATGTGGTGCTGGGAATCGAACCTAGGGCCTCATGCATGCAAGGCAAGTGCTCTACCACTGAGCCACCTTCCCAGCCTCCTGTTTCCAGTTTTTTTTTTTAAACACTGAACAACATCACTCCAGGTACATCTCTGAACCCTTGGGACAAGTTCCTTGAAGTTGAGTTGCTGAGTCAAAGGGGCTTATTCATTTTGAGTTTGGATGGACACTGCCAAATTTCCATTTGAAGACTGAGCTGAGTCTTCTCAGATGAGTAAGAATTAGTGAGGCGCAGGAAGGAGCAGAAGTTGGTGGGGGCTGTCAGAGCACAGTTTGTGTGTGGAGAATCTGAGTCATTCTGCTGCTGGGTTGTTTGTGGAGCACAAAGTGGTGCATGGTGCAGAGCAGGCTCACCTGTGTGAGGCACGCCCCACGTACTCAGAGCATAGTGGGTTGGTTTAAGTCACAGAAATGGACAAATGAGAAGGGAGGGTCTCTCAGGACTTTGCTTCTTTCTTGACTGACTTTGAACAGGTATTCCAACAATCTTAGTCTCCCAAGTGGCTAGGCATGAGCCAAATGATGGCTTGCTGACCAAATCTGGTTTGCTTCCTGTTTCCTTAAGTCCAGTTTTACTGAAACACATATTGTCTACTGCCTTTGCTATAATGACAGTTGAGTGGATTCACTGTCTTTTGACCATGAAGTTTAAAATAATTACTTGTTGGCCCTTTATAGAAGTTTGCTGGCCTCAGAAGGCAGATTGGGCTGACTGGCAGGCCAGGGTGGATTGCAGAGAGAGGGTTATGATCAATTTGGTGTTTTGGAAAGATCCCTCTGGTAACTGTTTAGAGAGAGGATTGGGACAGGGAGAGCTGAAAGACCAGGAGGGAGGCTAGAGCAGGCTTTGGGGAGGAGAAAGAAGAGAGGTGTGGGGGGGACTTGATGGGCACTTGCAAGGGTTCAGAGGATGGCTGAGTGTCTGAGTGGAAGATGGTGTTTGAAGCTCTAGCTCTGGCTGTTGGTGCCAGCCCTCAGGGCATGGTGCCCCTGGCCACAGGATCTCTTTTTTCTCTTGACTTAAAGTCTAACCTTTTTTTTTTTGTCAGTTGTGGGGCTTGTACTCAGGGCCTGGGCTATTCCTGAGGTCTTTTGCTCAAGGCTGGTGCTCTGCCATTTTAAGCCACAGCTCCACTTCCTAGTTTCTGGTAGTTAATTGGAAATAAAAGTCTCATGGATTTTCCTGCCTGGAATGGCTTTGAACCGTGATCCTCAGATCTCAGCCCCCCCTTGTGCTTATTTGCCGGATAAGTGCTCCTATGCTTGAGCTACAACTCAGTTCTCTTTGCTTTAGTTATTTTTCATTTCATTTGTGCCTGGATGGCCTGGAGATTGATTTCTCTTTTGACACTTCTCATGTAGCTTGGATGACATATGTGAAACACCACACCTAGCTTTTATTGCTTGAAATGGGGTCTTGAGAATTTCTGTCTGGGTTGGCTTTGAACCATGATCCTTTGAATCTCTGTCTCCTGAGTAGCTAGGATTATAGACATGAGCCTATAAAGTCCAACCTCTTTTAACCATCAGCTGTCATCACCAAAAGTGGACCTATTGATGTTTTATAGGACTCTGCTCAAGCTCCATCTTTTCCTGTAGCACTAACTAGGCTTGGATATGATATCTAATCCATATTTTCACCTCTCCCCCTCTCTCTGTTGGTTATGGGACTGCAACTCAGGGCTTGGGTGCCATCCTGTGCTCTTTTGCTTAAGGCTGGCATTATATCACCTGGAACCACAGCTCCACTTCTGGTTTTCTGGTGGTTAATTGGAGAGAAGAGTCTCATGGACTTTTCTTTTAAAATTATTTTTATTTTCTTGTTAAGATGTTGTACAGAGGGGTTACAGTTACGTGAGTAAGGCAATGAGTACATTACTTGTTGATCATTGTTACCCCTTCCCTTCCTTGTTGTTGTCCCACTATCCCTTCCGTCCCCCAGCTCCCACACTCCTATATCCCCCACCCTCGCTGCCTGAAGTTGTAAAGTTTGTTTCCAATATACTGTCCTGTGGGTATATTTGTTGCAATGGGTCATCCTGTGTCCTTGTTTCAGCATTTGTTATTCCCCATCCCCTCCCCAGATTAGACATATGTATATACAAGATTCAGGATAGCAAAATTGAGTACAGTGACAACAGGGGATATGCCATAGAGGAAAGAACATACAAAGGAAACAACAACAACAACAAATAAAATCACATGGTACAATTAAAACAGTAACAATAAAGATAGAATTCTTGTGTCCATATCTTGGGGTTCATTTCACTTAGCATCATCTTATATGGTCATTTGTACATGGTTTTTGAGCTTTTTAGCTCATCTGATGTATACTAATCTGATGTATCTGTATGTATACTAATTATTGCAAATAAGGGAAAGCATGGGACTTAAATTTCTTTGGGACTGGGTAACTTCACTTAATATGATTTTTCCCAAGTCTTTCCATTTCCTAACAAATGGGACGGTGTCATTCTTTCTGAAAGAAGCATAGAATTCCATTGTATATATGTACCACATTTTCTTGATCCATTCATCTACTGAGGGGCATCTGAGTTGGTTCCATATCTTTGCTATGGTGAATAATGCTGCCATAAGCATAGTTGTTCTGGTAGCTTTAGTATGGCCTTGTTTGTTACTGTTTGGGTAAATGCCCATAAGTGGGATTGCTGGGTCATAGGGAAGCTCTACGTGGAGTTTATGAGGAACCTCCATACTACTTTCCAAAGTGGTTGAACAAGTTTACACTCCCACCATCAATGCAGTAGGGTTTCCTTTTGGCCATCCCCTCCAGCATCTGTTATTATTAGAGTTCTTGATTATAGCCATTCTAACTGGGGTGAGGTGGAATCTCAATGTTGTTTTGATTTGCATTTCTTTTATGGCTAGAGAAGTTGAGCATTTCTTCATGTGTCTACTGGCCATTTTTATTTCCTCTTCAGAGAAGTCTCTCTTTAAGTCTTTAGCCCACTTATTAATGGGTGGTTGTTTATTTGAGGAATTGTTTTTGGGTGACTTAACTTTTTGAGTTCTAAGTATATTTTAGATATGAGGCCCTTGTCTGTTGCATAGCTAGTGAAGATCTTCTCCCAGTCTGTGGGTCTCATGGACTTTTTCTGACCGGGCTGGCTTTGAACTGCAATCCTCAGATCTCAGCTTCCTGGGGAGCTAAGATTACAGGCATGGGCCACCAGTGCCCTGTTTCTTTGCTTTTCTTTCTATTTCAAAGTTCTTGATCAAGATAACTTAAATGATATTTGAAACAGTGGAGAACTTGGGCTCATGGGTTAGACCAGGGTACTATTTTGCTTTTACTTAGCTTCATAAAAATAATCTCATGGGAATGATGAAAGGAGTGATATTGATCAAGATGCATTCTACTCATAAACTGACATTTTCATGAGTTTACAAACTCTCTTGTAAAGATGCTCAATATATAATTTAAAAAACCTTCTGGTCATTTCCTACAAGAGAATACTTCTTACTCTTTGAGCTGGGGGAGGTGTCAAATTAGAGGCTAAGTATGAGGAGCAATTGAAGAGCTTGGGACAGTGGGTCACTGGAATTTAAAAGGGAAAATCACAAGATTTTTTTTTTGTTTTGATTTTTTGTTTGGTTATGGAGCTTGGACTCAGGACCTGGGTGCTGTTCCTGAGATCTTTTGTTCAAGGCTAGTGCTCTACCACTTTGAGCCATAGCTTGATTTCCAGTGTTATGATGGCTAATTGGAGGTAAGAGTCTTATGGTCTGAATCATAAGGACTGTCCCCTAATGACAACAGAAGACAGTTGTTCAGGTAAAGGCAGAAAATAAAGAACAAACTCAGTTCAAGAGGCCCGAGGTAGTAACAGTTCTGACTTCTAGGACAGAGCAATCTAGGACATTCTCTAGTAGTTTTCAGGCTGACATGACCTGTGATGCTGCAGAGAAGAGAGAAGAAGGAAAGGAAGAATGAACAAAGGACAGAGAGAATGGAGAGAAATTGATTTGGAATAAAGATGGAGAAGAGAGAATGGAGCAAGCTCCTTTACAGGCAAGCTATTTGCTGTACCAGGAACACTGCAACTATGGCTTGCTTTGGCCCTGGAGGGGGAACTTAAGCTCTTAGGAACTTAGGAACTTAGGGAGGGAACTTAGGCTCAGGGAAGTTAAGTACTTTATACAAAAATTCCCCAGAGATGCTGGGTGCCACCAGTAATCCTAGCTACTTGGAAGATGAAATCTGGAGAATCACAGTTCAAAGCCCAGCTTGTGCAGAAAAATTCATGAGACTCTGTCTCCAAAATAACCAGTAAAAAGCAGGTTAGAGGTATGGTTCAACTGGTACATCTCCAGCTGAGCAAACAGGCAATTTGAACAAGGGCCAGGCCCTGAGTTCAAACCTCACTATACCACCAAAAAAAAAATCCACAGAGAACAAATGGCAAAAGTATGGTATTCAACCAATAAAGAAAACAAGAATTCTTTTCAACACAGCTCTGGACATTGCAGTCTCTGGTCAGGTGATATGGTGTGTGTGTGTGTGTGTGTGTGTGTGTGTGTGTGTGTGTGTGTGTGAGAGAGAGAGAGAGAGAGAGAGAGAGAGAGACTATGAATGGGGTTCTCACAATTCCCTACAAGTGCATTCCTCAATGACCTACAACATCCCATTAAGGCTTACCTCTGGAAATTTCTACTACTGCCCACCAATAGTGCCAAGCTGGGGACCAAGCCTTTAACATGAACCTCGGGGACATTGCAGAGCCAAAGAACAGCAGGGGTCAGGGAAGGACTAGTTAGCTCTCAAACTCGGCCTTTCTTCAACAATAAGGCTCCATGAGGCTGAGCATGGGAATAGGAGGACCAGGCAGAGGGAAGAGCGGTTAGGGAGGCCACGGGGCTGGAGGAGGCTCACAAATTCCCCAAAGCGTGCCAAGCTCAGCCACTCACGCCTGAGCAGCCGGCTGATTTTTCATAAAATAAAAGAAGTCCCTGAATTGAGAAATATGTGTGTCTCCTAGATTGGATTGTGCAGTGAACAGTAGCCAGAGCGAGCAGTAATCCATCACGGCCTGGCGTTGGCGGGTGCTGCCAGCCGGAGCTCTGGTGGAATTGTTGTGAAGGTGACCTTGGAGGCAAAACAAGGGTGCAATCTCCAGCTGCCTCATCGGAGTCTGGGCATAGGGTGAGGGGAGTGGGTGACAAGTTCCCTCCTTTTACCAGGGAGCTGTTTTCCTCCATTTCCTCTTCAGCATTTTCTGTGCTGCACCACTGCTAGGCTGGCGGTAGCTGTCTGAGTCTGGGGAGCTGGGGATGGAAGTAAGCCTGGAAAGGTTGGGAGGGCCAGAAAAACCCAAGAGCTTGTATTGGGACTCTTCTTACTGCCCCTGGGACCCCAGATTCAACTGTCTTTTCTTGCTGGCTGAGGATACATGAGTGGAGCTGAACAGATGGGCCCCGGAGGATATTTCTAACCTAGAGAAGATCCCGGAGAAGACCAGAGACTTAAGGAGTTCAAGATTTAGCTTAGCTGCCTCTCATCTATAGACTCCTTCTTCTTCTTCTTCTTCTTCTTCTTCTTCTTCTTCTTCT
>NW_012267249.1:10082390-10254948 GCF_000151885.1 Dipodomys ordii | reverse complement strand
GATCACTTCTTTGTCTTCCCCCTCCTCTTTTTACTTGAAGAGTCTCATGAACTATTCTGCCCCAGCTGGCTTTGAATCACAATCCTCAGATCTCAGCCTCCTGAATAGCTAAGATTACAGGCTTAAACTACAAGTGCCTGGCTGGATCCCTAATTTATAGATAAAGAAAGTGAGGCTCAGATGTTTAGCACCAAAGTACCTTGTAAGAGTCAGGGTGTCTACAAAGAGTTTTCTGTAGTGTAGCTTACAGCAGACAGCGAGGGTTATCTGTTCAAGGCAACACTTAACTGAGGGCTGGTGATAGTAACAAAATCTTTCTAAAATTTTAGATGTATCAACTCATTTACTATTCAGTACCATTATGGCCTGCATTCTTATACACAAGGATCTCATTTTACAGAACGAACAGAGAAAGAGAGATCAAATAACTTCCCAAGGTCACCTAGTTACGGAGCCAGAACCCTGATACCTCCAGCATGGCTGCCCACAGGCCTCATTATTCTGAGCAGTCCTGTGGATTGGACTCAGAGCTAAATGCTCATAAGGATCAGCTGTGAACCCACACGGGCACGTGATTGTCATTGCCCTTACTTTATATAGGAAAAGATCAAGACTCAGAGGAGTGAAGCAACTTGCCTGTGCAAGGTTCCAAAGCGAATAATATAATGACAAATCTTTTAAGTTGGAGATTAGAACTTGGTACCTGATGCTTCACTCATTGGCTGGCACTCTACCAATTAGCCACGCCCCCAATGCCTGAACAACATACTTTGTCATTAAACCCTAAGAACCGCAAGGGGCCGCAATCATATTTGCATTTTCCACTGGGAAGTAACAGGATTTCTTTTCTTTTCTTTCTTTTTTTTTAAAGGATGAGAGGCAGATGGTTAGTGTGTCATTTTGGGTGTTTTGTGTACTTTTCAGAGGGAGGCGAGCATGGAGGGAATGGAAGGCCCTCCTGCTTGCTAAACGTGACAAGGAATTCCGACTCCCTTCGAGTCCTGCCCACATTCTCTACCTGGGAGTTGGCCAGGTGTTGTGGGAAACTTGTGTATGACTCCACTTGGCCTCTATAGCCTGTGTGATCTTCCTTCCTTCCTTCCTTCCTTCCTTTCTTTCTTTCTTTCTTTCTTTCTTTCTTTCTTTCTTTCTTTCTTTCTTTCTTTCTCTTTCTTTCAGGGACCTGTACTCTCCCATTTAAAAAAATATTTTATTGTAAAGATGCTGTACAGAGAAGTTACAGTTACATCAGTAAGGTTATGAGTACATTTCTTGTCAGGCATTGTCACCCCCTCCTTTGTTTTTCTTCCACTATCCCTTCCCTCCCCTACCTTCCTCACTTCCTCCCCCAAAGTTGTAAGGTTCATTTCCAACATAGTGTCTTGTGAGTATCATTGTTGCAATGGGCCTGTGTGATTTCTAACAAGACCAAACCTCTCCGAATCTCATTTTATTCTTATTAAAATGGTGATAGAAATGTCTATCTGTAGTGAGTGTGTGTGTGTGTGTATGTGTGTGTGTGTGTGTGTGTGTGTGTGTGTGTGTGTGTGTGTGTTTGGAGTGTCCTTTGCATAGTCTGCCACATAGTAGGTACTTAATCCATATCTAATGGTGCCAGAGGAGGGGATCTGGTAGCTGCTTTGCAACCAAAGAGCCAAAGATAAGATGGGAGCAAGAGGTACCATCTTGAGGTGAGTTTTAGAATGGGCCTCTCAAAGATGAGGAAACTGGACCACAACTGGCTCATGGCAGCAGCAGGATTCCTGCAATATGGGTCTCATACCATTACCTTTGGACCTGATCCTTTGTAGCTCTTCTCTGACTGGCCGAAGGATAATCCAGAGACCTTCAGAAGCACTGACCCACAGAGCTACTGGTTGGAAGGCAAATGGGAGTTGGAGCTCCTTATCCTTTCTTTTCCAAGGTCTGAGGGTTGTGGTGAGTAAGTCAGAGAGACAGGCCTGACATGAGATTGTGCTGTGGGGACCCAGCCAGTGACTGTCCGTTTGTCACCCCCAGGCCTGGCTACATGCATCCAGCTCAAATTCCTCACCTATCTAGAATCCGTCCTCCCCCTTCCCTCCCCCCCTGCTCCCACCCTGGGCTCTCAGATATATTTGCAGCTCTCTTTATCCAAAAGCTTAATTATTCATGTGGCTGGTGTTCTTCCAAATATGCTACCCGCTTCTACCCCCTGACCTACCCACTTCCTACTCTGACCAGTGTCCACTCCATGTTCTGGGCCAACCCTTGTCCTCATCACCTGGGGCAGACTTTGTTTGGCCTCTGTGCCTCTCATCTGTCCCTCTCTAACCCTCTCTTCACACTGAAGCCAGAATCCGTGTTTTTGCCAAATCCTGCCATGTCACTCGTTCATCAAAAAACCCTTTTAGTTGTTCTCTGCCAACTGAACAAAAGCTTCCAACTCCTTGACTGGGCATGGGACTCTTAACCCTTCCTGTCTGTCCCTCTTCCTCTCTTGCCCATGCTTTCTAGCTCCCTCCCCATGCTCTGTACCTCCCCAGCTCCAGGATTTTGCTCCCTTGTTCTTCCTCCACTGCCCTAGGCAGCTCCATACCAGGTCTCTTTACTAGACTCCTAGAGTGCTCTATGTGTTGATTTTTGACAGCAACTCTTTGACTGGGTGTTCACTGCCATGTATTTCTCTGCCTGGCCTGTCAAGTCTCCTGGAGGACAAGGGTTTGGGTCTCCTTCACCAGTGTTTTCAGGTCTAATAGCTGGGCTGTAATATTGATCCTTGATGGTTGTCAAAATCTTGAAATATTTTTATAATCACTAGCAAATAGTTACCATTCTCTCCCTAGGATTGTTGGCCTTCTTGTGGCCCAGCAAGCCTAGGGTCCTCAGGGAGCGTGTGAGGACATCTCCTGATGGATCAGACTTGACTTAGTCAAGTCTGCTGGTAAATTTCACCCAGGGAAACCTTTCACAGCCCTTGCCTCTCTCCTTTTCTACTAGTCAAATGCTCCAACTTCCTCTCAGGTCTTGGTTTTCAGCTCATGAACAATCTCAGTGGCTCCGGAGGCCTCCTGAGCCTGTCAGAGTGGCAGTCAGGGCCTCAGGCATGAACAAGTGCACAGAGTCCTCACCGACCCGGGCAAGATTGCCTCCTGTGGCAGCTTCCAGGAGCCCAGTTCTGACGAGGCCCCACCCCCGCCAGGCAGTGTGGGCGGCTGTTACCTAAACCCACCTTTTTCTTTTCTTGTATGCAGGTCCTTTCAGTATCCTTTCCTCTCCTCTATGAGAGGGAAGCATGGAGGAGGGGGCATCTAACTTGGCTCATGATATATGGGGAAGAGTATGGACATTTCAGGCAGAGGGAGCTACTCAGCCCAGGCAGGAGAGTGCAAAATGGCAGATGTTTGGGTAATGTGGAGAGCCAAAGCCAGTGATGATGCTGGGAAGGTAGGTTAGGAGTATGGCGTTGGCTTTTAATCAGTGGGTAATGGGAAGCCACAGAAGAAATACGGGACAGGGGAATTATATCAGCATATTGATGTTAGAAACACCAAAGAGAATGGTGGAAAGGAAGGCCAGAGGGAGGCTGCGGCCATTGTTCTCCTATCATAAGTCATTATCATAATACAGTGAATTACAGAGATGACAGAGACAGAGGCAAATAAGAAAGGTTTTTAAAGGCATGGGCCTAGGGTTATGGGGTTGAGGGAAGATGTTGAGGCTGATCCTGGGATCCTGGCTTGAGTGACTGGTAGGTGGATCTCCAGAAGGAACGGTGCATCTTGCATAGGTGGGAAGTGGGGAGAACTCTTCCCTGGCTTCTTATACAAGTGAGCTGAGGAGTGGGCCATGGTAGAGAGATAAAGATCTGAGAATCCATGGGGGAGAAAAACAAAAAGATGCGTTATACTTATAAACTGATTTGTTGAGTGGTAACCCCTTTAGAGAATTATGTAAAGATAATAAAAATGTTATTTTTTAAAAGAAAAAGATCCGAGAGTCATTGGAGGAAGAAAAACTTTGAAACCATGTGAAGGGCTAAACCCCTGAGTGTTTCTGTGAAACCAGGTAGGAGGGCCCAGGGAGGACTGGACTCCAAAGAAATGTCACAGGGATGCTGTTGTCAAAACATGAGCATAGTTTATGCACCCAACAGCAGCACCTTCTGTGTCCCAGGCTCTGCTCTTCATGTAGTGAAGGTACCACAGAAACAGGGCAAAAACCAATGCCCTGCCCCATTGAGGGGCATTCTATTGATCTACCAACTATGTAATGTGGAAGACAGCAGTACGTGACTATGTGGTTGGGGCTTGTTACACAGGGGGTGGGGAGGGCCAGGTGGTGCTGCAGTTACAAATGTAGGAGCTTGAATTGCAAAGGTGACTTTTGAATGAAGATTTGAAGGAGGTGAGCGAGGTGGGTACATGGAGAAGACAGTTCTTTTCTTGTCAATACTGGAGACTGAACTGAGAGACTCAAGCTTGCTAGGCAGGCACTTGTGTCCAGACCTTTTACTTTATTTTCCACATAGTGTGTTGGAGCTTGGTCTGCTACCTTCATTTCCTTTGTAGATGAGATTACAAGAATGCACTACCATGCTTGCTTCTGGAAAAGACTGTTTTAGGAAGAGGAACTAACAAGTATAAAGGCACTGGGCAAGAGTATGCCTGGTCAAAATTAGTTTAACACCTGTAGAAAACTAAAGCTATATCCTTATCTATCACCCTGCACCAGAATCAACTCCAAATGGATCAAATGCCTCAGAGTCAAAGCAGACACCCTGAAAAATATTACAGGAAGGAATAGGAGAAATTCTAGGGCTCCTTGGCACAGGGAGAAATGTTCTTAATAAAGACCAGAAACACAGCAAATCAAGGAAAGGTTGAACAAATAAGATTGCATAAAACTGCAGAGCTTCTGCATGGCAAAAGACATAGCTAGCAAGATCAATAGAAAGCCCATGGATTGGGAGAAAATCTTCACTAGCCATACAACGGACAAGGGTCTCATACCTAAAATATACTTAGAACTCAAAAAATTAGATCCCCAACAACAAATCCTCAAAGAAATAACTGCCCGATTAATAAGTGGGCTAAAGACTTAAAGAGAGACTTCTCTGAAGAGGAAATAAGAATGGCCAATAGACACATGAAGAAATGCTCAACTTCTCTAGCCATAAAAGAAATGCAAATCAAAACAACATTGAGATTCCACCTCACCCCAGTTAGAATAGCTATAATCAAGAACTCTAATAACAACAGATGCTGGAGGGGATGGCCAAAAGGGAACCCTACTGCATTGTTGGTGGGAGTGTAAACTTGTTCAACCACTTTGGCAAACAGTATGGAGGTTCCTCAAAAGACTCCATTTAGAGCTCCCCTATGACCCAGCAATCCCACTTTTGGGCATTTACCCAAATGATCACAAACAAGGTTATTCTAAAGCTACCAGCACAGTGATGTTCATTGCAGCATTATTTACCATAGCTAAGATATGGAACCAACCCAGATGTCCCCCCAGTAGAGGAATGGATCAAGAAAATGTAGTATATTTATACAATGGAATTCTATGCCCCCATCAGAAAGAATGACACTGCCCCATTTGTTAGGAAATGGAAAGACTTGGAAAAAATTATATTAAGTGAAATAAACCAGTCCCAAAGAAACATAGGTCCCATGGTTTCCTTTATTTGCAATAACTAGTATAAGTCTAGGACAAGCAGAAAAGTACAAAAGCTACGTACATGTGACCATATAAGATGATGTTAAGTGAAATGAACCCTAAGATAGGGACACAAGTGTTTTTTTTCTTGCTAATGTTTTTAATGTATTTAAAATGTACTATGTGATTTTTTTTGTTTCTCTTGTATATTCTTCCCCCACAGTATAACCCCTGTTTTCATTATATTTGATGTTGGTGCCCTGCGTCTTATATATACATTTTTTTCTGATTTGGGGAGGGGAAGGGAAATAACAAAATGCTGAAATAAGGATACAGATTGGCCCATTGTAACAATGAGATGTACAAGGCACTATGTTGAAAACGAACTTCACAATTTGGGTGGGGGGAGGTAGGAGTTAGGGAGGTGGAGAGGGAAGGGATGGTATGGGAAAAACAAAGAAGGTAACAATGCTCGATAAGAAACGTACTCATTACCTTACTCATGTAACTGAAACCCCTCTGTACAGTATTTTTACAATAAAACATATATAAAAATGAAAAAGAATATGCCTGGTATGAGGGAGGAGTATCTAGGAAGTCATGTGGCTGCCACACAAAAAGGTATTATTATCATTATATAGCTTTTGGCATCTACTACTGCTCTGTATTACCATGAGTTTTATGGGGTAACCCTTCATTTCTTGGTGCCTCAGTTTCCTAATCAGCAAAATGGGGCTTATAGTACTTACTTAGCGGTAGGATTAAAGAAATCGATATATGTAAAGTACAGGGTTTGCTATTAATGGTTATCATTATCAAATTAATCTCCATCATTATTATTTTTGCATTGGTTCTCTCTCTCTTTCTCTCTCTCTCTCTCTGTTTACTTTGAATCTCTTAAGGTCAATGGCTATATGTAGTTCTTCCCTGCAGCCTGGGGTCAGCCCAAGACAAGGTTCAGAGTGTGGGGTGGTTAAGGATGTTTTTGGATGGAAGAAAAGCACAAAGAAAGGACAGGACGGGGGAGGAGGAACGGCAGGGCCCCTGCTTGCCCCTCTCCCTCCAGCTCCCCAGACCTGCAGAGCTGGCCCATCTTCACATCCATGTGTGTGCAGCCTCTGGGCTTGACAATCTATTTGTTATTAGGGTAATAAATAAACAAGTTGCTTGTCAGCATGGGGACTGGCACGAGCGCCTTAGAAGATAAATGCTGCCTCTGAAATAGACAAATATTTACCATCCTCCAGAGGAAGTTGTCAGCCCTGCTAAAGGCCTCCAGGGCTTAGAATTAAAGTGAACGTTAAGATTTTTTTTAAGCTCTAGCAGAAATGTATCAGTGTTCTTCATAAGAAAGAATGATATTGCTAGTCCTTGAGCACCTACTGTGTGCAGAGGCTTTCCCACAAGTTCAGTCGTTTGGGGTACTGATTGTGACCATCATTGTATAGACAAGCAAACTGAGACTTGAATGACTGACTGATGGCTTCCAACAGCCACATTTGAACTTGACCCCCTAGCCTCTTTATCGGTTGCAGTTTCTGATAGTCATTGTGTCAGGATCCTTAGCTTAGTGGGAGGAACAGAGGCAGAAAGCAAACTTCTCTCCTCCTGAAGACCCTGGGGTACTTTGTTTTATGAAATAGAGTTCTGGGCCACTGGTGGGACTTATATCTGAGTGGGGTGGTCCCAGGAGGTGAAGAGAGTGGTTTGAGTTATGAGCGTCAGAGCTGGGCTGGGAGACATGTTAGTTGGAGACCACAGCCTGGCTAAACCCTGATAGATCAGCTGGTGCTGTGTGTGCAGGAGTCACATGACTTGGTACCCAGTTTACAGATCAGGAAACTAAGGCTGAGAGACTGTGACTTGTCCAATGCCTGAAATGGCAGCCCCTGGGCCTCAAGGTAGAGCATCTGTAGGCTGTGCAGGTGAAGTGAGGGTCTTACCCTAGTGACAGAAAGCCAAGGTTCAATTCTGGTGCTGTGAATGGTTAGCTGTATGACCTTGGGCAAGGTACTTTGTTCTCTGTGCTTCCTGTTTGCACCTCTGAAAAGTGAACATTGTAATAACATACAAAAGAAAGCTAGTAGATGTAAAGTGCTCCGACTATTCATGACATCTAGCAAATGATAAATACTATTATTTATTACGATCACTGTTGAGTTGTGTATGTGGCTGTCATTCATTCAACAAAAGTTGCAAGTGCCTGAAGCAGATCCTAACAGTGCCCACCCACATCTGCTGGCATTTGCCATGGAGAATAAGGGGAAGGTCAGAAGGACCCCTTAATTCTCAGCCCTCTTTTCCAGAGAAACTCTCAACCTGTGGTGCAGAGCTGGTGGAGAGATATCCCAACTTCCCCTTCTCCTGATAAGATAACTCAGGCAGGAGTTCTACACAGGCTTCTAGAATTAGGTTCTAGTTACTGATGGCTGTAACTTGTTTAAAAACTACAAGTTTATTAATGTCATGTCCCCTGCCCCTCCCCCCCCCACTCCATTCACTTCTCTACATTTCCCAGGGTTTCCTAGGATCTTTTTTTTAAAAATTTTATTGTCAAGGTGATATACAGAGGGGTTACAGTTACATAAGTAAGGAGATGAGTACATTTCTTGTTGAACATTGTTACCCCTCCCTTGTTTTTCTCCCACTTTCCTACCCCCAACACCCCTCAAGTTATAAAGTTCATTTCCAATGTTTTGTCTTGTGAGTATCACTGTTGTATTGGTTCACCCTTTGTCCTTTGTCTCCCCATTTTGTTGTTCCCCTTTCCTTCCCTAAATCAGCCTAAATGTATATACAAGACACCAGGCACCAAAATCAAATAGTCACAACAGAGGATAAACCAAAGAGGGATAAAATAAAAGAAAAAGGAAATAACCTCACACAGTACATTAAAAACAACAACAACAAAGAAAAGCCTCTTGTTTCCATATCTTGGAGTTCATTTCAATTAGCATCATTTTTTTGTTTTAATTTATATAATGCATCCAGTTTTTGTTTGTTGTGGAGCTTGAATAGCATCCTTTTATATGGTCATATGTACATAGCTATTGAGCTATTGTGATCCTCTGCTAGGACTATCCTAGACATATACTAATTATTACAAATGAAGGAAACCATGGAGCCTATGTTTCTTTGGGTTTGGCTTACTTCGCTTAATATGATTTTTCTAAGTCTTTCCATTTCCTTACAAATGGGATGATGTCATTCTTTCTCACGGAAGCATAGAATTTCCTAGGGTCATTTTTGAAGTCACTACCTGCACTTGAATCTTTGCTATAGAATCTAATCCAGGTCCTCTTGTGCATCAGATCTGTGGGTGATGAGGTAGAGGTGGGGATGGGGTGACCCGGAGGGAGTTTCTGGTGGGTGAGCAGCACCTACAGTGAGTGAACTGTGCTTGATAAAGGGTGGGGACAATATGAGGGCAAGGCTGAGGGCCTATCTCCTCACAATCAGAATCTGAATTTGACCAGGATGTAGACCATGATGTACAAGAGATCATGTCCATGACCTTGAGGAAGTCTCTGCCCAGACAATCATCCCAAGTTCAATTTCAGGACTTTTTGGCAAAGGGTGAGGTGTTTATCTTATTCCTTTTTGGAAGTTTCAAAGATGCTCACTAGCTTGAGAATGGTTTGATTAGTTGAACTTCATTAGAAAACACGGGCTACAGCTGATAAACTCCCTGCAGTACCTGGAAATGGTGAAAGTCTTTGAGCACTTCCCTGGAACCAATATAGGCAGGAAGCTTAGCTCAGATGTAGAAATTATCTCTGCTTTGTGCCAAGAGTCAGGATCCAGTCGAACTCTTGGAACAAAAATTTTTCCTCATGTCCTTCCTTCAGGAGGCACCCTTTGTGCATGCTTGCACACGCACACACACACGCACACACACACACTCATAGAAACATACACACACTCACACATGCTCACGCCCTTCTGCTCTTCTCAAGCTTCTGCCACTCCTTTGGATGCTCACTCCCCTTGTTACCCAGTTAAGTAAACAATCCTTCTTTAATAAAGCAGGATTCTGCATGGAGCTCTGTGGAGTCAGAGATGCCTCTGGATAAGGAAGTTCACACACAAACACTGGTGACCATGTGGTAAGAGAGATGTTGAAGAGAAGTCAGAGGGATTGCTCCAATCTACTGAAGAGGTCATGAGGAAAGCATAAAGAAATTAATTAATTCTAAGCAGGGTTTTGGAGGATGTAGAAGAGATGGGTACTGTTCTTTCTAAAAGGGTGAATATCAGGCCCTGCCAAATATTCAGCTGCTTTCCCCTAACTTGGCAGGCAGGGACTTTCAGGATCCCATGCTCAACTACACCTTGAATCTCCCCTTATATAGGTGGGAGGTAGGGATATCTGAGAGCTTTGCTTTGGACCACTATTCCTGTCTTCTCCCTTTGCCTTTTAATTTCTGAGCTGTAGTCTCTGCTCCCAACCTTAGAACCCTGAGCTTCAGAGGGAGTTTCCACCTTGCCCCACCATCCTACCTGGAGACAGCCTTTATTTTCTATTCTTGTTTGGAACTCTCATAGGAGTACCAGACCTAACATGTCTTTTTGTATTTCTTCCCAGGTTCTTCAAACACCATTGTAGAAAGTCTTGCTGTAGGAAGCACCTGATATTCTAGAATTCTAAGGTGGGTATACAGATTATATTCCCACAGTGATATTCATCAGGCTTGAAGCCTACATCTGGGGCACACAGGCTTTTCCTTTACAGGCATGCTGCCCTCCAATCTGCACTTACCACTCCTTTGTAAGTGACTCTAGGCTCATGTGATCTCATGACTTGGTCTCTTTGAGCTTCAGTCTCCTATTTTGCAAAACGAAGAGAAATTAACCTATCTTGTGACCATAGCCTAGCTCACATGAAAGGAACATACTTGTCATCCAGTTACTTAGGAGGTAGAGGTAGGAGGAACATAGTTCGAAGCGAGCCCAGTCAAGGTCAGCATGAGACTCTATCTGAGAAACAAACTAAAAGCAAAAGGACTGGGGTCATGAGTCAAGTAGTACCTCTTGTCTCTCAAGCTTGAGGCCCTGAGTTCAATGCCCAATGCTCAGTATAACACTCTCTCACAAAAAGTTTAAGCTTAGTGCCTCTCAGAACGGCAGGAAGAAGAGGTCTCACATTTGTCAATACCCAGTGGGCCAGCCTTCAGAGCCTCCCTGTAAAAAATTCTATTTTACTTTTGTTTTTCTGTTGTTTATTTTCTCTAGATTGAAATTCTTGACAGACTCTAATTCCATTATCTGATTTATTTTATACAGAATATGAGATGGGTCCAGAGAGTTGGAGTGAAGGGCTCTGTCTGAATGTCCTTGGGTGTGGGCTCAGGTTTGCTAGAGCCTCATACATGCTAGCACTGCCTAAAGCTGCCCAATATTTCAATCAACTCACCTGGTGCCAATGTCAGCTTCCCCTCCACTAGCGTTCACTTTGTGATCACTTAGATTTGTTTCTGGCCTGAATTTCATTTTTGCATTTTCCATGTGAAGTCTTAGCGAAAGGTGATTATTTCTGAGGAAAAAAAGTCTGTAAGGATGCTTAATTGTTAGTAAATGTACTAATTAACTAATGTGTTCATGGCAGATTGATATCAGTTCTTTGAAGTGAGTTATTCTAAGCATGTCTTTAGTAGGCAGTAGAATACGTTACTTTGCGAGAGTAGAGGGTGGAACCTATTTCCTTGCTTTTATCCTGTAATTCACTATTTTGTCAATTGAGTCTCAGAGGCCTTCTCCATAGCCACACTAATTCTTAGTAGTAGAGTGCTTCCCTAGCATACATGAGGCTCTGGGTTCAATTCCTCAGTACCACATAAAAAAGTGGAGCTGTGGCTTTCGTGGTAGAGTGCTAGCCTCTCACTTGCTTTTATGTTGACCAATCTTCTGTCCCTTCCAAATTTCTGTGCCATTACTCAGGTTGAAGATGAGGGTACTGAGGTGAGGAGAGAGTCCAAGCATCCAATCTTTGATTCCCTGCTGATTCTTTGTGTCCTGGGGCAGATTGTTGACCTCTGTGCATTTTGGTGACATCCAAGCTGTTTCCCCCTCAGCTGCACTCGATTTCATAGCCTTAGATCTCATTTATATGACACATATCTCCTAAGCCCTGATCAAACAAGCTTACCCCACATCCCAGAGACATGATCTGTGCTCCCCTCCTTCTTTTTTGTGCCATTAAAATTCCTGTATCTTTCAAGATCCAGATGAGCAACTCTTCTCTGTAAAGGTTCCCTCCCAGGGGGTAAGGAAGAGTGATGGAGGGTGTGAGATTGAACTGAATATATTGTAAACACATATGGTAATGTAACAATGAAATCCCCCCTATGTATTACTTATGTAAGCTAATAAAAATAAATACAGAATATGAGATGGGTCCATAGATGTTCTGATTATAAAGCTCCCATGTAATGGTTGATTTTATGTATAAATTTGAAGGGATCAAGGATATCATAGAGGTAAAATGTTCTTTCTTGGTATGTGGGAGGGTGTTTCTGTAAGAGCAACATTGGAATCAGTATACTGAATACAAAAGAGCTTCCCTCAGCAAAGTGGGTGAGCATCATCTAATCTATTGAGGGCACAGAGTAGCAAATAGGAGGAGATAGGACAAAGGGCAAATTTGCTTTCTCTTTGTGTGGGGAATTTTTCTTCTGCCCACAGATATCAGAGCTCCTGTTTCTAGGCCTTCAAGCTCTGAATTACACCATTGGCTTTTCCGGTTCAGTTTCCAGATAGTATACCCAATCACCTGATAGTATTCTCATCACCATCACTCCAAGCTTACCTATCATTATTTCCATATCCATTCCATCATCTCTTCTGTTGGTTCTTTTTCTCTGTAGGATCCCGACATTCCCATTTCTCTACATCATTATGGTAAAATGATCTCAGTTTCCCTGTATTTCAAATGCAGACAATATTCTCTGCTTTGTGGTGCCTAGGAAGATAAGTCATAACTTCAGAACTTCTCTTATACTTAGGGGGTTATGGGATAACAACAGGCATTTTTGGATGAGTAGGCAAGATATTCAACAGTTTAGTAGCAGACCTATTTCTGGGATGTCCTCATGGAGTCTAATTCTGGATCCTGTGGATGTCCAGGTCTAAGACTATTATTCATTCTTATCCCTTGATATATCCATCCTTCCATTTCTTTTTTTTGTCGGTTGTGGGCCTGAACTCTGGGCCTGGGCACTGTCCCTCAACTCTTCAGCTCAAGGCTAGTGCTCTACCACTTGAGCCACAGCTCCACTTCCGGCTTTTTCTGCTTATGTGGTGCTGAAGTATCGAACCCAGGGCCTCATGCATGCAAGGCAAGCACTCTACCACTGAGCCACCTTCCCAGCCCCCCATCCTTCCATTTCTTTAGCACCCAATGTCTCATCAAGAAATGTCAGTTGAGTCTTGTGTTAGGTACCAGACTCCCCAGTCTTCCCCTCTAAGGAAAGGCAGCCGTTGGAGCAGAAAATAATAGATGAAGCCAATCCAGAGAGACATATGCTATGGTATAAAGTATTCAGGGGGCATAGGTTCCAGATCAGGGAGATCATACTTCCTGTCTACTGCTCTCACTGTAATACCTTAGTATATATTCCCCCCCTCTGCCTTTAGTTTTTGTCCTGTACACAAGGCAGCCAAGTTCAGTGGTCCCCTAGATATTATCCCACAATATTGACCCCTTGTTGACTTTGTGCTCATGTTTCTGTGTGAATCATGCCAGTCCATATTTTCTATACCCAAGAGGACAGAGGACTCCCAAGAGATCCAATCCTATCAGGTAGAAGCACTGGCATGGATAGGAATTGGCTCTGGGACTCTCACAGAGGTCTTAGGCCTTCAAATGGTGTCTCAGTCAGTGTCTGCTTCTTGCTTAGTGATGGTGATAATGGTTCCTGTGAGCAGTGTGCCAGGATTTGGGAGTGCAATGGTGAGCAAGACTAGATGTAGTTCCTAACTTCATGGACATCACAGTCTAGCTGGAGAAAGGGTATTAATAAGGCAGCCACATAAAGGAATGTGTAATTATATCCTGAGATAAGTACTTGAGAGCAGGAAACATCGTCCTGAGAGAGCAAGTGTAATGAGGATTGAAAAATGGGTTAAGCAGTATGAGATCATTATTGAGAGTTATTTTGTCAGGAGTGATGAGTTCAGAAGTCATGTGGGAATGGGCTGAAGAACAAGTTGAAGGTCAGGAATTAGAAGTGGATGATGTATATTTTTCTTGATCATCTCTAGAAAGATTGGAAGGAAATTTTGAGGTCCTTTATGTCATGTATTTTAAGAAATATTATAAAGAGTCTGGTGCCAGTGTCTTATGCCTATAACTCTATTGAGGAGGCAGAAATCTGGAAAATTGTGGTTTGGGGAGAGTCCAAGCAGAGAAGCTAAATAAGCTTAATCTCCAATTAACCAGCAAAAATCTGGGCTGGAGGTGTGGTTTTAGCGGTAAAGTGCCAGCTGTGAGAAAGAAGAACAAAACCCTGAGTTCAATCCCCAGAACTGGAAAAAAGAGAAAGAAAAGTTAGGAAGAGATCCATAGACATCACATTTTATAATTCTCAGAAAAGGCTTATGTCATAGGAGGGCCAGGTTTTTCTTCCATTTGGCACAGGAGAAATATGGAGACCCAGAAAGATATTGTGACTTGAGTAGAGTATTCCTGAGTTGGGCCAGGACTGTAAAAAAATCTTCATCCTCCTCTGCTTCCCAAAGGCCAGCTATTTATAGATATCTGAGTGAATGAGGATTGTTCTCAGCACACTCAGGATTTCTTGAATATTTCTTTTCTCTGCAGGCCTTTAAAATTCAGCACCATGGCCAGCACCCACACAGCCTCCCATAACCGTAGAGCCCTGCCTATGAGATCAGTACAGCAGTTGTTTTTCTCCTTAAATATTAACTGAATACCTTTAATGTTATAAGGTGTTATGAAAACACCTGGGGAGGCAGAGTGAAAAACTGCCCTTATGAAGCCTACAGCCTAGGATGGGGAAGACACAGACACTGAGTATGAGAACTATTTGGGGTGTAGTAAAGTCATAAAGGAAACCAAAAGCTCTCTGGAGGAGGCCCAATCTGGGATGAATCTTGAAAAAAACAGATGGTAGGCAGGGAGGAGACACTGAAGGTTTGAAGTAGGGATGGGACAAAGTCACATAACGTATTTTAGAAAGATCCTTCTGGTGCAATGTGAGAATGGGTGGGGAGATGAGAGAAGAGACAGGGAATGACTCAGGAGACTGAGGAAGAAGAAAGAGTCTTCCCCAGCATCTTCTAAGGGACATAGCCATGCTTTCATCTTGCCTACGAGAGCAGATGCAAGTAGTCTGGGTTTTTATGTCTTTTTCCTGTTGGCACAGGCAATTTTTACTGTCTTGACCAACTGAAGTTGGCATTGGGAATTAACCAGCAATGGTTTGCTGGTGGGCAGGAGGAGGATGAAATGCAGGGAGAGAAGGAAGGAGCAGAATTCAATTTGTAAACAGGAGCCACACATGAGCACCATGCTATATACTTTGCACAGATTCTCATTTAATTCTTCCAACAACATGGGGAGTAAATGGGTCCCTAGTCTGCATAAAAAGAAACCAAGGATCAGAGAGGTTAATGAATCTAACTTTGCATGGCTCCAAGTGCCTCACATTTTCTCCTCCTATGTATACTCTTTTGGTGGAGAGCGTAGTGCAGACCCAGCTGATGAAAAAGCAGAATGGCTTCTGGGCACTCAGCCCTTCAGCCTATCGTTCCATAGGAAGAAATATTCACATTAAACATTCCTTTCTCAGCTCTTAAGTCCAGGAGTTTTTGAGGGCCACAAATAGCCCCTTAGCTATCAATGATATGGTTCCTTCGGGGTGTGTGTGCTTTGCTTGTTCCTTACTCTCCCCCTGGTGCTTTTGTGTTCAGGGATCAGAAGAGAAGTTTCGTATTCGTGCCAATTTGACACCCCCTCTCCAGGTGCCCTTGGCCCCCAAGTTTTGGAGACTCCACCATTCTCTCTAGGCTTTTTTTATTTTTGGTGTGTGTGTATATGCGTGTGTGTGTGTGTGTGTGCGTGTGTGTGTGTGTGTGTGTGTGTGTGTATGTGGCAGTTGTGGTAGTGTCTGCCGCAGAGCCTGAGGAAGCTTTATGGAGATGAGATGGTCACACTCCAATGCCCAGCCTACTTGTTGGAACTTTCCAAAAATATTGCACTGCAGACATTTTCCACGCCGTTATGCTAATGGAATCAGGAAAAATCAATTGTCCTTAAGGAACAGGGGAATGAGACGTGCTGTAAATGCCACGGGATGAGTGATTGGTTGATTGCTTGCCGGCGATCGGAGCGCGTCTCATCCCTACATTATTCTGATGAATTTTTATGGCATGCCTCCTTTCTTGCTTGCTCCCTCTCCCCACTCCCACCCCCACTTAGCTGGGGAAGAAGGTTTATGGCTTGCAGCTTCTCAGTTGATTGAATGCAGCTGGCATTGTTGCAGCAGAGGACAAATAGGTACATTTGCTTTACAGGCGGAGAAAAGTGGGTTTGGAGAAATTGCACCGCCACGTCCCTCTGCAACAAAGGCGCCCTTAAAAATGCAGATATTTTTTATGAAATGACTTTACTCTCCTTCTCAGCTATCCCTAATCTTCCCATCAGAGGAAAGGGCAGGGGAAAAAAATAAGGCTGGGGAAAAGAAATATATGACTTGTGATTCTATGGGAATCCGATTTTTCATTCTTATCACAAAGGAAGCTAACGAAGGCATTTCATTAGTATTCATTTTAGGCCTATGTGATTTTCTCCTCTTTGCTAACACACAAAAATAAATAAATAAAAGCAGTCAAGCTATGTCTGGGAAACTGCCGACAAGGCGGCTTGGAGCAGAGGTCAGCATTTTCTGGAATAAGCACACAGGACATTCAGCAGGGTGGCCAAGAAAATGGACCAAACTCAAATAAGGGGCACTTGGGGGAGGGGAGAGGCCAAGTTTGGGTAGGGATTGGGCCCTTGGGTTTCAATGCCAGTGTCCAGCTTGGCCATGGCCGTTAATGGATGGCAGAAGGCAATCAGGCAGTGATTGCTGTTTTCCAAGGGGAGTTGGTTGTGGCTGATACTCTTAGCACACAGCTGCTGGTCTGATGCAGGGAGTGTTTCAGTACTGGTCAGGGTATCAGGGAGTTCTTTCCATTGTTTATTCTTCCCTGTTTCTTCCTCAAGGGCAGCTAAGCCTTCCTGAAGGTCGAGAAATCCTATTGGATGAAAGTCTTGGGAGTGTTTGGCTGGAAAAGAGATTTTGGGAACACAGCTGTTACCTTCACTCACCCCCAAGGAGTGAATGAAGGGGTGGACACAGGAGCAGCCATGTTGTATTGGGCACCAGAAGGCTAAACTAAGATTGGTGGGTGGAAGTAACAGACATACAGAAAATTCCACCAGATTCAAAATAAAATTTCAGATCGAGCCTGTGTTGAGTATGTTATTTCCACAGACAAGTTGTTGGTGTCTCTGAGCCTCTGTACCCACAATTGCAAAAGGAAGTAAAATCAGAACAAAACTCAATCTATCATTTTCAAACTACAATAGGGTACAGTAACTTACAGGGCTGGGAAGTGGGCATTCCTGACTCCTTTACAGAGAAGGGGGAAACCTTGATTCAGTGAGAGCGTAGCACAAGCACTGGGATCCCAGTAGTTTCCTAGTTTTGGAAGTCATATCCTCTTTCCTCCAGCCAAGGGCTTCCTTGTTCAGTTGCTTCTCAGAGCTGCGATGAAGAGGCAGAGAGGAGAGCTATATAAGCTTCACAGTCTTTGTTCCGGAATAAAAATTCTTACCCAGTTCTCAAATACCAGCTCACTTGACATACTTCCATCACTCTCCTGGCTGCACACTCCTGGAGGGCAGTGGCCCTTTGTACTTTCTGTGCTTAATCCAGACGCTTCAGCAGTTCCTGACTTGCCTTAACACACCAAGTCCTTTGATATTTTCTGGCCCTGGTCTGTGCTATTGAACATTCTTCTGTGCTTTTTTCATTTGGAGAGGCCTTGCCCATGCTTGGTCTCCAATATTGTCACCTCTGGGAAGACTATCTGAGTCCTGGCACAGGCTTTTTATTCTCTCTGCAGTGTTCTTGGGTCACTGTGTATTTGCTTCTAGGTACTAGTGATACAGAGAGCAGTGGGAATCATAGTATCAGGCTGACCCATGTTCAAATCCTGGCACTGGTATAGGATCATGAACAAGTTACCTATACTCCCTGAGCCTTGCTTTCCTTGTTGGTCAAATAGCCTTAGGAGGCTATTTGAAGGACTCAGTGAAAAATACATGTTAAGTATTTTGCTCAGTGCCTGGCTTATAGTGACCGTACATACTTCAAAATGAATAAATGAAGTTTCTTTTTAGCTAGCTGGAAATCTTGAGGATGATGATTAGCTTTCCCCCACCCCCAACCTGGTCCAGAACGATAGGGTCCCCCATCACCTGTCTCCCCTTCTTCTTCTCTCTCACACACATCAGACTTTACTGTGAAGGTCTGTAAGATATTGTGACAAGAGTGCTGGGCTCACAGGCAGGAGATCTGGAGCTTACTTTAACCTCTGCCGGTCTGTGTGACCTCAAGGCCATTGGGTTTCCTGCATGACGAGGTGATAATACTCCTGGCTGACCTGCTGCACATGACGATAGCTACTAAGAGAGGAGAAGGATGCTTCCTCACATGCACACATGGTAAGAGTGGAGGAGATTGGAGGAGAGTGGTAGTTGTTATTGCATCTCAAAAGAAAAAGCCCCCACAGTCAGGGTCCTGGAGCCAGCGTATTAGAGGAGATAGCTCTGTCCTTGAAAGCCACTCTCCTGGTCTGGTATTTCCTGTGGGTAATTTGAAACTGGGGCTCAGAGAACTGAACACCAGTTAATGGTTTTCAATAAAGAATTAAGTGCTGCTCATCAGGCTGGCTCTGGGACCCTGCTTTCCGGAAGGGAGGGGAGAGTGCTGGGGGGGTAGGGTAGGGGGGATGGGGAGAAAAGGCGTCTGTGTTGAGGGATATGTTTAGGGATGCTTTTGCATTTTCCGGTCAGTTAGGCAGCCTGATGAAAAAGGGATAAGATCAGGCCACAGCAGCCAGAGGGTGTGTGTCAGGGGGGAGGGGGAGAAGGGAGAGCAGCAGGAGAGAACCAGCCTTGTTCCACTCTCCGGAGGCTGCAGGGAAGGACTAATGGTCATGCCATTAGAGCTAGATCAGCTGTTTCCACAAAAAGCCTGTCAGGCACTGGGCTAGCACCCCCTCCCCTGAAGCAGCCCCCAGGGAAAGCAAGGCTCAAGCTTTTTCTGATAGCGCCACTTTCTACAACAGACTATACCCTTCCAACAACCAAAGCTCTTGCTATGGGCTTTCAGCACAAAATAACTCCTTGAAACTTTACCCACAACCTCAAAAGACTAGAGTTCCTTTCATTTCTCTTATTTTATTTATTTTCACTTGAGGTTACTAAGATACAGAGAAGTGAAGAAACCTGCATAAGGTCATACAGCTTCTGTTCACTATTTTTTTATACTTTTTTTTAATTGTGAAAATACTGTACAGAGGGGTTACAGTTACATGAGCAAGGTAATGAGTACATTTCCTATTGAGCATTGTTATCTCCTTTGTTTTCCCCCTACCATCGCTCCCTCCCACCTCCACAACTACACTCCCTGCCCTGCCCCCCAGCCTAAATGGCAATTCTGCACCAAGGTCAGGCTGAATAACCAAGGTGCTGCACTTACCTCTGTGGTCTTGGAATTTTCTTCAGCCTAGCAAGTGGGCAGGGAGAGCCTTTCACTCCGATTCCCACTGGAGATGAGGCCAGGTGGGTGTTGCGCTGTTGATGCTGGGTTGGAAGGAGGAAGCAAGTGAGAAGTGAGGTAGGAAGGTCCCACTGAACGTACTTGGGAACAGATATCAAAAGGCTTAAAAAAAATCTTCATACCCATGCCCTCATATTTCCTTTTCTAGGATCCTGCACTAATTCTGCCCAAAGAAAACACGTCTAAATAAAAGCATGATTGCGAATTATATCAAATAATGGGAAGCAATCCAACTACCTAACCATAGGAAAGGGTTAAGCAAAGGCTGGTTTTTACCCTTGACTTGATCATCTGCAGACATGACAAAAAAGTTTCTGAAGGCAAGCAACATAGGAACCTGGAAAAATGCTTGTGATGTAATGTGAAATAGGAAAAGAAGTAAGACCAAAAAGTGTGCAATCAAATCTCAAATCTCCTTCAAACCTGCAGAAGATATATAAAACAATAGTTGCTCAGTTAAGATGATGAAGTGGTAGATACTTTCCCTTTGTTTTCCTAAATTCATCCAATGCATTGCTTCAATTATGCATAAATTGATGGACTTGTTCCATAGTTTCATTGAGTGACCTGGGACAGTTATATCCTTTTACTGTGACTTGGTCTTCTAATCAGAACTGCTATATTTGATGAAATAATATGACATACCTAGCTTAGTGATTGTGCATAGAAATGGACAAAGTCATTCCATGTATTCTATTTCTCACATGGTGGCTTCTGACTTATTAAAGTTTGAGGACAAGACAGCCAGAACCAAATCTATATTCCAGAGGCTGGGGTCTCAGAGTCAGGTGTGGATACTTCAGTCTTCCATTGTCTGATGAATATCCAAAGGAATGAAAGCCAGAGCTTCCAAGGAGGGTCAAGAGGACCCCAAATGTGGAGGTGGCTTAGGGCCTCTCTATGGGAAATATACCCTTCTAATTGCCTTAGATGTTGGGTGGGTCATGGAGACTTATGGTTCTCATGCTGCCTTCTGGGCCTAAGGGTCTTAAATTTCCTCAGCCATTTTCTCATCCGTTGCCTATTTGCAACTTACTGAGTTCAGCACTGGTGTGGTAGGGTAGATGTTTGTTGATATTGACTCTGGATTTAATGGGCCTGGGGATGGGGATAGGGGTAGCCATTCCAGGCTTTCCCTTTCCTTGTTACTAAATCTTCTCATCAGCTATGAAAAATGAGTTCACTTAGCAGGGCATGGCAATTGTAAAAATCAGGATACATTACCTAACATTTTTCTCCAGTTCTTTCTGTTTCTTTACAAACACTACAATATCTTTCTTTCTAATGGGTGAACAAAATTCCATTGTGTATATATCCCATGTTTTCTTAAGCCATTTGCCTACTGAGGGGCATCTGAGCTGATTCCATATCTTGGCTATGGTGAATAGTGCTGCAACAAACATGGTGTTGATGGCTTGCAATCTGGGCGAATGCCCAGGAGTGGGATTGCTGGGCCATAGGGTAGTTCTAGGTTTAATTTTTCTGAGGAACCTCCACACTGCTTTCCAGAGTGGTGGGACAAGTTTACATTCCCACTAACAATGTATTAGGGTTGCCTTTTGGCTGCATCCTTGCCAGCATCTGTTATGGTTTGTTTCTTAGTATGGCCATTCTAACTGGGGTAAGGTAGAGTAAGTCGGGCCAGAGAGACAAACGATGCATGTTTTCCCTTATATGTGCAAGATAGATATAGCTTATACACTTATAATACATTGGCATGCAAGTGTGTACAAATGTATTAACTGAACTATAGCAGAGTGAAAGAAGAACTCAAATAGTATAATTCCTTAGAAAGGGAAGTCAGAGTTCAACAAAATAAATACCAGGAAGCAGGTAAGGAAGGGGATGGAGTGGAGTCAAGGGGAAAAAGAGAAAAGGAGAAGAGGGGGAGAATGCAATGAAGAATTCAGTATCTATCCTCCACAATTAAGAAGAGTGAGGGAAGTGGTGGGTAGAGGAGGGGTAGGTGAGAATGTTGAAAGGGGTGACAATTGATCAGCATGCATTGTATTTGTAAACTGCTCTGTTATATGACAACTCCTTTGTAAAACAACTTGAAGAATATATAGCAAGACACAGAGCAATGTCTCCTACAGCCAGTGAGTTGTTCCTCTGGCTTTGCCAGTTTTGGGTATGTCCTTAGTGTCTCTCTACAGAATCCTTCTGCTCAAGCCAGCCACTCTTTCTGCTTTGCAAATCTCAAACAACCTCAGGAGGTCAAGCTGATTCCCAGGCTGGCAATATCAGTCTCTTGTGGTTAGGTTATGTCCTATCCACCCCAATTACAGAACTGTTTCTCCCTGCTCCCCAGTACTTTATTACTATGCTTTGCAATGCTCATCCTGCCCTTTCTTGCTCAGCAAACTCTTGTCTATCCACTAACCCACCCCAGCTCCATCTCACTCCTCTTGGCTCTGCTAGATTAGCTGCTCCCCTCCCTGTGTTCACCTGCTAAGGCTCTGTGGTAATTTCCAAGTCTGTTTCCTTCCTTTCAGGTCCCTGTTTCCCTCAAGGGCCAGGGCCCATGTCTGGTATTTTCATTTCTGTGTGCCTGAAGCTTAGCTCCGAGGCTGGCGCAGGCGGGAACCCAATGTGTGTTTGTTGAGTGAATTATGAATGACAGTGTGATGTCAGGGGCTCCACCAGGGAGAAACAATGGGGCCCCTTGACCTCCTGGGAATGGGAAGTGTTCTCAGCTGAATTCTCCTGGCAGACACTTTTCACCACTGCCAGCTGCTCACTCCCAAGAGGCTCTGTCTCTACTTAGCTCCCTGCCGGGTGTAAGAACATTTGGCCACAAACCCGGCTAGCTGGAGAATTGCAGCACCACTTCACCCAGAACTCATCCAGACAAAGTCTTGAGCTGGGCACCTGTGGCTTGCAGGTCTGGCCCTGCCATCTTGCAGCTCCTTGCCATGCCCTGGGGCTCTGTCTTCATCCAGACTGAGCAGTTTCCTGAAGGCATCCAGCAATTATTGCTTTTCCCAGTGATTGCTTCTACCTGGAATGTTCTCTACTTACTGAATCTGCTCAGGGATTTCCCACTGATTTTTCTGCCTGGTTCAGGTGTCACCTCTCACCTGGGTTAGAGGCCTTCCCTGGGTGTGCCCTAGTCTCTGTGGCACCTTTGTCATTGCACATTATGTTGTCTTTGCTGTTTAATAAGCTTGTGAGATTCCTTGATGTAGGGACTTAAGTCAATTCACTGTAGTCTCGCTAACACCTGGGTTGTGTTAGGCTCTGGTAACTCGATATTAAATGGATGTGAGGGCAAAATGTGCTAGGACTACTGTGAATGAGGTACAAGGGTGGGGGTCACATGCAGTAGGAGACACCCCCGACCCTCAGCCTTAGCAAGGTAATGAAGCACACTGTCCATGCAGGGCTGCTTAAGGACATTCTCCAGTACATTGGAAAGACAGCTGGGAGCCAGGACCAGCTTGGCTTCACACTGGGCCTGAGCTCTCCCCTCATCTATCCACACTTGTTTCCTGATCTCTAAAAGCCCACCTAACAGAATTATTGTGAAGCTCAATTCTACTCAGGTGATTTTTATCTCTAGGGGAGAGAGCTGGGCAATGTCATATGGCAGTGCCCACTAGGAGGAGTGGCAGAGCTGACCAGGCCCGACTTGTCAGAGCTGGTAAAGAAAGGAGGTGCCGCATCTGGGTTAGATCTTGGGCTCGCCTAGAAAGAGGTGGACCCAGAGTCCAGGATACATTGTGAAGAAGTCTTAGGATCTCCTCTGCCTCAGTTTCTCTCAACATTCAAATAGCATCCTGGGCTACCTTTGAAGTAGTAAAGAAGAAAAGAAACAAAGCCCAATCCTGTGGCAAAGGGCCAGCACTTTCTGTGTTATCAATAGAAGTTACTATGAACAGAGTGAGAGCATGAGACCTTGGGTTCTTTGAATACGGCTTTAGCACTGGAGTCTGCATTCTAGGACTCCAGCCACTGTGTTGTAGCTGGCATATTGCTTATACGATGTCACAGTAGTGAGACAGTTCTTACATCCGAGTGTGCTTTCCTCCACAGGATGATTGAAACCTGCAGACTTGGCCTCACAGTTGATTAGCATCCTCTTTGCTGGGCGGGGTGGGGCTAGGCAGGGAGGCCAGCTGGAGGAGAGCTCTGTAACCCAATTTGCTGTGAGGAGAAGCCAGTCTGTCTGGCAGGAGCTAATTGGAAAGCTGCTTCCTCTGAGCCTGGACCCAGGAGGGCTCTAGGCCTGGCTGGGCGGGGCCCCCTGTGCTAGTCCAACATCACTTAGTGCTTTGTGGGAGCTGCTCCCAGCGGGAGCGCACTTAGCCCTGGTAATTGGCCAGGCAGGCTCATCATTAATTCATGCCAAATTGTATTTCTGAGGGAGAGAGAGAGAGAGAGAGAGAGAGAGAGAGAGAGAGAGAGGTGAGTGGGGGGGTAGGTGGCATACATAAGTTTCTGAAGTGAAGGGTCTGTTTCAGGCTTGGTGAAGCAGCTTTGACTTGAGATGGGAGAGATCAAGTTGGAGATCAGGGATTCATTTGCTAACTTACTGTTAATCTGAGATGTGGCCTTTGGAGGTCTTAGTTTCCTAATTCATGATAAGAGACAATAAACCATGACCTACCTACCTCAGAGGAACAGCTTTAAGTGCTGAATCCACGCATGAGACATGTGTGGTCTTCAGATGTCATTTCAACAGGCTCAGGGGTCCGGGAGCCTTTTACCTTTAGTGTAGGTTTTGGATGTGGATAGGTTTTAGTATACATCATTGGAATCAACAGCTTTTTGTTTTGTTTTACCAGTACCAGGGTTTGAACTCAGCTTTCTTGGCTAGCTTGCTTGGCTGACACTTTGCAACTTGAGTCATGCCTCTAGCCTAGCTTTTTGCTAGTTATGGAAGATGGACTCTCATGGACTTTTCTGCCTAGGCTTTCCTTAACCTTTACCCCCCCCCCCCCACCAGATCTCAACTGCCTCAGTAGCTAGGATTACAGGCATGACCCACTGGTGCCCTGCTTCAACAGTGGCATTTATTTATTTATTTATCTGGCTTATTGACTCTTTGGTATTATTTCAGTTTAGGGTTTATAGTATTCATCTTTAAAATCACAAACTACATTCCAGTGGTGGCATAACATTTCACATAAGAAGATAAGAACCTCACAATACTCTACCTCCACTTCTTCCCTTCTGGCCTTTATGCTAACTTCATTACTTAGAAATTCAACACCGTGTTATTATTTCTATTTGTACAATTGTTCTTTGAAGAGATTTAAATTTTAGTTTTAAATTACTATACATGTGGCCATATGATTACTGTTCCTGACTTTCTTTATTCTGTTGTGAAGATTTGTATTTCCATCGGTTACATTTCCCTTCTGACTGAAGCCCTTCCTTCAGTATATGTTACCTGGCTGATAATGACATCTTTTGCTTTGCTATGTCAGGAAAAGACATTGTCTTCACTTTTGAAAGGCATTTTCATTGGGAAGGTGGACAGAACTTTCCTTTTAGACATTAAAGATGCCATTCCAGTCTTCTGCCTTCCATTGTGTTCTGTGTTTTCCTTCTGCATGCTCCATACTCAAGGAGACACTTCCCTAGGTCTCTAGAATTCTCTTTGCACAGTGTTTTTTCTCTTCACTATTCTGTCTTGTGAAATTTAGTTCCTTGCTTTCTGAACTCTCAGTTTTGATCCTCCACTCCAGGGAGGATTTCCCTCCTTGTGACGAAACCTGGAATTCTCAAGGCAGCATACTGCAGAAATCATAGGGCTTCCCCCCCTTCTTGTTCCTCTCCTCTCCTCTCTCCTCTCTTCTCTCTTCCTTTCCCCCTCTCCTCTCCTCTCTCCTCTCCTCTCTCCTCTCTTCCCCTCCCCTCCTCACCTCTTCCCTCCTCTCCCCTCTCTTCTCTTCTCTTCTCCTCTTTTTTTTTTTCTTTTGCTTGTCCTGGGCTTGAACTCAGAGCCTGGGCACTGTCCCTAAGATTTTTCACTGAAGGCTGGCACTCTACCACTTGAGCCACAGCTCCACTTCTGGCTTTTTGGTGGTTAATTGAAGATAAGAGTCTTACAGACATTGCTGTCTGGCTAGCTTTGAACCTCATCCTCAGATCACAGCCTCCTGAGTAGCTAAGATTATAGGCGTGAGCCACTCATGCTTGGCTCTCTTCACAGTTTCTTAGAGATTTCGCCCTTCATTGCCTCATGTCCCTTCTCTTGAAGACCATTGTTTTATATATATTTTGTGCAGAGGTTGTTTTAGGTGTGGAGCCAAACTGTATTCTTTATTTTTGTGGTACTGGGGTGTTAAACTCAAGTCCCAGGGCTTGAACTCAGGGCCTGGGCACTGTCCCTGAGCTTCTTTTGCTCAAAGATAACATCATACTACTTGAGCCACAGTGCCACTTCTAGCTTTTACTGTGTATATGGTACTGAGAAATGGAACCTAGGGCTTCATGCATGGTAGGCAAACACTCTACCACTAAGCCACATTCCTAGCCTGGCCTTATACTTTTTAAACAGGCATTCTACTACTCGAGCCATGCCCACAATTATTTTTGCTTTAGTTATTGTTTCAAATATAGGGTCTTGTTTTTTTTTTTGTCCAGGCTGGTTTTAGCTGTGATCTTCTTAGTTTTTGCTTCCTACATAGTTGGTATTATCTTAGATATCTATCTAGCTACATAGTTGGTATTATAGATATCTATCATTCTTGGCTTGTTTGTTGAGCTGTGTCTTCCTAATTTTTTTTTCTAGATTGATCTTAAACTGTGAACCACACCAACAACCACAATCTCTGCCTCCTGAGTAGCTTGGATTACAGATGTGTGCCACATGCCTGGTCTGAAGACAAACTCTGGTTCTGTTAACGTCTTTTTACAAATGGAAGTTCCAAGAGAGGTAGGAAATGGGAATATTAAAAAATTGTATGGTTTCTGGAATATTAAAAAATTATATGTTATCTCATGGTTCTAATCCTAGCTACACAAGAGGCTGAGATATGAGGATCAGAGTTCAAAGCCAGCCCTAACAAGAAAGTCCATGAGACTATTAGCTCCAATTAACAGTAAAAAGCCAGATGTGGCTCAGGTGATAGAACATTAGCTTTGAGTGAAAAAACTCAGGGACAGTGCCCAGGCTCTAAATTCAGGCCCTAGGATTGGCACAAAAATAATAAAATAAAAATTACATGGTCAATTATAAGTATGAACTAGAGTATCTGCCATGCTATTTTTATAATTGGGTCTGCTAATAAACAGTGATGCTGGTAAATTAAGATGTAAAAAAGAAATTTATATGGTCACATCTTCAAGCCTCGATGGTGTGTGATTTCCAGGGTACAGCATAGAAGAGTTCAGTAGGCAAAGCAGAGGACATCAAGGAAGAAACCAGAGTTCTAAGTCTTGAGATATGTTCTTGATTATCTTGCTCTTCACAATCTTTAGGATAGAGTAAAAAACTTCTATAACATTGTTCAAGATCTTCCCCAGGAAAGGCATCCCAGAAGGGCTCCTCAGAGAAGAGAAAGACATCCATGAAGGAAGACAATGGGGAAGGAAAGATGCACTTTGCCTCAAATTCTATTTCATCCGAGGGGCTGAAGGCTTAATGTATCAAGCATTGCACCAACTGGATCAGGATATGGGAACTTACTATGGGAACTTTGGGTATATTATTTCATTTAAATACTTAGTTGATTTCGAGCCACTCATAGAATCTGGATTCCAGCCACAAACTCAAATTCTGTTCTCAGACTGTGTGCTTCTGTTCAAAGCCCTCTAATATATTCCATGTTAATCTCGGATGCTAGTATGCAGTGGGTCTACATAAGGAAGAGTGGAGCTCATTCCATGCATTCCATTCCCATTATAGCAAATGCCTTAAGAGCTTTTGTGACTAGCAAAGCCAATAATTATCTATTGCCCACTCACCCTATGCCAGAAACTATTCTAGTTATTGGTGATAGATCAGTGAATACATAAAAATCCCTGCCTGTGGACCTTAAAATTTATGACATATAAATAACTATAAATATTGGTACTATATCATGAAATAGCTGGTCTATCAAAGCCAGTGTAATAGTGTCTGACACATGGTAGGTACTCAAGAACTCTTTCTGAGAAAGCCGATGAAGCCATCTTGGGAACTGATGAGAGCCGAATCTTGAATAATGATGATACTAGACACTTGAGGATGAGGTCTATGTCATAGGAAGGACAAGGTTAGAGGTTGGAAATGGGGAGATACTTGGAAAATGGCAAATCTATGTAGTGGTTAAGGGGAAAACGCAATGATTTGCATGGCTCGGCAATGAAAGTTGTATCAGCACCATGGAGAGCTCCACGAAGGTCAAACTCCAAGGAAATCGCTATATAGCAAAGGAGGGGCCTGGGTACTGCCAGCTCACCTCCAAGCCAGATGACTGTCATAAATTTAGGCAAGGCTCCTATCTGAATCTGACTCTTGGAATTGTAAGCTAGACCACTTCACCTTATATCTCTTGTGATTGGAGTGGTTGGCAAAATCTTATAGCAGTGAAACCTCTGGATTGTTCTGTAGACCTGTAGAATTTTAGTTGTACCAGTAAATAATTGTGTAACTTTGGTTAGTTCCTCATCTGTAGAGTGAGGGTCTTGGTGGGTATTTATAGTAGTGTTGCAAGGATTAAGCAAATAGAGCTAGCAAAGCAATTTGTGCAGTGGTGAATGGAGAAGCTACCTTGCAACTCTTTGATAAAGGTGGAGTGAAATCTTTTCAGCTTCAGGACTTTCTGATTTTAGCATGGCTAAGGGAGGAAAAGACATTCTAGGCAGAGAGCACAGTTGTAGCAAAGGCTCAGGGGCCTGAAAGCAGATGGCCTGGCCAGGAAATGGAGAATAACTAAATGATACTAAAACTATTCAACTGCCATTTTTTGTTCTGAGGTGTCCTGCCTCTCTATTTGCAGCACAGAGAACTCTGTTGAACCCCCAGACTCTGTTTCTGGCCATCCTATTGTACATCTCAGCAGAAAGTTCTGGATGCCCTGCTAACCTGCTGTTCCAAAACAGAACTCATCACTTTCCCCTAATGTATTCTCTTTACATAGCATGTCAAGGCAAAGAAGGGTATCTTCTGAATGGTCTTAATTTGGTACAAGTTTTCCCAAAGAACATGGTGACCTTATTTTCCTTTCTAACTAACAGCAGAAAATATAAGAATGGCTTAACCTAAAGCATGGGGTAAGTGGGTTAAAGAAGGAAGGACATCCAAGATCATAAATGGTAAGGAACACAGGAAGATCGATCAATGGAGGCCATGCAATTGTCTCCCATAAAGAAGACAGGAATTATCATCTGGCTGGAAGATTCTTTTGCCTCGTCACTATTTAGTCACTATTATAATAATTGAATTATTAATATCCTTTTAAAAACAGTTTACATTGGTGCAGAGTTTTATATCTTATAAAAGGTCTAAGTTGATGTTAATTGCTACCCTATGAGGTTATCAAGACAAGGTTTATTAACCAGCCCTCCCCTCCCCCTCCACCCCCTGCCTCCACTGCCCCAAAGAAAACAGAAACTTCCAGTTTTATACTCAGAGAAATGGAAACTTGCAGCCACAAAGTGATGCAATTGGCAAGAAATCAAGTGGTGAAGCCTGGAGCAAAACAATGTCTCTAGCTTTTTCCCAGAGAGCTGGATTCTAGCTGTTAGTGGTGAGCAATGGTGGCGGTGCCAGCAGCAACAGTTGACTAAGAGTGAAAATCCAGAGTCTCCTGTCATGGGTTTAGTTGTCACAAGCAGTGGGAAAATGAAGACCTGATATCAAGGGATATAGTCATTTTGGTTCCAAGTGTTGGGAGCCGTTGGGAGCTGACAGTAAAGCTCAAAGATCATCTTGACCCCTGTGCTCGCTTAAAGGGCTTAAAGGCACGTACAAGGAACTGGCTCACTTAAAAGACACCAGGTGCCCAGGATTGCTTTGCTATGTCTGCAGTTTGTTTTAAATTTTCCTTGTTTTTCTGGACTGTAGTAGAATGGCCTGAGTGTGGGGGCCCACGAGGATGCACCGTGCCGCATGTGTGGAACTCCCAATACCCAGGCGGCTCCCATACTCTGAAGAGGACGACCTTACGAGATACTGACTTTTATATATGCCCAGGAAGTAATCGAACTGCTTTGGACATTTCTAACTGTAGTGGGGCTGATGTTTATTACTGTGCTAGGTGGGGATGTGAGGTAACTGGGACAGGCTCTTGGATCATGCACAAGGGCCCTCCCTATCCTTGTCTGGCGAATCTCGCCTCCCAGACTTGCCTTGAACCCCCTGCATAGCCAATGCTATCCTTACCAATGTAATTGTGTTAAAATATCCTTTACAGTGATTAGTTCCTTTTCCTCCCCTGCCATGCCACCTGCTCTTTTTTGCTTTAAAAAGGGCTTGCTCTGTGTTAATAAACGAGTTTTTTCCTGCTTGACTTGATTCCCCGCTGCGTCTGATTGTCTCCTGGGCTGAGGGAGGCTGGGGAATGGGCGAACTGCCACACTTACCTTTCCTCCGACCCCGTCTGTCTTTCGTGGGATGGACTAAGACCCGACACCAAGTACTAGGGTTAAGCCACTTGAAGGGAGAGAGGGCCTGATGCTGTATCAGAACTTACAAAATGGCTGTGTGCCCCAACCTCATTTGGTAAGCTCCCTTATTCTGGGAAGGATCTACTATTGTTAGTACCCATTTTTCAGATGAGAAATGTGAAGATGAAGATGAGGAGATTCAGAGAGGCCCATGGATTTGTCTGAAGTGACTGGTTTATGACTGAGCTGGCGTCTGAATTGGCTTCTCTGATCTTTTGATCTAAAGTCTCTCTCTCTCTCTCTCTCTCTCTCCCTCTCCACATCCCAGCTGCCTATGTGTCTGGCCAGACCCAAAAAACAAATCTTGTAATTGAGTTGGAATGTGGGTGCTGGGGCCCGGGAGACAATGTTTCCTGCTTTTCAATCTGTTCTTAATTTATTAAAGTGATGAAATAAGGAAGCGGCCCAGAAGGGGTGGATGTTTTCCATCAGTGAGTCAGGGGAACATGCAGAGGCAGAAGGTCAGGAGGAAGCTGCTGCCGCTCCAGTAGCTTCACCCACCCTGGCAAAGCCCACACAGATGTGCTGGGGTGGGGCGGGGTAGATCTTAAAGCTTCCCTAAGAGAAAAAAAATGAGCCAGGCAAGAGCAAGCCATATGGAGGACTCTCCCCCTCTCTTTAATGCTACCTCTGCTTGCCTGAGTACCCTCCTGTTCTCTAACAGATGCCCATTTTCTTAGAGAGAGCCCTAGGGAAGTCGAGAAGGACCTAGCTCTGTAGAAGGGCATCAAGGAAGGCTTACTAGGGGAGGTGGCACTGAAGCCCTACTCTTGAAAGGTGAAGAGGAAGTTACCTGGAAAAGGGGAGCTGGGGAAGAGTATTTTCCAGATAGAGGAAACTGCAGGTGAAAAAGGCCTAGAGGTGAGAAAGAGAATGGCTGGCAACTGTGGGACAGAGAGATGAGGCTGGACAGGTGTGTGGGTTGGCAGTATTTGTAGTCTGGAGGGTCTTCCAGGTCAGATTTCTGCTTGGTTATGAGCTCAGTTTCTTTGACTATGCATAGAACATGGATTGTAGGGGTGGAGGTTAGGGGTGAGTGGAGGGGAGACAGTGTCAGGTCAAGGCAAGGATTAATGGGAATGTGGAAAGCTAGAAGGCCTGTGAGGATGATAGGGATGGGAAAGGAAGAGAGATGGAGGAATGAAACAGCATCGTACTAGGCAGCCAGACTCCCTAGTTGATGGTAATTGGATGGTGAGTGTGGGGAGGAAGAGGAAACAGCTGGCTTGGCCCAGGCCTTGGCCACTTGGCCCAGGTGGCACTGCTGATGGCTATCTATAAACAGAGGACTTCAGGACTGTACTGTGTAATTGCCATTCCTACCCAGACTGGTGGCTTTTCATCTGTATTAATCAAGGTTTTGCATAGAAACAGAGTCAGATAGGAATAAATGCATATCCAGATCTGTCTATCTTTCTACTTATCTACTTACCTATCATCTATCTAAACACACACACACACACACACACACACACACACACACACACACACTCACTCACATACACATACAACTGACTCAAGCCATTACAGAGGCTGAGGAGCCTTACAACTTGCCTCTGCCAGCTGGAGGCTCAGCCAACTTCAAAGACCTGAGAACCACAGTAGCCATGGTGTGAATCCTAGTTCCAAGGCAGAAGGCCAATGTCCAGTGTAGGCAGGCAGAAATGGGAGGGGGAAAGCCCTTTCTTCCTCTGATTCTTTTGCTCTTTTTAGGCTATCAACAGATTAGATGGTACCCACCCACACTGGGGAAGGCAATCTACTTTTCAGAGTCTATTGCCACAAATGTTAATCTCATACAGAAACATTTGCCCAGATATGATTTCTCAAACACCATTTCTCCAAAAATAATGCTTAATCTGGGCACCTCATGGTCTACATGGTCTAGTTCAAGTTGGCTTATAAAATTATCCACCATATCTCTTAGGTAGAATCTTTCCTGTGCTAGGCACGGTGATTCAGAATTAAACCTTGTTCTCCAAGTAAAGAGATAATCACATTCAAACACTGATGACCACTTTGTATGATAGATTGGGAGAGGGGTTTCAGGAACGCTGGGAGGGCCCCTGAAAGAGGGTCAGAATCCTGGGAGACTTCCTGGAAGAAGTGACTCCGGAACCAATTCTTGAGGCTTGGTAGGAGTCATGTGGGTGACTGTAGGAGAATAGAATATTCTGAGGACAGAAAGGGGATTGGCAGACAGTATGGTGTGATCAGAGGGAGGTTTACAGGTAGGACCAGAGGTGGAGAGAAGGGCAAGGCAGGGTTGTGCTCTCCTGGCCTAGTCCTTTCTGTACTCTGTCTTGCTATTTCAGATACTTTCGGACACCACACTTCAAGATACACTTTAAATTCAGATTCTTTCTCCACGGTTTTCTTGATCTCCTTCTATCATCACAAGTAGTTTGTGGAGTGTCTACCAAGTACTCTTGACATAATTCATTTCATTTATTCATTAAGATATCCATGTAAGGTCAGCAGTTCAGTTCTGTGTCTATCTGGTCACATCCTGAAACTACAGAGGTAAAAAGTAGACATTTTTCTTGTTCTCAGGTAGCTTACTTCCTATGGGAAGATACACTAATCAACAGGTATTTTTTTAAAATAAAAATGATACCATGTGCTAGTATCTCAGTTTTTCATTAGAGAAATTCATACATTTATTTATTAACTGACTTCCCAGTGTTGTGTATGTGTAGTAAGCAGAATCTACCTCTGTGTGGAGTTGAAGCTAGTGCTCCCTTCTGTGCCAGTCAACTCCTAGGACATCTCCCATGGCCTGTCTGGTTTGAGGAAAAGGTATAGGGGTAAGGAGATGCTGGCAGATCTGCCCTTCCCTGGTACATGGACACCAGCTCAGTGAAAGAGGAACCATGTTGTGAGATGGTCCTACAGATAGAGAGGGGGGTGGTGTGGGGAGTGGGCACTAGCATTTAGGGAGTGTCCACATCATGTCTGCTTGGCTCTGATGCAGTCCCACTTGCCCACCCAAGTGTCCCTGCCTTTTGGCTTCCCACACACTCTCACCTCATCTACCCTGCTTCCCATCTCTTTTTCTTGGTCATTGACTATTCACATGTCCGTCTTCTTGTCAGTGATCAGTTTGATACCTTCAGAGACCAATGGTAAGAATTCAGTAATCTTGAGTCTGATGGATCAAACTCTCATTAATTTTTCACATGCTCTTATACAGGGTGTGTACGTGTCCCTGTAAGGATGTGTCTGTGATTGTTCTGTGGTCTTGCCACAACTTGTATGGTGTGTGTGTGAGCGTGCGTGTGTGTGTGCACATGCACGCATGTGCATGCATGCACATAGCTGGACTATGTATGTTTCTTATAAGGGCATTTCCACTCACTTCTTTTTTTTCACATGCTTGCGTGTTTTTTTATTTAATGGGTTTTTATTGTGAAAATACCGTACAGAGGGGTTACAATTACATGAGCAAGGTAATGAGTACATTTCTTATTAAGCATTGTCACCTCCTCCTTTGTTTTTCCCCTACCATCCCAGCCCTCCCATCTCCTCCCCCCGACTCCCCCTGCCAAAATTGTAAAGTTCATTTTGTACATCTCATTGTTGCAATGGGTCCACTTGTGTCCCTATTTAAACAATTTGTTTTTTTCCCCTTCCCCTCCCCAAATTATACCAACATCAAATACAGTGAAAACAGGGGTTCCACCCACTTCTGAGCCCTAGGCATAGCATCTTATCCGCAACAAGTTGACAATGTCTCTCCCTTCTAGAAATATATTGCAGGGTAACTCCTGTCTGTTAGACATGATTAACACACTTCGGAAGACTGTGGAGCTTGGAGCTGGGTCTCTTGGCACGTATCTATACCTGTGTTTCCAGCTGAGCCCCCCAGCCCTATAAATGCTCACAGCAACGCCAACCCCACCTTGGTTCTGCAGGTGAGAGAGCAGTAAATGGCCAAACCACACTCAACCCACAGCACTCTCCCAGACCCTGAATACCCAGCTGGCTTATAGGTTTTCTAAGGAGCTGAACATTCAGGAAAGGAGGTAGAAAGATGGGGGCTCAGAAATTATGGCTTCAGACAGTTTGTGTTTTCTGGGTATATATGAAAGCTTCTCCCCTCAACCCCAAGCTGATCATGGTGTTTTAATGACTCAAAATCATGAATATTAAACCGAGGGAAAGTTGACAGTATTTAAATGAGCATCATTAAGAGACACATAAATTAACAGGGTTTTTAGTTCTTGTGGAACTGCGTTTCAATGTTAATTAAACAACCCGGAGTGCTCGGGCGCTTCTGCAGCAAACTGTCCCCCAAGTGTGCTGCAGAATATCATTATGGGTGGCTGCCTTGCTGTTTAATTATTTCCAAGTTGATTTTTTTCCATTGCTGCAGTAGTTTTATGCTTGTCTTGCATTTGGAAAAGGTGATGGGGCTGAACCTCCGAGGAAGCTGCCAGTGTGATCTCGTTGGCTCATGGTAAATTCCTGAGCTGAGTCACACTGTCACTCTATGCTGGCCCTCTGTGGAAGAGCCCCAAGTTACCCCTTGAGTCCCCTGATGGATTGGTGCATGGCTGTGACTTCAGGCAGTCTAGGAGATAACCCTGGCTCCTGAGTTGCAGATAGTCTCACTCTTAGAAAGCTGGGGGAAGGGTCTGAGTTTGACTTGTGTTCTGAAATGTGAAGGGAAAGACAGTGTGATGGCTGGATGGCCCTGAGATACATATGTGGCCTCTGCTATTACCTGTGTGAACCTAGCTGGCCCTGTCTTACCTTCCTTGGGCTTTGGGATGGGCCAATTGGACCTACAGGCCAGCAGCACAGCCAGGTGGGGAAGGATGGAGTCTTGAGTCCATAGTAGATTGCAAAGGTCAGATGTGTGGCCTCTGGAAACAGCCTGCTAGCATCATCTTGACTCTAGCACTTAAAACCTGTGTACCTGTGGGTTCATTCTTTCCTCATTAGTACAGTAGGGTTAGGAACAGAGCTTTACAAGGTGGTTCAGAGGACTAAATGTAGTCTGTCTGAAGGAAGAATTAACAATGCCTTACACACAGTAAAGGCTCACATAATGTAGTACTTACTGTCTAATTCTATTTAATGGTTACTGTGTGAGTCATTGAGACCCTCTGGCTCAGGATTTCACAATTCATTCCTGATCTTTCTGCATGTGTTTTTTTTCTGCTAGAAGTCTCTTTGTCTGTGCCTAGTTGCTAGCAAACTCTTATTCATCCCTGAAACCTTTCTCAGCTATCACCTCCCATAGCAAACTTCTGTTGGCCTCCATGGTAGGTTTAGGTGTTTTCCCTTGGGCTCCTACATGGTGGGACCTCCCTTGAGGTCTGCTTCATGTGTTTCTGATGCTTATTTTTGTGTTTTTCTCCCTATGCCCTTCCTTCCTTCATCTATTCTAGGTGTTTGCTCAAATACCATTTTTTCCATGAGAGCCTCTTTGACCACTTGATTTAAAACGACCCCCCCTCCCTGACATTGTCTATCTCTGTCTTACTTTTCTTCTTCTTTTTAAAAATTTATGTTTTAATCTTATTGTCAAGGTGATATACAGAGGGATTACAGTCACATAAGTGAGGTAGTGAATACATTTCTTGTCAGATTTGTTACCCCCCCTCCTCCTTACTTAACATGAGCTCCTGAAGGATGGACTATACCTGTTTTAGCCACCATTGCAAACAGACTTTAGAGGAGCAATATGTATAGGATACAATATTTGTTGAACAAGTAAATGGGCTTCTTTATTACAGTATTCCAGACTAGGTGAAGAATATTGATGAGACCAACATGTTATTAGACGGTGCTATGATCAAAAGACCTAAGACCCTCTGAATTCTACCAGGCAAAGTCTTCCCTTTTCCTCATATTTTTCTGAATATTTCCAGAGACATGCTTGCACAGGGTGGGGATCCAAAAGTCAACCAGAGGGTCCAGATATGCTTTCCTTCCTACTAAGGTTTTCATTTCAAGCCCCCATTACCAAAACCACTGGGGAACTGAGCTGGGGTACAGGGGTATATTTCTGAGCTTAGTAGGATTCTATTTCCCTAGCTCACAGCAGGCCACCAATGGCTAAATCCAGTGTCATATCTTACTATTGATTCAAGGAAATACTAATGCTCGAAGAGTAGAAGGAGGGAGGGGAAAAAAGGAGAAAGAAGGCATACTTGCTCCTCTGTCCAATGCTGGGCCAGCCCAGTTGCTAGAGGGACTATCTAAGGAGAGACACTTGGACAAACAACTTTTCTTTCAGGATAATTTAAGATTCATTTGTTCATTCTATATCCCCAAGCGTGAATTTACTTAATATCATATAGCACTGCTCCTAATATAACATAAAGTGGAAAAAAGAGAATAAAACTGTGCATGTATCTATAGTTATGGAAAGCTCTTTACATATGTCTGTAAATATGTACACTGGAATGAAAGCCAGCCAAATGCTGCTCAGAGCTGAACTTGTCCATTGTGTTGTGCATCCAGGTCCCTGTGGTAGAGGACACAGGAAGTGTGGCAACAGACAATCACATGGAGTTGGGGTGTTGATCTCAAGCCTTGGCTGATGGAGTAAGGCCTTTAACATCTTTAGAATGATGTCTACCTGAGGAGGAGTCACAATGTGAAGAGGGCAGCATTAGTCTTTTCTAGAAGGCCCTAAGGCCTGGTTCTGGAGTGGAACTTGTATTTCCTTTCTCTTTTGACCTGGGTCCTGGTTTGTCTACTGGAGACCCCAAGTTAAGCAAGCCTCTAGACCATGGTGTAGCTCCCTTTTTTCAATGCCCTTTTAAGATAAATTAATACTTATTTAATCTTGGGCCTTGTAAAGCTTTTAAAAGTCAGGACTGATAAAGACAAAAAAATCATAAAAGAAAAGGTCAATTAGGCTGCAACAATTTTAGATGTAACACTTGGGAAATTATTGAAATACTTGTTTTATTTGTTTTTATTTTTAATTTAATTTTCTTGTCAAGGTGATATACAGAGGGGTCACAGTTACATACATAAGGTAATGAGTACATTTCTTGTCCAATATTATTACCCTCTCCCACTTTGCCTCCCCCAACACCCCCCCAAGTTGTAAAGTTCATTTCCAATATATTGTCTTGTGAGTATTGCTGTTGTGATAGTTCACCCTTTGTCCTTTGTCTTATCATTTGTTGTATCCCTTCCCTTCCCTTCCCCCAATCAGAAAAATGTATATACAAGACACTGGGCACTAAAATCAAATACAGTGACAACAGGGGATAAACCAAAGGAAAAAAATGAAGAAAAAAGAAATAACTTCAATTGTACATTAAAAATAACAACAACAAAGAAAAGCTTCTTTTTTTTTTGGGGGGGGGTCCTGTCGTGGGGCCTGAACTCTGGGCCTGGGCGCTGTCCCTCAGCTCTTCAGCTCAAGGCTAGTGCTCTACCACTTGAGCCACAGCGCTACTTCCGGCTTTTTTCTTATGTGGTGCTGAGGAATGGAACCCAGGGCCTCAGGCATGCAAGGCAAGTGCTCTACCACTGAGCCACCTTCCCAGCCAAGAAAAGCTTCTTGTTTCCAGATCTTGGAGTTCATTTTGGTTACCATCATCTTATATGGTCATATATACATAGCTATTGAGTTATTGTGATCCTCTGCTAGGTCTATCCTAGTCAGAGAATTTCTCCATTGTTACTTTATTGTTCTGCATTGTAGGAGGAGGTGCTTAGCAAATAATAATAATAAATAAAAATAGCAAGCTTATCATATTTCTAGTATTTGTTTATGATTATGAGGAATAATCTAATTAACCAAAATAAGAAAACATTCTAATGTTCTCTATTCTTTCTTTCTTGCATATGCTAAGCTTAATGGCAAAAAGTGTTCACAAGCTTTAAGGTAGATTGGAATGATGGCAGCAATACTTTGAAAATTATCCAATCGAGAAGTTAAGTTATTTCCAGTTGCTTTGGTCAATAAATATGTGATTTTTTTTTTTTTTGTGGTGGTGAGGAATCAAACTCAGGGCCTTCTACACGATTGGTAGACACTACTGAACTCTATCCTCAGCCCAATCAGTGATATTTCTAAGTAGATCAAGAGACCTTGCAGCTTTCTCTCTTGCTGTTCATGTAGCACGAGAATGGGTGACAAAGCCAGACTAGCCAGTTAGAAGATAACATGCTCAGCTGATCCTTTCCCTTCTCTTCCCCTTTATCTCCCCCCCCCCCCTCAGGTTGACAACCAGCTATCATTCAGAAGTAGAGCTTCCCAGCTGACCCACAGATCCACATAGGCAAATGAAGGATTCCAGCCAAGATCAGCAGGAGGACCACCCACCTGAGGATAGCTTAAATTACCAGCCTACAGAATCTTGAGCTAAATAAATGGTTGTGTTAAGCCACAGAGTTTTGGATGAGTTGTTACACAGAAATAGAAGACCAGTAAAGATGTTCAGGGGGATATTCAGGACTAATTAGAAGGTGTTTCATCACATACCCCGCCAACAGAAACACAATTAAAATAACCAAACAGAAATCACCAGGAAATGTTGTATAATGGCTGTCATGATGTAGGAGCAACATTTTCAAGAACCACACTGAGCAAGTATTTCCATACTGGGGATCTATCCAAGGGAGATATTGTTGAAGCTTGGTAGTGATGATTGTGCATTGGTGGTAATAATTGTGAAGAGCCAGAGTTTCTACGGATCTTAGAATAACTTCCTTACAATTCTTCATGGGCCTTGAACAGGTTTTGCTCATTTATGATTCTCATCTGAATGCCACTGCATCTCTCCAGACAAATAGGGCCCCCCCTCACTACTTAGAGAAAAATAGTCAACTACCCTCTACTTGGTTTGGTTTCAATAGACTTTCTTATTTTCTTATCACACTCCATCATCCCCCACACACTATACCATATGGAACGGTTCTGGTGGCTCCAAACACACTGCCCTTTTGTGCTTCCATGTCTTTATATGTGCTTTCTCTGCTTGGACTCCTTTTTTATCTGGAAAAAAACATTCAAAGCACAAGTTACAGATTTTATTTTATTTTTTTAAATATAAATATTAGGTCTGAGACCAGTATTTAAACTTGGTTCTTGATGCTTTTGCATATTGGCTAATGCTCTCACCGCTGAGCCATGCCTCCAACCCCAGATTTTATCTTCTTGGGAAACTTCCTTGTTTAGCTGACGATGCTTGAGCTGCCTCAGAGTTCCTTTGTCTTCCTTTCAGCATCTGTCTGTATTATGAACAATTCCTCTTATCTCTTTATCTCCTTGTCTCCATAACTTGCCTCCTTGCCACATGCAAACAGAGTTCTCATTAACTTGTAGGTCAAATTCCCAGGACATGGCTTCTAATAGAGTAGGAGTTAAAAAATATTCTTTAAACAAATAAAGAATGAAAACTAATATTTGAACAGGGATTTGCATTATTATCTCATTAGCCCTACTTTCCAAGTATGGAAACTGAGGCTTAGAACAATTAAATGACTTGTTGGAGGTCTGTCAGTGAGAAACAAAGAAACAAGAATCAGGTCTTTGGAATTTTAGAGCGCACAATGTAGAATAGCTGTAGTCCTTCATTTATTTTGTGATCTGTCTTTGCCAGGCCTGTTTTTGCACTTCCACTTTCCTGACCTTGCTGCACAATGGCTACCATCGATTTCACCCACTTCTTCACTTTTGCTTCACTATCTTTGAGAAGTCTACATTGAACCTAGGTTGGTTCACTTCTCACAAACTCCTGATTTTTTTACGGTCATATTTCTATCTTTCCACTAGGCTGTCAGCAATCTGAGGGTATAATCTCTCAGGAATAAATTCACATCTTGTTAGGGGTCAAGTGAAGGCTATAAGAATGAGGAGTCTTGGTCAGCATCAGACAGGAGCTTGTTAGTCCTGTGGAGGGATATGAACTTTGTCCTGAAAGCAGCGATGGAGGAACCATCCAGCCCTGTTGGTGTCCCTCATATGTCCCTTAGATGCCCACTTCCCACTTCGTGTGCTTACAGTGGCATCATGTTTCTTCCTTTGTGGATGGACTTTGAGGTACTGGACAGCCAGAGGCACAAGCAGCCAGAGGGCCTGAGAGTTTCCCAGTGACAAGTTGGAAGTGATGTGTGTGCATGTGTGTGTGTGTGTGTGTGTGTGTGTGTGTGTGTGTGTATGTGCATGCCCGCGTTGGGGGCAGGGTAGGGTGGGGTATAATCCTAGATCCCTAGCCTATACTCCATAGCACTCCTTCTAGATCAGGTTTAAGCTCACTTTCTGTGGGGCTTTTGCCTGAGGATACAAACTTGTTTGGCTTTTTTTCCTTCTTGTCTGTCTTTCTCTATTCCCTACTTGGTTTCTCCTGGAAACATTCCCTTAATAAATCACTAGCATAGGATTCCCAGTCTCAAGGTGTGCCCTGAAGAAGATAAGTGTATACACATGGCTGCATACAGGGATGCACAAATAGGATACAAATGGTGTTTGTGTTCCAAAGCAGTGGCTCGGATGTGTGTACTATCCCTTCCTGATAGCCTTGTGCTGTGAGCAGACATGGGGGGCTGTTGATCCTATTCCTTCATTCTGGTCTCCAACTTAGTCCAGACTTGTGAGGCCCTCACTCCCAGGTATAAAGTGGGCAACCTCCCAAGTGCCCACTTGAGCAGGTCCTGGTTTATACAGGCTGGCCCTGACACTAACTTCCAGACACCCTTGTCTTTTTGGTTGGATGTACTGGGTTTTCCCTGCAGGGATCCACTTACCCCCATGAACTGTTCATTCATCTTCATCTTGTAACACCGTGGTATGAGCTCCCCCAACCCCCACGTTAACCCATAGAGGAATAGCATGGTAGAGATAACTAAACAATGAAACCAAGGAAACCAGGGGTGCTGTGTAGCCTCAGGCAAATCATCCAGCTACTCTGAGTCTCCATTTCTTTGTATCAGATAGCTCTTATTGCTGCCCTTTTTATATTTCAGGACATGTTAAAGACCTAGTGAGAGAACTAGGGTAAAAGGTATTCTGGAGATAGAAAGAATTTCAACAAATCAATTTCTCGTGGATTAAGGAGGATGCATTAATGTCCTCAGCCTGATGGGATGGATCAGTTCCTACAGGGGTCTTGTAGTCACATGGCCAGGAAGAGTTCAGGGCAGGAGTTGAGGCCAGGTCTAAAGAATTCCAAAGTATTTGCTTTATACACCACAAGCTGCCTCCCAAATACAAATTGGGTCCTGAGCATGCCTGAATGCTAGACTGGAAATAGTAGGAGGAATAGAGGTTGATGAAATCTATGTGTTCTTGTTGCTCAGAGGAAGAATAACAGTGTCACTCAAAACAAATATCCCATCCAATACAATTTTGTAGCAATTGGAGAAGTACAAAGGGTTGGAACCCACTTGCTCTCAATAGTGATACCCAAAAGCACATTGAAATGAAGCTACTCATGTGCTGCTATCATGCAGTTCTAGCTTTATCTTCTCTAGGTGTTCCCGGCCACTTCCAACTGTCCTGTTTGTTTTTTAATAAAAAATTGTTTCCTGTTTCCTTTTATCCATTTTTCTTCAGTTGTGCCCACTACCCTCTCCTGTATTTAAGTGTAAATATGCAATCCACCTGATGAACTCTGGAATTACTTCCAGAACTTTTCATTTTGGGTAAGGTCATATGGCTCTAGAATTTGTCTAGTGCAACCCCTATTAGTAATTTCAGTGTACTATTTCTTAGACTACACTGTGGAATCCTTGAGCAGAGCCTAGGTCTAAATCATGAATCCCACTGTCACATTTATCCACAGAGCCAAAATTCTGACCACAATGTAACCGTCCTCTTACCAGAGATTAGTTCTGCACTTTACTTCTCAATTGAGCTCTGATCCTGACCATCGACTGAGTGACCATACCTTCAGCCTGAGCACCGATCCTGCCCACAGATTGAGCTGCAATTCTGATTCTAGTCTTAATCAAAACTATTCTGGGGGCTGGGAAGGTGTCTCAGTGGTAGAGTGCTTGCCTTGCATGCCTGAGGCCCTGGGTTCGATTCCTCAGCACCACATAAGCAAAAAGAAAAAAGCCGGAAATGGCGCTGTGGCTCAAGTGGTAGAGGGCTAGCCTTGAGCTGAAGAGCTGAGGGATAGTGCCCAGGCCCAGAGTTCAGGCTCCACGACCTGACCCAAAAACAAACAAACAAACAAAAAACTATTCTGAATCATAAACAACCCTGGACCTTGATCCTGGGCCTAGGCTAAGGTCTGATTCTAGCTCTAGATAGAGCCAAAAGTCTAGCCTTCATTGAGACTAGATCTGGTATCATCATATACGCTTACTAGCTCACTAGGGGCCCAGTCCAGACAACCATTTTGGAATTTAAACAACCCTTTAAACACATTTACCTCTTTTTGTTATACCTTCATGTCTCTGTTAGACTTTGAGTATTTCCAGGGCATGGTGCTCCTTAAGATGGCAGGAATGAGACTTTCATGATCTGATAGTCAGGGCTGATTTGCAAAGTGACTATGCCACGAGGAAGGTATAGAGCCAGCAAGATCAGATAACAGATGAACTTCCCAACTTCCTTTACTCTGGCTATCTCTATAACTAAAGGATATTGGAGAAAAGGTTTCTTTTTATACAAAACAGAGTCCCAGGTACCAGAATCTTTCTTCATTCACCAGAGGTAGAAATTTGAGGGCAAAGAAAGTGGGAAAGAGAAACAGGCAGAAAAATTAATTATGAAATCAGATTGTGTTACCAGAATTGTTTATATCTGCGTTTTAAGGAATTTGCCATCTTCTGAATCTAATAGATGTAGCAGTCAGAGCTTGACTGCTACAACAGTTTTTAATTTGTTTGGAAATTAGTCCAAATAATGAGGAAATGCTTTTCAATACAACACGAAGGCAATACGACTGGCTTGTCTTCTTTTAAACAATGACAACAGTTTTCAATGTTGAATAATTAAAGAAACACATCTGTCAGAAACACGTTGTGAACCTCTGGTTTGGAGGAATGCCATTTTTAAGTGTAGACTAATAGCTAACAAGATTTTGTACTCTTAAGACTTTGGTGTCTGTATCATTTTTGCCCTTGTAAATAGGCCTGAGAGTCAGGTAGTTAACCTTACCTTCCATTTCAGAAATTGGAGAGTGAGGTTGGGGAATCTGTAGTCTCTTGCCAGGCTGTCAGCTGAGTTGGAGCTCTCTACATCCACTAGGCTTCCTCTCTGGGTTTGGTCCACTGGAAAGTTTCTGCCTTTGACAAGAGTCAGGCAAATGATATTGCCTGGCAGTATGTGGATTTGGGCAAATCAATTTGAAGTATGAATGATGGCTGATTAACTAGGCCATGTGCAATATTACAATCTCTCAGACTGTTTCCCACAGAACCATCTACTTGCCCCTGTTTTACCATCCTGGCTGATCTTGCCTATGTGGCATTTCCTCTAAGAACCTGTTTCCTCTTTAGTGAATAATGGTAATAGCTCCCTCAGTGATTGGACTAAAAATGAAAGTTAGTATTAGTTATGAGTGGTGGTGAGGTGTTAACACTGGTCAACATCAAGGTGTTGTTGTTGATAACTGTAACCATCCTGTAAGTACTTTATCATCTTTTGGTAGAGATACAGCCATGAAGGTTTAGGAGCCTTCATTCTTCAGTGTGCAGCTAAGCACTAAGAGGTGGCATCATACACTTTAAAACTTCCCAAACTCACCTCTGAAGGAAAGAGGATCACATTCAGTCTCCTGTGCATTTTTTTCCACTGGAAATTTGAAAAAATTGAGGATAATCTGGTAGAATAGGTTCACTTATTGATGCTGATGGATTGATTGAGCCTTCTAAGTAGTTGAGACTAGAGGTATATGCTACTGGGTCTGGCTGAAGCTGAATTTTATTTTTTTCCTTCTGAGTCCTAAGTGGTCAACAAGATGTAAGAAAGTGAGGAGCAGAGGGAAGAGCTTCCAGCATGAAGCAGTAGCCCAAACAAGACTTAGGTTGGGCTAAGGAATTCAATTTATTCTTTGGACACTTGGGAGATGTTGAAGAGTTTGGGGAGAGAAAGTGGCAACTATTGATCTTCTGTTAGGCATTTTACATCTGTCAGGCATTTAACCCTGTGAGATCAATATCATGCCATTTTATCAGATTGCAAAACTGACATTCAGAAAGGCAGAAGTAACTTGCTATAGTCCCATGCCTGAGAAGGGTGAGAGCCAGGACTTGAGGGCAGTTCTAAAACAAATCCCAAACCTTTTTTGTCTACCTTGTGCTGCCCCAGTGCAAAGTAGGGCCAGCTCCAGTGGGCAATTGTAGGGTCAAATTCCTGGAAGTGGTGGTGGTAGGGGCAGTGAGGACCTTGAAGGGCTGGGCAGAACAGGAAACGAGAACTGCCATCTCCCTATTTCCTCTGATCTTCCTAGCAGGAGGGTTGAGGGTCTTCAATCCTAGGTGTGCAAGGGAGAATCCTTCCTTTCATCTTCTCATTCCTGCTGTTCTTCTGGCCTCCCTCTCCTTCGTTCCATTATCCAGTCTCTCATGGCTGTCCAAGACATCTAAGGACAGCTTCCTTCAGTGGGTGAAACTATCCTGGTAAGTGATTTGCATGCACAACACTCAGCTGAGCAATGGTGGAGTGGGGCTAGAATCCAGGAAGGAAAAGATTTTTTACAATGCCCTGTTCTTGTGCTTAGCCCCAAGCCTAGTACATAGCAAGTGCTCAATGAAAATTAGTTCTTTCCCCTTCCTGCAGAAGCCAGTGTCTGTTCTCCTGTGAGTATGGATTTTTGAGCCTGAAGGTGCTTTCACCCTCCTTTTCGTTTGGAAGAAGCCCTTGTTATTGGCTAGATTTTGGTCTTTTCTGGAGTAGGAGGGCTTAGGCTACTGTGCATATGACACTTAGGCTGAGAAGGCTGTGGTCCAAGGGTCTGGCTCCGATAGAAAGCGTGTGGTCCAGTCTCTGGCAGCTCTGGCAGCGTCTGCTTTGCATACCGGATGAGGACTTCGCTGGTCAATTTGCTTTCACTAATGTCAGGCCCCCGCAGCACGGTCGTCGGTTGCATAGCAACTGGCCGAGCAGCGCAACAGAGGTGGCCATGCATAAAAGATGACACATGATGGTGGGGCGCAGGGTGACGATTTGCAAATTTAGATACAGTCACAGCAGGAATATGAACTGGTATTCGACAAGGAATGGGGGTGGGCGGCTTTTCTTTGTCTCCTCCCGTCTCATTCAGAAAGCTAGCTTCCCACTGTATTGATAGATGTCTGAAGAACTAAGAAGTGTGAGGAGGCATGGCTGCAGTTTTCCCCAAAATCAGGAGCTGGGCTGTTGGGGGCTGAGTGAGGCAAAAGGAAGAAATAAGTATGGACAGCAATGCCAACATAGACAGAGGCATCCTGAGGACCCTTCTCAGAAATCCTGGCTCCCTTTCCCAGGTAGAAGGCTGATGAAAGCAATTGGTGTGAAGCCCCTTCTCCCAGTGAGTCTTTTCTATGCCCTCCCTCCAACAGTTACATGGAGATGAAGTGTACAGGATTTGAAGTCTCCAGGCTTGGGTTCATGTTCTAGTGTGTGTGTGTGTGTGTGTGTGTGTGTGTGTATGTTGGTACTAGGTTTGAACTCTGGGCCTCTCATTGTTGCTCATCTTTTTGTGCTCAAAGCTGGTGCTCTACCATTTGAGCCATGCCTCCATGTCTGGCTTTTTGCCAGTTGGAGATAGGAATCTCTTGGGGATTTGTCTGAACTGAGATTCTTAGATTTCAGTCTGGTGATTAGCTTGGATTGGAGATGCAAGTTGCCACTGTCCTTTTTTTTGTTGTTGTTCTTTACTTAAGAGTGTTTATTTTATTTTATTAGTTGTACAAAGGAGCCATCGTTTAACAAGGCAGTTTATGAGTGTGTCTTGATCATTTTTGTTTGTTTGCAGACAGAGTCTTGATATGCAGGCCAAGCTGGACTCAAATTATGTGTAGCCCAGACTAGCCTCAAACTCATGATCTTCTACCTCTGCCTCCCAAGTGCTGAGGTTATAGGAGTGCTGTTATAATGCTTTATTGAAGAGAAAGAAGCAAAACCTAGGAAACTACTCCCTTTCTCCTGCACACTCATCTTGCTCAACATCCACCTGGCTTTTACATTGCATCCAAACTTACAGTCAGAGGGGCAGCACCAGGAGCCCTGCAGGAGTAGCCTGGTCACTCGCAAGTTCCACTACCAGCCCTGGCCTGGGCCCTGAGGAATTAGGGTACAGCTCCATAGCACTGTCTGAATATAGCCTCTGACCACAGCTCCAGCATGGACAGTGGCTGGAGGAGCTGTGGGCTACTGTGGCCCACGGAAGGACAGAACTACCTGCATATGATTTTAGGTGATATGTAAGATGCTTTGAGATTACCTATAGAAAGTCACTTAAACAAGCAAATAAAACAAAACAAAAACCTCATTTCCCCTCCCTAGACAAGATAAGGTTACTGTATGAATTAAATGGATTCCACAACTTGGTTTTTAAAAAACTTCCAGAGCAGCCTCTGACACATAGTCATGCTATGTAAATGTTTATCAAATAAATAAAATGAGAAGGTCATAGCATTAAACAGCACAGACTCATGGACAGGGCAGTGGTTTGCCTTGGGCTCTTCTGCAAATGAATCTGATCGCATCAGAATGTGCCTGCACCTTGGTTTTACACTACTAGTTCCTGAGTTCCTCTCAGACACTTGTTTTTCTCTCAGACAGGAAAAGGTTCAGATGCTGAGAGCTCTTGCCACGTGAGGAATGCTCTAGAATTCAGTATTTCTGTCTAGTGCTTAAAATGTGCTGCCAAGTACTGTAGCACTGAGTGACATCCCTAGCCCTTTGTTTTCCAGTGTGATTATTTATTTTTGACACAGGGCTGCACTATGAAGCCTAGCCTGGCCTTAAGCTGACACCATTTCTCCTCAGCCTCCTGTGGGCTGGGATTACAGGCATGCCACCACTTTTGGCCTCCAGTGTTATTAAATTTGCATGCATTTTCTCTTCCTTGTATGTAATATGATAGTGGTAAAACTCATCTAACATGCAAAGCAAATTTAAAGAAAAATTTGAATTAAAAGTACTGGTGACTTATGGGATGGCAAAAAGTGATACTGGGAAGTCAATTCTGAAAATTAGGAAAACACAGCAATAGAAATTGTGTGTGTGTGTGTGTGTGTGTGTGTGTGTGTGTCCTTCAATATGCATATAAATAACCCCCAAACAGAAGACCCCTTTGGGAGGCCTAGAACATCAATTTTCAGATCTGCATTGAGGAGTATCTCTCTTTGTCTGTGTCCTACCCAGGCCCAGTCTGGCTGAGGGTCAGTGCCCAGAATAGGTGGTCTAGCTCTCCAGACACATTCCAGGCTGGTGTCTCTTAAGACATTGCCACTATTGGTTCTCTCTCTCTCTCTCTCTCTCTCTTTCTCTCTCTCCCTCCCTCTCTCTCCCTTCTTCTCTCTCCCCCCTCTCTCCCTCTTTTAACCTTCCTGCTTGGCAGAGTGGCTGTAAATTACTACATTAATTTCCAAATCAAGCCAAGTTCCATAGTAACAGAACAGCTTCCACCCAGACCTGAAAAGATTCATTAGGAAGTTGATTTGCTAAGTGCCCTCAACTTATTCCTTCAAAAGAACAGCTGCATTTACCCTATTCTGATAGCTCTCCAGGGGCTAGGGCTTCAAGGAGCTGGGCTCCTGATGCTGTGAGCTTTTTTTTGGGGGGGGGATCCGTTCATGGGGCCTGAACTCTGGGTCTGGGCGCTATCCCTCAGCTCTTCAGCTAAAGGCTAGCGCTCTACCACTGGAGCCACAGCGCCACTTCTGGCTTTTTTATTTTTGTTTATATGGTGCTGAGGAATCGAACCCAGGGCCTCATGCATGCAAGGCAAGCGCTCTACCACTGAGCCATCTTCCCAGCCCCTGGTGGGCTTCTTGAGCAGGTAGGGGGCACAGCTGAGGGATTCCAGGAGCAGTAGAATGTAGGCTGAGTGGTCATCAGAAAGCTGTGAATCTTACAAAGGGCAGGCTGACCTGCCTGGCCTCCTCAAGAACTTCTGGATGCCAATGCTATTTATACCATCTGTGGGCAGACTTGTTAAACCTGGGAGAGGGAATAATTTAGGATTGATTGTTTTTAATGCTGTGGATTTGGGGGTAAAATGTGGGGAACATAGGTTGTTCTAATTCTTTACATCAAGAGTAGCACTGGAAGTGAAGTAGTCGATTTCATGGTTAAAAGGTGCCAGTTAAATGTTTTCCTAGAGGTCTCAACTTGTCACCGCTGTACTAGGTCTCCTGGCTCGAGGAGATGTGGAGAAACCAAGGATCATTTTGGAATGCAGTTGTGGAGTGCTGCTTCAGGATGAGGACTGGCCCTGGGGGAAACTAAGGAATGGCAGGGAGGGAGGGTCCCCCTTTTAGGACGAGGATGCCATCACTCCTGGAAGATCTCCCCCTCCTCCCAACTCTGACGGTGTCTAGTTTGGAAGCAGTGATTCCACAGTAGTTTTCTGTGTATGTTGCAACAGCATCAGGGGGGTGGGTGGCCTCCCTCAGCAGGTGCCCAATGCCACCTAATGGCATGTATACTTGCACCCCACACCCCTGCACCTCATTTTAATTTGGCAGAAATTAATAACTCTGAGTGGAGAGACATCACACATGGCCTGAACATGGCATTGTCACTCCTTCTAATTTGTTAGACAATACAGGCCCTGCTGTAGCTTCCAGGGTTGATGAGGAAAAATAAACACATGTATATTAATGACTTTAAAAGAGTTCCGTTTATCCAAGCATGTCTCTTTCTCTTTATTCAGCATCTCATCAGATCAATAATTAATCCCCATACATTTTAATAACTTGAGTTCTCACTTATGATTGTTTCTCATAAGTTTTACATTCATGTTTGACACATTTAGGATCTTATTCCATTTGAAAAAGGAGAAAGTAAGTCAGAGTGGGTTTCTACTTGTGTTGTGGTGTCCCTCATCTAAGGGAGCAGTGGAGATAGAGGCTGAGAGCAGCTTGCTGGGATAGGGGGGTGGATCTCTTGGTCTGCTTTTGTTCTAACCTCAAAGATATGTGCGTTAGGGTGGAGGGAAGGAGTTGGAGTTGTTATTGTTCCCTATTTCAACAGTTTGGTAACTAGCAGTAAACTCTGGTTAGACAAGAGATCCAGTGGGAAAGATGGGGAGCCACTTCACATGTGAGGAGCAATATCTGCAATGTGGAGAAACTGGCCATTGTTATCAGTGGCACCACTAATGCAAGACTGGAGCCCTAGAGGGAATTATGTAAGCAGATGGAGGTAATAGATGGATACTCTACTTTCTGTTCATCTTTTCTATAAACATAAATAAATAATGCTAAACAAATTTTAAAAAGTTACTGTGTTTAAGTAGTTCTATAAAGGGGTTTCAATACAACATGTCAATTTATGAGTAACAATGCATCTTGTTCAATACACCTCTTCCATTCTTCTCCCTCATCTCTCTCAACCCCAACCCTAACCAAAAAAACATTTTTTTTGCCTGTCCTGGGGCTTGAACTCAGGGCCTGGGCTCTGTCCCTGAACCTCTCTGTGCTCAAGGCTAGCTCTTTACCACTTGAGCCACAGTACCACTTCCAGCTTTTTCTGAGTAGGTTATTGGAGGTAAGAGTCAAGGACTTTGCTACCCAGACTGCCTTCAAACTGGGCTCCTCAGTGCTCAGCCTCCTGAGTAGTTAGGATTACAGGTGTGAGCTACCAGCACCTGGCCCGAACTAAATTTTAAAAAGAAATATTTTAGCCCCCTCCTTCATCACTTAGATCAGACCCCTTTCTGTCCTTCAGCAAAGGACATGGCCACAGTGGTTGTGGGAAGGACCTGGTATCTACCGACAACTCCATTATACCAGGTTCTGTGTTGCCAGCACATACATGATCTTGTCCAGCTGGTGTCATTCCATTTTACAGAAGGGCATCAATGCACCATTTTGGGCACTCAACTGAGAAGGCTTTGATCTGTTGTCTGGGAACCTTTCATTCTACCTTCTGACACTTGCCTTTTCATGGCTCTTTTTCCACACTTCTATTTCACTCAATGCATATGATTTTTGCACAAAGCCTTCCCTAGATCCTCTGGCTTCTTTTCTGTCCCCTTCCCAACTCCAGAGTAGTGTGATCCCTTCTCTTATGGTGCTGAACTATGGGTGCGCTTGTCAACACACTTTGTGAAGGCACCGGTGGGTCATCGTCATGTTTATACACTGTCTACCTCATTAGAATCTAGGCTCCTCAAGGTGAGGATGCTATCTTATCTATTTATCTTGTATTTCCAGGTCTAGAAAATAAATATTTGTGGGAGAAAGGAAGAGAGAGTAGGGAGAAGTAATATAGGGAAAGAATAAATGACACTAAAATAAATCGATCAGGTCTTAAGATGTTAGGCTTTCTCAATGTAACGTATTTAGTTTGAGTAGAGAAGCTTCATTTTCTCCTTTCTTGTCTTATTTTTTTAAATAAATGTGAAAGTTTCTTCTTCTTTTTTAAAATTAAAGGCATATTATTACTTTCCAATGAACTAGGTGTTTTGAGCATGACAAAGGAGGCTATGATGGGGGTCTTAATTTCTTAGACCTTACAATGGAGCTTGAGAGATACAAATACTTGGTATATAAAATAATAAAACAAAAGACCTATGATTCAGAGGGAAGAAAGTGGGAGACATGGTTTTAAAGCATCTGCAATAGGCTAGCAGCTGACTCAGGTACTTTACATACATCACCATGTCCAATACTTACACTCATGCAGAAAGCACAGCTTTCATTTTATAAACAAAGAGACTGAGTCTCAGGTTGAAAGGATCAACAGAACTAACTTGTAAGGAATGTAGACTCAGGTTTGTCAGATAACCAAAGCTCATTCCCAATTTCCAAAATGAATGGTCAACACAAACATGGATTCCTAGGGGTTGTAAAAGAGAAGATAGACTGTTGGTTTTCTATCTCCTCATCTTCTCAGTGTCCAGCCCCGAGGCTCCTTTCCATCTCCAAGCCCTGTGCTATCCTATGGCAGAAGGGCTTTTGGGCTCTGGAGGGCTCTGGAGTTAGGCTCTAAGCTGAACTTCATGCATTAGATGTCCACTGGGAGCCATCTGCTCCATTTCTTTCTTTCTTGGCATTGGCCCAGTAGGTACTTGTTTCAGTTTCCCTGATGGCTCTCCAAATGTCCTACAGAAGCCTCAGATGTGCCCTCAGCTTTCTTGACTGACACTTTGATCCTATAAATGGGAATTGCCTCTGCTTGACAGAGCAAAAAGAGCAATATTGCATTAGCTGGTGTCTGGTGGTGGTGGTGGTGGGGCAGTAATACAAAGCATAACCTTCCAGGTATTTCAAGCACAGAGACTTGGCTATAGAGTGACTGGATAGGCTGGAGAGAAAATTGGAAACAAAGGCATGTTCCCCAGAGATCAGTTACTTCATAAAGGCCATTATTGCTCTTAGGTCTGGAGAAGAAAAAGGGGGCGAGGGAAGGCTGAATCTCTAGAGATGTTTCTGGAACTGATGTCAGTGTAGCTCCTGGAATCCAAGAGTCCACACTTCCTCTGATGACAGAAGCCAATCATGGTTTCAGTTTTCTTCCTGCTATCTTATGCTTTCATGTATGTCTTCCACCTGAAAGTCAGACTGGAACCTAACTGGCATGGGAGTTTATGAAATGTAATTCTCAGGTTTCTCACTCTGATGGCATATGGATGATCAATCAATCATATCCAGGATGGGAAGAACAGAGACTTGAGAATCAGAGCTTTGGGTTCAAATCTTGTCTTTGCCTTAATGGGTCTGGTTTAGTTTTTTCATTTGTAAAATAAGACTAATAGGGGTTAGCGATTTAGCTCAGTGGAAGTGCACTTGCCTGGGAAGTGCAAGGCCCTGAGTTCAGTCCTCAGCTCTGCAACAACACCACCAAAAGTTAAATAACAATACCTTTATCACAGAAGTATTGTGAGGTTTCATGGAGATTATACATACCAAGCATTTAACACAGTTCTACCCATGGTATGTTGGCTACTGGAGCAGTTTTAGTTCCCTTCTCCTTCATATGCACATTTGTTTCTTGAACTGTTTGTCTCTTGCAAACCATCATAAATTAGTGCTCAAGCTTACTGGTTTTAAAAAGTGGCCAAGGAACAAGACAAGGATGTCCACTCTCTCCACTTCTCTTCAATTTAGTATTAGAATGCCTAGCTACAGCAATAAGACAAGATGCAAACATAAAAGGGGATCCAAATAGGGAAAGATGAAGTAAAACTCTCCCTCTTTGCAGATGACATGATCTTGTATTTAAAGAATCCCACGGACTCCACTCCCAAATTACTCAAGCTGATTCGAAACTTTGATAAAGTAGCAGGGTATAAAATTAACCCTCAAAAATCAATGGCTTTTCATCAGCATGGTCTGAAAGAAGAAAAACCCTATAGGAAAATAAATCTGCCTTAATCCTGGACTTCCAAACTTCCAGACAGTGAGAAAAATTAAAGTGAGGTGTAATCTCAAGCTATGAGAGTTTGGGAAGACTTAGTCAGATAGACTCAAAATGAATCTTGAATGGCACACAAGTAGAAAGAAGGTTAAGTTTTAATAGCAAAAAACGTTGGTATGTGAGGTGTGAACAAGTATCAGAGACAAGCTGTGCATGTATGCCAAGCATATTTGCTACAGAGGGTTTTTGTTTTGTGCCAGGAAAATAATAAAGATTATCAAATTCCAAAAAAAAAATCAATCACTTTTCTGTATGCCAACAATGAGAAGAGCACAGCTAAAATCAGGAAAGCAACTCCTTTTGTAAAAGCCCCACAAAAAATAAAATACCTAGAAATTAACTTAACTAAAGAAGTGAAGGACCTCTAATCAAAGCAGAACTTAGGAAGTGGAAAAACCTCCCATGCTCCTGGATTGGAAGGATCAGCATCGTGAAAATGGCAATACTTCTAAAGGCTATCTACAAATTCAATGCGATACCTATCAATATTCCAAGCTCATTCTTCAAGGAAATAGAAGAAGCAATCCAAAAATTCATATGGAACAATAAAAGGCCCTGAATAGCAAAAATGATCCTTAACAGAAAGAACAGTGCTGGAGGAATATCAATCTAGATCCTTATATATCACCCTGTACCATAATCAACTCCAAATGGATCAAAGACCTGGGAGTCAAAGCAGATACCCTGAAAACATTACAGGAAGGAATAGGAGAAACCCTAGGTCTCCTTAGCACAGGCAAAATTTTTCTTAATAGAGACCCAGAAACACAACAAATCAAAGAAAGGTTAGACAAATGGGATTGCATAAAGCTGCAGAGCTTCTGCATGGCAAAGGACATAGCTAGCAAGATCAATAGAAAGCCCACGGATTGGGAAAAGATCTTCACTAGCCATACAATAGGCAAGGGTTTCATATCTAAAATATACCTGGAACTCAAAAAATTAAATCCCCCCAGGCTGGGAAGGTGGCTCAGTGGTAGAGCGCTTGCCTTGCATTCATGAGGCCCTGGGATCAATTCCTCAGTACCACATAAGCAAAAAGAAAAAAATTCGGAAGTGACACTGTGGCTCAAGTGGTAGGGCGCTAGCCTTGAGCTGAAGAGCTGAGGGACAGCGCCCAGGCCCAGAGTTCAGGCCCCACGACTGGACCCCCCCAAAAAAATTAAATCCCCCAACAACAAATCCTCAAAGAAACAACTGCCCAATTAATAAGTGGCCTAAAGACTTAGAAACTACTCTGAAGAGGAGATAAGAATGGCCAATAAACACATGAAAAAATGCTTAGCCTCTCTAGCCATAAAAGAAATGCAAATCAAAACAACATTGAGATACCACTCACCCCAGTTAGAATGGCTGTAATTAAGAACTCTAATAACAACAGATGCTGGAGGGGATGTGGCCAGAAGGGAATCCTACTGCATTTTCGATGGGAGTGTAAACTTGTTCAACTACTTTTGCAAGCAGTATGGAGGTTCCTCAAAAGACTCCACATAGAGCTCCCTTATGACCCAGCAATCCAACTTTTGGGCATTTACCTAAATGATCACAAACAAGGCCATACTAAGGCTACCAGCACAACTATGTTTATTGCAGCATTATTGACCATAGCTAAGATATGGAACCAATCCAGTTGACCCTCAGTAGATGAATGGATCTAGAAAATGAGGTATATATATATACCTTATATACATATATATATATACACTATATATACATATATAGTGTATATATATAATGTGTGTGTATATATATATATACACACACACACAATGGAATTCTATGCCTCCATCAGAAAGAATGACACTGCCCCATTTGTTAGAAAATGGAAAGACTTGGAAAAAATTATATTAAGTGAAGTAAGCCAGGCCCAAAGAAACATAAGTCCCACGGTTTCCCTTATTTGCAATGACTAGTACATGTGCAGTATAAGCAGAAAGACCACAACCTATGTACAAATGACCATATAAGATGATGTTAAATGAAAGAAACCACAAGATAGGGACACAAATATCTTTTTTCTTTCATGCTATTGTTTCTATCGTATTTATAATATACCACATGATTTTTTTTGTTTCATTGTATGTTCCTTCCCCATAGTATAATACCTATTTTCACTGTATCTGATGTTGGTGCCCTGCATCTTGTATAATTCTCTTCTCTAATTCGGGGAGGGGAAGGGAAAAAACAAAATGCTAAAACAAGGATACAGGATGACCCATTGTAACAATGAGATGTACAAAAAACTATGTTGAAAACGAACTTTACAATTTGGCGGGGGTGGTGCGAGGTGGTAGGGGTGGTAGGGAGGGAGAGGATGGTAAGGGGGAAACAAAGGAGGAGGCAACAATGCTCAATAGGAAATGTACTCATTACCTTGCTCATGTAACTGTAACCCTTCTGTACAGCATTTTTACAATAAAAAATCTAAAAACATAAGAAGTGGCCAGTTTTTAAGGATGTAACATTGTTAGCCATAAAGGAAATGCAAATCAAAATTACACTTCAGAATGTTAATCCTCAAGAAAACAAAGAACAAATGCTGGAGAGGGTGTGGTGAAAGGTAGGATAGGAATATAAGTTAGTGCAGCTACTGTGAAGATCTGTATGGGGATTACTTAAAAACTAAAAACACAGCTGCCATACTATGATTGTGCATAAATCACAAGGAATGTAAATCCACATACAAGAGAGATACTTGTATGCCCATGTTTATTGCAGCTCTGATCACAATAACTGAACTGTAGAGTTGGCTAAGGTGACCCAGCAACCAATGAATGGATGAAGGAATGGAGTACTATTCAGCCAGACAGGAAAATGAAATGATGCATTTACAGGAAAGTGGATGGAACTGGACATCATTGTGTTGAGTTAGATAAGCCAAATTTAAAAAGCCACGTATCACATGATTTTTGCTCATTTGTGGAATCTAGAGCTAAAATGATGATGATACTGCTATTAATAAGGGGTATACATAAATATATTACAGAGACTTTTGGGGGATTTGGGAGGGAGAGGAAAAAGAAAAGATAATATATTATAGTATATATATATATTACATATACTAAACTATGATCTTCATCCCATATATATATATATATATATATATATATATATATAAAACGGATAGCATAATGAATCCATCAAATATTATTTGGAAAAGGGGAGGGGATGGGCATAGATACAGATCCCATGGTTTCTCTCATTTGCAATAATTAGTATATTCTAAGATAATCTGAGCAGATGAGCAGAATAGCTCAATAGCTATGTACATATGACCATATAAACTGATGCTAAGTGAAATGAACTCCAAGATATAAAAATGAGGTTTTTTACTTTGTTATTGTTGTTTTTAATGTACTATGTGATTTCTTTTTTCTTTTGTGTTTTTTCCCTATGGTTTATCTCATGTTGTCACTGTATTTGATTTTGGCACCTTGGGTATTATATATACGTTTATCTGAATTAGGGAAGGGAAGAGGAACAACAAAATAGTGAGACAAAGGACAAAAGGTGGACCAATACAACAAATACCTTCCTACCTACAGTACCATGAAGTGAGATTCTACACAAGTCATGCTTTTCCTCACTGCTCACCTCAGTTTCCTGGAGATTCCAAGAAAACTAACAAGGTTTGAACAGAAGTAGAACATGCCCACTGTGTACCCACGTCTGGGATCTCCTTGGCAACCATTAAGGTTTATTGATTCCATTTCTTAGAGGAGGAAACTGAGAACCAGAGATATTGGAAGTTCAGGTAACTTACCTTCTGTTCTCTACCTTCTCCTGTTTCTGATGCCCCCTAGTAGGAGTTGGGGGCCTGATTGCTTGGGTAGTACTCAGCTTCTTTCAGCATGTTTCCTGGGCACCCACGAGTGGTGGGCAGATAGCCAGGCAGCCACTGCCAAGCCTACCCATTCTGGAGTTGGCTCACGAGACTCACGTGACTAGGAGGGGGCTGGCAACGGGGAGAGGATGGTGTGAGAAAAGAACATCTCATGCTCCCCTTGCCCACGCATGATCGGCTCCTGGAAAAAATCAGATAGAGCTACTTTATTCTACTTTCTGGCTCTTAAAATGCAATATTGGGTAATCAATCTGATTTCACATGAGTTTATCAAGTATTCACACAGATGGGTCAGGTAGGGGCTGGCCTGAAGGAGTTCAGTCTAAGAAGGCAGATATAGAACTGCAAAAATGACACTGTTGGGTCAGCACCACATCAAGAAGGCACAGGAGTTGTAGGAACACAAGAAAGGAGCTCCCGATTCTGCCTGGGGAATCAGGGACGTTATCTCAGAAGAAGTAACTAGTGAGCTAAGACTTGAAGGAGGCAGAAGAGCTAGTCTGAGGAAGAAACTGGCCCAGTGATTCAGGAGGAGGGATCAGAATATACAAAAGCCTTTTGGGGAACTAAGAAAAGCTCGTGCAGCTGACACATGAGGGCAAAAGCAATTGTGGCAAATGCTGAGATTGTGGTAAGGTAGGAAAGGGCGGAATCACACAAGGTCTTGTGAGTTATATCTATGAGGCTGGAGAATATCCTGAGGACAATAAGGCAGCCCCTGAATTCTTCCTTTATGCAGGGAAGTGACATTCTAGACCAGTGATGCAGGAAGAGCATTCTGAGGCTAGCATAGATTAAGAGAAGATCCAATAGAAGACAGGGAGGCCACTGACGAGGGATACTGTTATGTCTGGGGAGGAAAAGTTAGTGGCCTGGACTGGGAAAGTGATATGAAGAATGGACAAAGGAGCAGATTCATTCACAAGATTCTTAGGAAGTGGAAGCAACTAATGTAATAGTAACAATTACACAGGTAATAAAAAGAACTCTTGCCATAGAACATATGTGCCTGGCATAGAATTTATTTAATTTTGTACAACAATACTAAGAAACAGTCGCAGTGGCATGTTCAAGGAAGTGGTAAAGTTAGGATCTGAACTCAAGAAGTCTAGCTCCAGAATCTGGTTTTAATAGAGTCTTTATGGTCTATGGCCATAAGACATGGCCTTTTTAGGTGGCAGTGCTTGGTGGTGAGGATCAGGGAGGAAGCTCCATGATGCTCAGTTTTCACAGAAGAGCATATTGTCCTGGCCTTTCTGCAGAGAAGCTGGGGGAAGATGAGAGAGGCACAATTGCCCCCTTATGCTCACTTCTGATGATCACCTATGCTTCTTTAGCCTAGTTTTTTTTTCGGTCCTCACTTTTCCTGGCATCCCAAGGAAGCCTTGACCTTCTCCTGAACCATTAGAACCCTGGGAATTTCCTTCCCAAGGGTCCTGACAACAGAGATGCTTCCACTATGGCTTTAGTCATCCATGGTCTTACTAGGATCATTCAGCTTCTGATTTCTCTCTCTCTCTCTCTCTCTCTCTCTCTCTGTTTCTCTCTCTCAACTCAAACAGGCTCCATCCATTACGATTTTCTAAACTTCCTCATATTGAAGAAGGATCTTCTATTTTTCCAGTTCAATAATGTCAACCCTGTCAATAACATCAAATTGCTATAGTTTCTATATCCTTGCGCTCCCCTCTTGCTGTTTGTACTATTTCTGCTGGCTGTGGACTGGTTATAGTTCACAGATCAGCTTCAGTCCACTGTTTAAGCACTGCTTGAATCTCTCTGCCCTCCAATTTCACTACTAGCAATATCACTTGCCAAGATCTGTATAGTAATCTCCTAAATGGTCCATGCTCATCTACATGGCCTTCCCTAATCCATCCTGGGTTAAAGGACAGAAGTCACTCTAACTCATAAAGGGTTATTGACTTCAGAATAGCTCCATTCCTGTTTCTTACTATTTCAGCTCCCAATTTCCTCCTGATTTCTATGCACCAGCTTTTCATTCATACCTGACTGCTATGGTTTTGGTTGTTTTGTCCTTTTTTGGAGATAGGGTCTCACTATGCCTTAAACTCTTGATTCTCTTGCCTTACTTTCTGAATGCTGGGATTATAGGCATGGACCACCATCCATGCCCAGACTAAATTTTCTTTTTAAACAATGAACATACTTTCTCATTCTCTCATGCTTCAGGCTTCTTACACAGGCCATTCTTTCTATATGACATAGTTTTTTCACTCTAAATTAATTAGTTCACACATTCATTTAACTAACTCTTGAACAATACCCACCATAAATGAGATTCCAGGTTAAGCAGGGGATTGAACAAATGAAGAAGATCCAGCTACTTTCTCTGAGGGTGATATGAGCTACTAGGGAAAGAAACAAAATAGACAATGGATACATAGTTGGGCAGGGCAGTTACAAAAAAATGGTAGCAAGGCAGTTAATGCTTAGGAAGAAAGACTCTTGCTGGGACATGAGAGTCATGGTTCAAAGCCAGCCCAAGTACCTCTACCATAGTGCCTCTACCAAGTGCCTTCTATACTTAGGTCCTGTATGAACATTGATGATTTAGGATGGTTTCTGAGCTTCTCCTCTGAATAGAAACACACCTATCTGAATCTATACAACACAAATGCATGTCTCAGAAAAATGTAGAGAGACAGTCACTTATTCATTTAACAAATATTTACCAAATTCTTACTATGTGTAAGGCCAAATGTAAGAATTCTAGTAGTGAGCAAATAGACATAATTAGAGTTCTCGTAGCTTGTGGACGCATACACAATTATGTCCAGAGGCATACCCAGATTGAAACACACATACAAAAACAAGAACACAGCCAAAGTCCACCAGTCAGATATGTACTGGATGAAAAAAAGGAGCAATAACACACAAACAGGCCCTTATTCCCCCACCCCATCTTCCCTCATGCAACCAATGAGTTCTATTAAAAGTCAGATTAAAACTGGCTTGGGATTTCTCCTTCTCAGGAGAAAGGAATAAACAGGCTTCAGTAGAAAGGCCTGGAGCCTTGAGAAAAAATTCCAAGTCTCACTTAAGTGATTTTTGGCAGAAATCAAATTAACGGCGAGACTATGGACTGCTGACAAGGTGCTCCATCATGTTCTGCTGCGTGAATGTGTTTCTTCTACATGTTGTTTTCATTAGCACTTCATTTGATAATGATAAATGGCATTTTCATTTGAAAGGAAAATATTAAAAAGTTCTGATTTGCAAGAGCAAGTTAGAATAAATGATATTATTATGTCCTGTCACTTGTTCAGCTCAGAGAAAAATAATAATAATGATGATAAAAAAAACCCCAGCAGCTTTCCCTATTGAAGAAACACAAGCATTTTATTTCTCCAGTGGGCCATTTTCTTGCCATCAAATCTGTCCTTGACACAGAGACTGCTGAAAGGCAAAGGTTTTGGAGGGTGGGAAGAAATTGTAGAGACATCAAAGGCCATCAGGAGAGAGAAACTTTGGGGAATCTCAGTGGTCCTGTGGGCTAGCAGAGGGAGGGAATCTGTCAGTGGCTGAGACTCTGCCAGGACCTACAATGTAATTTCTTGTTTTGGGAAAGAAGTTCAGAAGCATTCTCTACTAGTTTACAGAAGCCTGGTGTTTAGGAGCTTACTTTAAGGATTCTAGGATGTCACCATGCTGGATCAAAAGTGAAACTAGGAAAATTGAGGGGAAGGGGTAGAGATGGGAGGAAAATGATGAAAGGGGTGACATTGATCAAGAGCATTGCACTCATAAACTCGATTTGTTGAATTGCAACCCTTTTGTACAACTATGTAAAGACAAGAACATTACTAGATCTTACACTATACCCCCATTGAAGCCATCTCTATCACCTGTAGGATTAAGTCCTTACTTGTTCACCTGGAACTCAATGCTTTTGATGATCTTGCATCTGCCTTTAGCTGCAACCATACCCTTGCCTCCTCTACCTTGTGCACCAACCAGCTCCAGTTACACTGGGCTTCATACCATTCACTGCATATACTTTCTCTTATTCCTAAATGTCATATAGTGCTCCTTGATTGCTCCAAGGTCTGGCTCATATACATTTTTCTGTGGGATATTCTTTGAATGCTCCTCTGAAAGGGCTTTCTTCATTGGTTCCCAGGCCTTATTTTATATAGCTATCATGGCTATGAATATATAAAATAGCCTCATGCAGACAAAACTCTGTTAGTCTATGTATATGTATATATAATATTATATATAATGGCTAATGAATGTATGAATATATATTCATATATATATCATGAATGTATGAAATAGTCTGATACAGACAAAAGACTGTAAATCATTGGCATGGGCTGGTACGGAAGGCTGGAATAGTGAGCAAGTGTAGCAGTGAAAGCTATAGCTATGACCAGAGGCCACCCTGTCCACAATCTATCAGGCTTTAACGCTCACAGTTGTCTGGGTTCAAGTTCTGATCCATTTTCCTACACTTCAAGCTTCTGTCCTACAAAGTCTGATCTGTGTTCTCTCAGTGCTCCAAACCCAGCCTAGGGTCAGTTTCTGGAGAGCATTGGGTGATGGCACAATGGTCCATCTGAGAAGAGCGGTCATCTAAACTCATATAGAAGTTAATGAAGGCTCAGGCTTGGAAAAGTTGCTTGTGAAACTTTTAAACTATTATTTCTTCTTATCAATAACATAACCTTTCTTTTCTCTAGAGGTGAATCAGAATCAAATAAGCTGGTTTGAAAGCCTAGCACATCTCAGCAAGGGTCGATGAAATTAGCATGCATTGGGAGATTTCCAATGTCTGGCCTCAGCCCAGGCAATTGATGAATCTCTCTCCTGTTTCCTTTGTTACAGGAGTGTGGCATGATTGGAAAAGGCCTGGTGTCTGCTCCCTCTAGAAGGAGTGAGGGCTGCACAATGTCAGTGAACATGGCAGCAATATAGGACTTTGAGGCTATCTTTTCTTCTAATCACTAGACCATCTACACACCTATTGCCTCATTTGGTGTTGCTCAAGAACATCACATAAAGGCAATTCAAGTTATGTGAAATGAGCTCTCACTAAGTGCCAAACTCCCTGTGTGGTGGAGAATGATGAGTTTTTTTTTTCCATTTTATGGATGAGGAGAGTAAGTTTCAGAGAGGGCAAGAGACTTGCCTAAGGTTACACAGCTGGCTGGTCAATGAAGCCAGGTCTGTCTTGCTTTGATCTAGGTGAATGGTTTCTCTCCAAGAAAAGAAGATGTCCTTCAGCAACTGTGGGAGAGTCAGATCTGTTATACAGTGCTGGGGGAGAAAAAGGATCCAGTGAGTTTCGAAAACTGAGATGGAGAGCAGAATGTGCCTCCCAACCTTGAAACCCAGTTATTCCGTCCTTGGCATTCTCCTTGCTCATTGCCTGTGTCAACCTGTACTCCAGGTTTGAGCTCTGTGCCTTTCCTCAGTATGCCCTTCTTGCTTGGCAGGCGATCTTAACTTCCTGTGCTTGTCCAGATTTCCAGTAGCCTTTAGGATCCAGCTCATATCCCATCTCCTCCAAGAAAGATGCCAGGGTTTGTTGTCCGCACAGCCTTATGAGCCCTTGGGGGAAATGGGTCTCTCTAATCAACTCTATGATTATGCCCATCACATAATCAGTGCTGAGTAAATGTGTATGTAATTATGATCATCATGACATATTCATCATTATTAGCATTGTAAAACTTAAAGTTTTGTCTCAAGTGATGTTTCCTTACCGACTGAATTGCCTGCTCCTGAAGTCATGCAAGAGTTGGGTTCTAAAGGGATTCTGTGAGACAAAAATCACATATAGTCAAAGTTACCCTTGAAGATCCTTGGCTACTCTCTAGGTGCATAGTGCTAAGTCTATACGAGTTCAGTGTTTCCCATTTGAGAGTCATGCTACATGATAAAAAAGTTTTTATTTTTTTTATTTTTTACTTTTTTTGGGTCCGGTTGTGGGGCCTGAACTCTGGGCCCGGACGCTGTCCCTCAACTCTTCAGCTCAAGGCTAGCGCTCTGCCACTTGAGCCACAGCGCCACTTCCGGCTTTTTTCTTTTTGCTTATGTGGTGCTGAGGAATCGAACCCAGGGCCTCATGCATGCAAGGCAAGCGCTCTACCACTGAGCCACCTTCCCAGCCCAAAGGCTTTGATCTTATTTTGGTGTGCTGGTGCTGGTTTTTGAACTCAGGGCCTGGACATTGTCCCTTCACTTTATCACCCAAGGCTGGTGCTCTGCTATGTGAGCCATACCCGCACTTTTGGACATAAGTGTCTTGTGAACTTTGCTGCCCAGACCAGTTTTAAGCGGAGGTCCTCAGATCTCAGCCTCCTGAGTAGCTAGGATTACAGATGTGAGCCATCATTGGCAAGGCTTTCTTTAACTAACAGTGTTTTTCGCTACAGCATGAAGCTTACCTGTAAGAGACAAGAACAATGCCCAAATTGAAGTCCCAGTAGATCTATGCCTGGGTATAGATTTAGGATCATCTTCAAGGGGTTCTTGGCCCTCAAAGCTCAGGCATGGACATATGTTTGTCTTTAGTAGTGTTTTCATATTTACAAAGTCCTTACCCCATGTATTATTCACTTAAATTCTCAAAAGCATTCCTGAAACGAATGTGACTGATGTTATTCCTCCTCTGTAAAGGAGTAAATTGAGACCCAAGGTGAAATAAGTTTTATTCCAAAGACCTGGCATTCCTAATCCTATGACTTAGTCTAAAGCCTCCCTTTGAGGGGTACCATGGCTACCATGAAGGGCTGGACTCACTCTTGCTCTACTTGTTGATAGAGATAGAGACCATGTGAGTTTAGACTAGTTACCTAACCTCTCGGAAACTCAGAAGGTCTTTTTAAAAATAAAGAAAATAATATCTAGCTGGTAGTGCCCTTGAAGGATTAAATGAGCCATTATATGTGAAACTGCCTGGCACGATGCCTGGGGTGTTGCAGGGGTTCCTCAGGGTTACTGCTCTTCCCCTTCTTTGCTGACATTGGCAGTCTCCCAGGCAATGAAACCAAGAAAAGCCTTCCTCTGCATTATTTCCGAGTCCCCTCAATGACAACTGGGCCTGCTCGGTGTCATCTCTGACCTCCAAAGGTCTTCATGATGCTGGAGTCTTAGTCTAAAACTGCTTAAGAATATGCAAAGCCCTTTCCTAGTCTTAGGGGAGTGGAGAACAGAGGGACAGGCACCAGAGGATCTGTTCCAGCCCAAATTCTGGTGACTATGGGCAGGTGTCTTTAATTCAAGAAATGTTTATGGAGGCATACATGTGTTTTGTCCCTTTTTTTTTTTTAGTCTTTCAAAGAAGTTCCTAAGTTTCTGCTCAAAATTACCACTCGATAATTACCACAAGGTAATTCAGTCAAGGTCGTTGAATCTAAGGCACTAGACATGAAGTGGCTAGACAAACTAGAAGAGCAACTGAGGAAGGTAAGGCAGTCCTGGGGTTGGAAAATGCAGGCGTCACTACTTCCCCTGGGGATGTAGGGATGTAGGAATCAAGGGAAGAGGCTAGCCCCCAAGTGGGACCTGTCCCTCTAGAGCTAGAGTGGTGGCCTCTTGTGAGAGACACAACTAAACACCAGAAGAGTTGAAAAATATCTGGTTTCCTGCCCTCCCACTGTCTAATCTCCTGTGAGTAACTACCATTGACCAAATCTAGTGTGAAGCCAGAGGGCAAGAGAACAGTGCTGAGAAAGACAAGAGGAATATAAGAGGGGACTAGCCATTGGTGGCACCAGGGCTCTCAGGACATAATGACACCAGCCTCAGCTCTCCTATGATCTCTTCGAACTCTTGACTAACATCTGCTAACATCTTATTTGTCCCGAGCCATACTGAACTTCTCAGGGTTCTTTCAGCCCTGCAGGCACTTATACTTGTAGCTATTTCTTCTGGAGTTTTCCTACCACAGAGCCATGTAGTTCCTTTCCATTCAAAGTTGTCCCTCCTTCTTGCTTTATTATGTATTGCTTTATTTTCTCTAGCTCTATGACCATCCAATGTCCATGAAGTTTACTTCCTTTCTCTAGAATGTGAGCCCCAAAAGGCAGAGATTTTTGTCCACTTTGTATATTGCTGTATCTCCAGTGATTAGACTGGCAGTTAGTGGATACTTGATGAATATTTGCCGACTAAGTATGTGGCTAAACCAGGATCCAAACACTCCTTTCAATTTTGCGTGTTTGTTCATTCAACAACTTCTTTTTTTTAAATTTTTTTTGGGGGGGTCTGGTCATGGGGCCTGAACTCTGGGCCTGGGCGCTGTCCCTCAGCTCTTCAGCTCAAGGCTAGCACTCTACCACTTTGAGCCACAGCGCCACTTCCGGTTTTTCTCTTTTTGCATATGTGGTGCTGAGGAATCGAACCCAGGGCCTCATGCACGCAAGGCAAGTGCTCTACCACTGAGCCACCTTCCCAGCCCTCATTCAACAACTTCTAATGTGAGGAATGGGTTGGAAGGTGCCATGCAAGGAGTCAGGCTGAATGATCAGAGTGCCCATCTCCTCTGTGGGCTTCCATTTCCCGTCTATGAGGCCACGTGGCTGAGCAGAGACCTCCAAGGACCCTTCCAGTACCACCGTTCTAATAAATCTAGAGCATTTCCCTGGCAGAAGCACATAGAAGATAAAATTAATCCTTTTCTTCATCAGTGATTCCTAGTTCTGCACGTGACTTGTCAGGGGAACTTTTCTCTGATGCTCATGCGACGCAGGAACTTGTCACATCTTCTGTCTCTGGGAACGTCCTCACCTGAAATTGAAAGGTAAATATTTCAGTTGTGAGTCTCTCTGTCATGACTCAAATAATTTTAAAATTGCTTAGATGTCTTTGCCTAACAATGTTCAGATTGTTCTAATGTAGGAGAAAACGGTAGTTTTAGACACAGTAATATTGATAGCAGCTAGTAATTTCCATGTACTTCACACAGTTATAAAGCTGCATGAGGATGATCAGGGAGAACACTTCTACTGTCTGAAAAGACAGCCTATAGTCTATATCAAGGGCCTACCATGGTGCCTGGCAGTTGAAGGCTCTCACTGGATGGTGACTTTTGCTATAATTATTGTTATGGAGTTGGCTTGGAAGATAGCCACACCTCTCTCTGGGTTGCTATAATGACATTAGGGATTTCAAATCAAAGAGATTGTCTCCTTGGTAGATGTCTTTGGACATCAGCACAGATCTATGGCAGAGTATCGGAAGCTTTGCAGGGAAGAAAAGAGTAGAAGGGCTGGAGATTGTCAATGTACTCACTTACAACTAAGCCACGGTCAATCCGGAGTTGGTGTAGTCCTTCACTCACTCTTCCACCAGATCATCTGATGTCCTCTTGAGAATCAAACTCCATCTCTGTCCTCAAGTAACTTCCAATGGAGTTGGAGGGACAATATTATGTACGTATCAGCTAAGGCTGATTGCAATGAGCTAAGACTCATTGCAATGGTAAGAGAAAGTACTGGGTGTTTCACTGAGTCTTTAGAAGGCCAAAGAAAGATTTTTTAAATAAACTGTACATTGGCCAGCAGCAGTGGCACATACTTGCAATCCCAGCTATTCATGAGGAAGAGACCAGAAGGCAAGCCTAGGCAAAAAGCTAATGAGTTCCTAACCCAATCACTAAGCTGGGCATGGTGGTATGTGTCTGTATTCTAGCTACATGGGAGGTCCTAGGTAAAGGAACATGATCTGAAGCCCTAGGAAAAACTGAGACCTTATCTGAAAAATAACTAAAGCAAAAAATGGCTGGGGGAATGGCTGAAGTGGTATAGTGCCTACCTAGTAAGCAGGAGGTCCCAAGTTCAAGTTCAGTATCACAGATAAAACAAAAAACATAACAAAAACCTACATAATGAACCAAGCACATATTTTATTTTTTCAGCTCTGCTCATCTGTCCTAAGTGAAAATAACACATACAGTAAGCAATTACTATCACCTAAAAGATTCCATTGCCAGGATCTGGTTGTCTATAGTCTTAGTTACTTAAGAGGCTGAGACCTGAGGATCACAGTTCAAAGTCAGCTTAGGCAGGAAAGACAGTGAGACTCTTATCTCCAATTAATCACCAAATTGGAAGTGGTGCTGTGGCTCGAAGTAGTAGAATACTAGCCTTGAGCAAAATAGCTCTGGGACAGTGCTCAGGCCCTGAGTTTAAGTCCAACAAAAAAAAAAACACTCTGTAGTTTATATGGGTATAGAAAAGGCAGTCATATGAAAGCCTCTGTTGAATTCCCAGACTCTGTCTCTTGACAAAGTCACACTAGCATGTGGAAGTCTATTCTTTTTCCCTCAGTGGCTCCAAGACAGCCTAGGGCAACCGTGTGAAGATGAGGGATTGTAGGAATGTGCAGTTACTGGCCTGAGCACCCCACTTGGCTGGTGCTGGCCTGGAATTCTAGCTTATTTTTGCCAGGTTGCCCAGGTACACAGGCAGGGTGGTCTGACTCAGAGAGACTTACTTCTTTTATAACCCTCCTGAGAGTTGGTCTGACCTCAGGGCCCCAGTGGCAGCAATTTCACTAAGGTTTATGCTGACTGTCCCTAAGTATCTGAGATGAGGGCCAGCAATAGAACAGATGGGGTGAGAGGTAATGGCAGAGGCAGGGTTGAAGATGGGTGAAATCTCTCAGGCCTTAGCAGAACTCTGAGTTCTAAGTTCTCTCCTGTCACATGTCACTCAGGCTCCCTTCTCAAATGCCAGGAAAGGAGCTGGAATTGTAGCTAGAAACCCCCAGGCCTCACTAGGCAGCATTGCAAACTACCTCTTGCTCATGCTAACCTTTTCAACATCTTTTCCTAGAATCGGTGTCAAGCTTTTCCCTTTGCTTGGATCTTGTCTTTAAGAATCTAAAACAACCTGCAAACTTCATCAGTGACACATTTGAATGTTCCCGAATAAGCTCCCTTGAACATCGAAACACTATCATTGAGTTACAGGTAAGAAAAAAAGTCTATTCTTCAATGGGAGATACAACGATCAGAGAGGGAGAGATACTTGCTAAAGTTTGCATAGCTTAAACTGGCAGAAGGATCTGAATCCTCAGCCTTTTACTACTACACCAATTTATTTAGAAAGCTAACATGACAGCTGGACATTGGTGGTTCATGCTTGTAACTTACTTGTACTTAGAAGGCTGAGATTGCAGCTTGAAGCAGGCCTGGGCAGCAAAGTTGATGAGATTCTTATCTACAATTAACCAGTTTTTTTAAAAGAACGATGGGGCAGGGAATGCAGCTCAATGGTAGAATGCTTGCCTAGCATGCATGAAGCCCTGGGTTTGATTCTTCCGTACCACCTAAACAGAAAAAGCTGGAAGTGACTCTGTGGCTCAAGTGGTAGAGTACTATCCTTGAGCAAAAGAAGCTCAGGGACAGTGCCTAGGCCCTGAGTTCATGCCCCAGGACTGGCAAAAAAAAATGAACTAGAAGTGTGGCTCAAGTGGCAGAGCAATAGACTTGAGTAAAAAACTCAAGCAGGAGTAGAAAGCCTTGAGGTCAAACTCCAATACTAGCACAAATCTAGCTAGCTAGCTAGCTAGATAAAGAACGAAGAAGAAAAATATTGACATGACAAATGAAGCCAGTGATCTTACAATAACATATACATTCCTTATTAGAGTCAGCACAAGCCTGCATGGCTCAGCCCTTGCCCTACTCTTGCTACTTCTCTTCCTTCTTATTCTTCTTTTGGCCCTTTGGCCTTTTTTTGTTGTTGTTCTTTCCTAGAACCTCATAAGTTCTTAGCTACCTCTGGCTTTTGCATCCATATTCTTCTTCTGGCATGTTTTCCATGATGGCTCTTTCTGATCCTTCAATCAGATTTCAAAGTTATTTTCTCAGGAAAAGACTTTCACCCTGTCTAAATTGATCCCTTTTGTTATTTTCTTCACTAGCACCCACCTTCTGAGCCTTTTTTTACAGTCTATGATTATTTTACTTATTGAATAGGCGATGACTTGATACTCGTCATTCAATTAATTTAACCATTCCTTCACTTTCCAATTATTTATTGAATATATCCTTGAATCTAGGCACTCTTTCAGGAGATCTTACATTATAAGGGTGAGTAGAACAGTTTCAAATCTCTCTACAATGGGGAATCTTTCATCTTTATAGGTGATAGAGGAAGGATGCTGCTGCTTTTTGATGACATGGGGAGATGGGAAGGCCAGAAAGCTATTTTTTTGCAAGTTAAGAGTGAGATGCCCTTTAGATTGTCAGATAGAGATGTCAACTAAGCAATAGAATATATTTCTCCAGAGTTCAGGAGAGAGGTCTGGGCTAGAATATGTATTTGGGATACATCCAAGCATTAATTATAATAAAAGTCATATGACATTAGATAAATGACCCTGGAGAGAGATGTAGTTAGAGAAGAAGTCCAAGAACTCAGGCTCCAACATTTAGAGAGGAATATTGAAGAAAGAAAAAGAGAAATAGAAAGAGGAAGCAAATGAGATAGGAAGGAGACCTGGAAAGCAGGAAGAAGAGAGCAACGGGCTGAATCAAACACTGCTGCAAGATAGAGGATTGAATGAGGATTGAATCTTGGATTTAGTAGGGGAGATCGCTGGTGCCCCTGACATGAGCAGAGTGGGAACAGTAGTCAATGGTAAATCTTATCAGAGAGTTCAAAGGAGAATGAGAGGAGACACTGGAGAGTGACCATCACTACTTCTAAGAGATTTCTTTTTACAGGGAGGTGAGAAAGGGGATAGCAACAGGAATTAGGGTAAAAGAGTGTTTATATACTTAGAGGAATGGCCCACAAGCAGGGAAAATCTGATGGTGCCAGACAAAATCTGTTGATGCTGGGTTTATGAGTAGGATGGATGAATTGGAAGTGAACAGTTTTCCACAGTAAGAGGAGGGAAGGTCAATGCAAGAGCTGGGGGGAGTCCTCTACTGACAGTTGTGATTTTCTCAGTGATGGAAGCAAGTCTCCAGTGGAGAATGAGATAAGAAGGGAAGTATAGGACATTTTAAGAAATTGTTAAGAAAACAAGCCAAGCACTGGTGGCTCATTCCACCTAATTCCTTAGGAGACCTGAAGATCTTGGTTTGAAACCAGCCTGGGCAGACAAATCTGAGATACTCTTTTATCCAATTAAGCAACAAAAAGCTGGAAGTAGAGGTGTGGTTCTGTTGGTAAGTGCCAGCCTTGAGACAAAAAAACCCAAGGAAGACAGCAAGGTCTGGAGTTTAAACCCCAATACCATCACATTTATACAGAAGAAAGAAGAAAAAGAAGAAGAAGGAGAAGGAGAGGGAGAAGGAGAGAGAAAGGAACAGGAAGAAGAGGAATGAGAAAGAGAAGAAGGAGGAAGAGGAAATGGAGGAGGAGGAGAAGAGGAAAGAAGGAGGAGGAGGAGGAAGAAGAGGAGGAGGAGGGAGAAGAAGAGGAAGATGACGACGAAGGAGGAGTAGAAAAAGGAGGAGAATGAGAAGGAGGTGGAGAAGATGTGTGGAGGAATAGGAGGAGGAAGAGGAGAAAATGGAGGAGGAGGTGTGGAGAAGGAGGGAAAGGAGGAGGAAGAGAGGGAGTAGAAAGAAAGAAATGAGGAAGAGAGGTGTGGAGGAGGAGGAGATGAGGAGGAAAAGGAGAAGAAAGAAGAAGAAAAAGGAAGAAGAGGAGGAGAAGGAGGAGGAGGAAGAAGAAAATAGGAAAACATCTAGAAGAGAGGGCAAGGGAAGTAATTAGCGAAGTATAGCCTGAACTTCAGGCTGTTTTTAAAGGTGATATAAAGATGTTCACAGTGACTCCTACCTGTAACTGCAGTTACTTAGAAGGCAGTGATTGGGGTTGCAGGTGCAAGAGAAGATGAAGCTTTTGTTAAAATGAGGGGAGACCAAGGAAATGAGAGTGCAGGCAAGGGAAGGATTCTCTATATGTTTATAGAGAATTTTAACTGGGTAGGAAAGTGAGGACATAGCACAGGAAAGAGAAAATAAGAAGTGAAGATCCTAGGGTCATGGAAGGGTTATCTTTCGAGCCAAATTTTAAAGGGAGTGAAACAGGAAGCCAGTACTGACAAGGGGCTGCTTAAAAATGACAACAAAGCGATAAAGAGAAGCTGAGGTAGGAGGAGGAGTGGAAGTGGGGAACCAGTACATTGGAAGGAGCATCTATGTGCATACTGAAACCGTCAGGAATTATGGTAGACAAGTCGTTTGGGTAAAGATCTTTTCTTCTTCTTTTTTTTGTAAGAGGTGAGGATCTTTGTGTGAGGAGGATTTATGGGAAACAAGCTATGTACCTGATACCCGTGGCTTCTTAGTACTGTTTAGTCGTTTACTTGTGTGGTATTTGCCCAGGGCTCTTGGAACTTCTGTCTTGGTTGCTTCCTAAGCAGAGCTTCTTGGAGTGCTATGGGGTTGTGTTTTGAGTTGGGGGTAGAAGACACTACTGGGCCATGAGCCAGGCCCCAAGGGCCTGTTGCTGCAGCTGCCCTATAGCTTAGGGCAGGCTCTCCTTTAGACTGCTGGCTGGGCTCCCGCCAGAGCCACATGCCTTTAGCTCAGCAGTGGTAGCAGCAGATGGCAAAAGGTGGGTGTCTGGGGGTCTCTGCAATTGATCCCACAGCTGCCGGATTAATGAGGCCTGGTGTCTGCCTTCTTTTCTGAGGTATGTCAGCCAACAGCAGCTTCCTTTGCTGGAGTAGATTTGTTTCTGGGCATTTTCTTTTTTCTTTCTTCTTTCTTTCAATGAAAGCTCAGCACCTGATGGAAAACTTCCTGTGCTTTCCAGTCCTTCTTGGCATCTGTGCCAGTTCTGAGGCACTCCAGGGCATTGAACTGTCACTTGGGCTCCTCAGGATCATGGTGATGAAGCAAAGTTGAAATCGTCCAGCTCTCGAATTCGTGGGTGGGAAAACTGGGGCCTAGAGTGTTTTGTCATTCATTCTGTGGCTCAGGATTCTACACATCTCCCCTGTCTTTCTGGGTTGGTGTGGATTGTTCATATCTGAGGTTCAGACCTGCATAAACATATCTTACAGACATCGAGGTTATGGGCTAGGGGATGTTGGAAGGCAGATTTTTGAGGACAAAAGGACTTCTGAGAGAGAACATCACCATAAGAAAAGGGCGAGAGGACCAGAGTCACCAAAGGGGCTTGAAGTTCAAGAAGATTAGATGTGAAACACTACCACCACCACCTCGAAACAAATGAAAAAACACTAGCTGTAGGCACAGTGTAAAGCTCTTTTTAGTCATCTTTGCCCTGGTCCAGCTGGCAAATCTAAAAAGCACTCCTTCCCCATCAAAGTTAGGTAAAAGGAAGAGAAGTCATATCCTTGATGAGCAAGAGTAAGGAAGCAAGCAAGCGAGTGAGCCAGAGGTGCACCCACGCTCGAGTCCTACAGACATGGAGGTGAGCAAAGTGCTGAGATAGTCTGGCAGTGTAATGGCAGGAACTGAGGCATTAAGGAGCTGGGCCAGGAGTTGGAGCCACTGGATTGAGAGCCCATGAAGAGTCTCAGACTGATGCAGGTGGCAGTAAGGCAATGACAATTTGGAGGCAAGTGGCAAGCAGTGGGGCATGTAGAGAGACAAGCGCAGAAACAGGCAATAGCCAAGTAGAACAGGGCAATAATCAGACTTAAACCAGAGGTGCACAACAGTGTAATCTCTTTTGTACAGCAGCATGGATATGAAAACCTTCATATGGCCCAATGAGGTGGAGGGAGTGTTTGGTAGAGTGAATCTTTGGAGCCAGAAACAGCTTGGGAGCTCTTATAAGCCTGGGGCCCCATCTGACTGTTTAGAGGCTTAAGGAAATAAAGTGAGCATATCAATAAAAATGTGTTCATTGACTGGGGAGCTCTGTGGTAATGAGTGTATTTTTCTCATGTAGTAAAAAAGACCAAAGAGACGATCTAGGACTGTTGTAGTAGCACAGACATGCCACTGAAGATATCAGCTTCTCCTGATTTTAACCATTCACCTTTTTGGTTGTTGTTTTCATAGTTGTAGCCAGGGGCCTACAGCTTTCTATGTCATATCAACGTTTCAGATGTTGATTTCAGGAGAGCAACAGCAAATGCAAAACAGTGTCCCAGCTATGGTCAATCCCTTTCCAAGAGCTTTTCTGGATTAGTCCTCAGAGACCTCTTACATCTCAGTGGCCAGAGTTGTGTGATATGGCCATCACTAGGCCATCACTAGGAAAACCAGAGGGCATTTTCTAGCTAGGATTTAAGGAGGTGGTGTGTGTGTGTGTGTGTGTGTGTGTGTGTGTGTGTGTGTGTGTGTGTGTGTGTATGTGTGTGTTCAATTTGAAAAACTTTCAGCAGATAAACTGGAGTGTTTGGTAATTGGCTGGTTGGTTAAGGGAGGAATAAAGGCCAATTAGGGAGAGTCTTGGGATTTCCACTGTTAATTGAGATAAAGAACAGAAAAGAATGAACAGGAATAAGGAATTTGTTTAAACTACATAGGAACTTGGTGGAACCTGAACCCAGGAATTTGGAACTTAAAGCTATTCTGGGTGGCTGTTGTTTCTATTACCCAACCTCTTTCCCTTGGAGCCTAGAATTAAAGGTTACTGATATCTTTGGACCCATTGAGTTTTCTTTCTGTCTTTCTTCTATATTTTCTAAGAAAATGCTAATAAGGTTCTAGCATTTTGCCTCTGGAGGTCCTCCTGTGATCAGGGTATATAAGAGTGTAGAGTAGGGGCCACTACCAATGTTGCCTCTGTGTTCTCTGATAACAGGTTGCCAGGGAGAACCTAGATCAGCCATTGACAACTCCCCACAATTCTTTCTCTAACCCTGGTTTTATGTTGGTACATTCGTTTCCTTTGCTGCTGTAACAGATTACCACAAATTTAGTGGTTTAAAAGAAGACAATTTTATTCTTTTATAGAAAGAGGTAAGAAGTCTCAAATTAAAGTGTTAGCAGAGCTGAGTTCCTTTTGAAGTTTTCAGAGGAAAATATATTTCCTTGCCTTTTTTCATTTCTAGAGACTGCCTTCATTTCTTGGCTTGTGGACCCTTTATTGTGATCCCTCCAACCTTTTGCTTTCATCTTCACATCTACTGCTGATTCTGACCCTCATTTTCACCTCTTCTAAAGATCCTTGAGATTATATTGATCCACCTGAGTACTCCAGGATAATGTCTCCATCACAGAATCCTTAACTGAATATTTGCAAAGTTTTTTTTAAACATTTAAGATAGCAGCATAGTCTGAATGTATTCACCTCAAATTTGTAAATTGAACCTAATTCCTAATGTGGTAGGATTTAGGGAAATGATTATATCATAAGAAACCCTCAGGAGTGGGGTTAGTGCCCTGGTAAAAGACCCAAGAGAACTTGTACACCTTTCCCCTATGTCAGGATGCAGCAAGAAGGTACCACCTAGAAGGCAGGGAGCAGACCCTCACAAGACAATCTATTGGCACTTTGACCTTGGGCATTCTAGCTTCTAGAAAGGTGAGCAATGAATTTTTGTTGTTTATAAATTCCCCAATGTAAGATATTTTGTTACAGTATCCCCAAAGTAATGACAAGGTAACATATTCACAAGTCCAGGGTCTAGGATGAGAGAATCTTGGCAGGAGGCATTGTCCAGCCTACCATAGTTAAGCAACTTCACTTAAATGCTTTTATGTGTCCAGTCCTCTGCTGAAGAACTGAAGACTAGACTAGCTTATAGTTTAGGAGAGAAGGCATGGGAATGAATAGCAAATTACTCAATGGTGTGAGAAAAGACTTTGGAACTCCAGGTGTGTGTGTGTGTGTGTGTGTGTGTGTGTGTGTGTGTGTGTGTGTGAGAGAGAGAGAGAGAGAGAGAGAGAGAGAGAGAGACAAAGAGACCAAAAGGAGAAGAGAAAGAAGAGGAGGAGGAAGAGGAGGGGGAAGAGGAGGAGAAAGAAGAGGAGGAGGAGGGAAGGTGGAAGAGGAGGAGGGGGAAGAGGAGGAGGGAGAAGAGAAGAGGAGGAAGAGAAAAAAATGAGAAGAGGAGGAGGAGGAGGGGGGAAAGGAGAGAAGGGAAGGAGGGAGGCAGCTGGCTGACGAGCCGGAGCTGTTTGTATATGATCTGGGTCTGCTGATTAGTGTGATGACGACCTGAGCAGCATTGCAGCGTTTCTGCCTTCACCACCTCTGGCCCTTTAGCAAGGCGATGCTGCAGTTTTTCCAGCCACAGTCTCTTCCCTTATTATTTCCAGAGCCTCTTTATTTTTTTTTAATTTTTTTATTGTAAAGATACTATACAGGGGGTTACAGTTACATGAGTGAGGTAATGAGTACACTTCCTCTTGAACATTGTTACCCCCTCCATTGTTTTCCCCCTACCATCCCCTCCCTCCCTCCCTTCCCGGAGGTTCTTTTTTTTTTTTTTTGATTGTGATTAAGTGATTACATAATTTCGGAAATTCACAGTATTGTGGAATAATGATGCTCATTTAAAGTCACAAGTTCATTCTAACTTTCCTGGAGCAAATTGTCTATCACAGTCTGTAACATATAACGGTGTTCACATGTTATACACCTTATATGTGAGCAGCAGCATGGGGATATTTAGTAGTGGTTCAACCAGATGAGTGGGAGTTCTTTGTTTCTTAAGTCCTGTTAGTTTTGTCCTATCACCTAACATTTTGGATTTAGCATCCACTTATCAGGGAGACCATGTACCGTTTGTCTCTTCGTTCTTGGCTTACCTCGCTCAACATGATTCCTTCTAGCTCCATCCATTTCCCTGCAAATGCCATTATTTTGTCATTTCTAATGGCTACATAATATTCCATTGTGTATAGATACCACAATTTTTGGATCCATTATCTGTGGTGGGGCATCTAGGTTGTTTCCATATCCTAGCTATTGCGAACAGTGCTGCAATAAACATGGAGGTGCACGTGTCCTTGTATATTGGTTCTTGTTGTTCAGGGTAGATGCCTAGAAGTGGTATGACTGGGTCGTAAGGGAGGTCAATCTTTAGCTAAGGACCCTACAGACTGCTTTCCAAAGTGGTTGTATAAGTGTACATTCCCACCAGCAGTGTAATAGGGTTCCAGAGCCTCTTTAAAGGAGAATTGCAACTAGTCAGCTGTAGACAGCCTTGGTGACTCAGATGAACAAGTACGATGTGCTGCAGAACCCAAGCAAAGCCTGGGACTGCCACTAATGTCTGCCCAATAGCTTGGACCAACTTCTTTGCTGGCATTCCTGTGGAGATGACCCCTGCACAATTGCTGATCCCTGAGATGGTCTTCAGTCTGCAGATGTGTGTGTGTGTGTGTGTGTGTGTGTGTGTGTGTGTGTGTACAGCCATACCCCTACTTCACCATGCTTCTGTACAAGGAGCCAGCCTTGGGTCACTTCTCCTTCACTGAGGCCACCATATGTATGGGCAGCAAAAGAAATGTTAGTGTCTGCTTGGGTATGTCTGTGGTGGTCTACCTTTCCACTTATATAGGTCTGAGTGGATGACCCGAGAGAAGTAGTTGTGGCAATGAGGCTATGATCCATCTACTGGCTCCTGACAGCTTCCTGTCACATGAGCCATTATAAACTACTCTAAAGTATACTTCAGAGTGAGTATAGGAATGAACCAACCTTAACATGCCTATTCATCTCACCCCCTAATTCAGCATTTGGCCTACGGCAGGTATTTAGAGTAAGGGTACTAGTATGAACTTACCTCACTTACAAGTGGCTGTCAACAAATGATAGTGTCACAGCGAAAGTCATCAGTGTGGGTCAATGGAAAGTTGTAGGATTGAACTTAGACTTCTCGGAGCCTGTTTTTTTTTTTTTTTGTCAACAATAAAACGCTACATGCCACCCTAGGACTGTTTTAAGAATTCAGAAGTAGTGAAAGGATTACCTACCAAGGCACTACTGATTCACAATATCCCTTCATCTCTTGGGGATCCCAAGAAAGCTAGGTTGGCTTATTTTACTTTTGTGTCCTGTCCCCAGATCCTTTCCATCTCCATGACTTGAAGACCTGTCGGCAACCTAATTTTATTTTCAAACACTTCTTTGAAGAAACAGTGCTTTAAAAACACCATCATTGTTTTTTTTTTTTGTTGATTCGCTTGCAAAACAATGTTATTGGGTCTATTTTTCTGTTGTTGATTTGGGGAGGGGGTGAGCCCCAGGCACGGGGCATTAATGTGATTTCCTTCTTACCTTACAACAGAACTCATCTCCACCTGTAATTGAAGGACCATTCAGTAATTATTTTGGCTCTACTTTGAGAGGATTGGCCCAGAGCCTCAGACGAAACACATGTATATCGATCGGCACAGAAAAGGCATTCATACACTAGAACTGTCCCTAGAAACAATTTCTTACATTTCAAGGACTTTGCTGGAAATTGTTTGAAATAATTACATGGCACACTGGTGTGTCATCTGAGTCTACTTTGCATTTGAACCACTAGTAGATTAAGCTGAACTTGCCTAGGAAAGCCTCCTAGTAATTAACCTGGGGTTGGGTGTTTTTAAGACAGTTTTCATTCTGTCTCAGAAACAAAAATGATGAGATTGGAGCAATGCTATTCCTTTAATTGAAGAAACACTTTTATGTTCTCAGGTCTATTTTAATCTTAAGTGCCGATTATGCATCATTCTCTCCTGTTAACAGACACTTCTGTAAGTGATCTGCACAGAGAGAGATAGGATTCTTACATAAATACTATACCATGAAAAATTATCCTATTACCTAATATGCCAATAAAAAGCTAATAAGATAAAGAAATGGCGCCAGTCGTTTTTGGACAATATTAAAACTTGATTTTAGTTCATGGAACTGCAATGTAATTTCCTTTTATTATTCTCTTCTTCAGGTAGAACAAAGGCAATGAAGGCTGTAGGGATGTTATTCAGCTGTCTTCTGTGAGCTCTTCAGCAGCCCAGAGGAAGGACCTAGACAGGATGACCTCAAATTAAGGGGTGACATCGATCAAGATGCATTGTATTCCTAAACTGCTTTGTTGAATAGTGACTCCCTTGTACAACCACTTAAAGATAATAAAACACTGTTGTTGCTAATGCTCTCTTGTCAGGTACTGTTTTTGAATTCACATGTGGCAATAAAAGAAGTTTCTTGCTCAGTTGTACACATACTTGCTTCTGTTGTTGGCATGTGTATATCTATTCAGGAACACATTTATACATAGTGCATCAAGGAACTAAAGATAAAACAACTTAAAGGACTGAATGTTTCCTGAATTATCTATTGCAAAAGGCGACTACATACCAAATTTGGACAGGATTAAGGTATTCACATTGTGAGTTACAAAATGTACTATTAGGCATTGTTTGTTGGGGTTAAATGTTTTATTTACAGCTAGGTGCTGGTGGCTCATGTGTAATAATAACTACTCAGAAAGTTGAGATCTGAGGATCTTGGTTTGAAACTAGCCTGGGTAGAAAAGTCCCTGAGACTCATCTCCAATTAAGTAGCCAAAAGCTGGAAGTGGAGGTGTGGCTCAGGTGGTAGAGTGCTAGCCTTAATCAAAAAAGCCAAGCAAGAGTGCGAGGCTCTGAGGTTCAAGCCCCAGTACTGGCACAAAAAATATTTTAGTTACAAATGGTATTGACCTTGACAAAAGAAATTGAAACAGGACTCAGGTTGATAAAAATTTCAAGCTGTAATTAGTCAGTGTTTGATCTTTGAATAGAAGTAAGTAAAGTTTGATTCTGGCAGTGCTGATATAAGATAGCTATTGTAGTTATTGACATCAGCGCATATATTTTTTTACACTCTTCCTTCCTATCACTTTGACAGAAATAACACTAAGTAAATGCTATCAGCCTTCTATGATATGCATTTTTTCATCCAAGCAAACTATAACATTTTTAGGACCTCAAAGAAATTTATTCATCTCTGCATTCTTGTGATTTGCTAGACCTTTCCAACAAACATCTATAGAAACTGTTTGCCTGGAGAAGAAAGGTAACAGGCTTATGCTTGCAACAAGATGAGCTTTTTTGTTAGTCAGACACTTTGGACTGATGTTGAGAAGTATTGCTAAGACTGTATGTAGAATATCCTTCTGTGGATACACACATATGTATATGTATACACACATATATGTACATATATATATATATATTATATATATATACACATACACGTACACACACATCCAGTCCTGGGGCTTGAACTCAGGGCCTGGGTGCTGTCCCTGAGCTTCTTTTGCTAGCACTCTACCACTCGAGCCACATTCCCAGCCTCTATGGATACATTTTTAAAATATGTATTTTTATTGTAAAGAAATTGTACAGAGGGCTACAGTTACATGAGCAAGGTAATGAGTCTATTTCCTATCAAGCATTGTTATCCCCTCCTTTGTTTTTCTATGGATACATTTTAAAAGACCTCTTTAAAGACTTACATCAATTTGTGAAACTTTCAGGGTAGCTTGGTTGAAGGATAGGGAATGAACAACAGGAACTGGAAAGATTACAATCACTTTCAATGTTCCAAAATAATGTATCCATCCACTTAAAATTGTATTAAGGTGGCCCTTTTCAGGAGCAGAGGTGGTGGAGTGTGACAGCTATCACAAGTTTTGGCAGCAATGGTTTTAATACCTGCAAGCATGCTTGTGAAGCTGAGATGTCCCAGAGGCAACTGGTTGTTTGAATGTTCATTTTTCTTTAGTAAAGAAACACAGGGGCTTGTATTTAAGGTAAAAACCAAAAGAATAACCTTTGAATTCAACTATGTGAAGTTCAGGCTTAAAGGTTTAAGACTTAGCTTGGTTAATTAAATCCCATTCTATGCCCTGAATTTAATTATTCCAACCAATGTGGTAATTTAATATAATAATAAAAAAGGGGGTTAATAGGAAATGGAAGAGAATCTGACTATTCATTCATCTGGATCAGTGGGGACATTTCTTCTTGAAGTGTCAGTTTATAGATGGTGATGTTTTATAGGGTATTATGAATGTTCAATTAGTGAGAAAATGAAAACGAGAGACAGACAGTAGATCATCAATGAGCGATCATATTAGGAAATCACTAAAAAGCTCATTCTGTAAAGTTCAGGGCATATTTTAATGTGGCATCATGACAAGGTAGGCAGTTTTCTCTTTCCTATGCTGTAGCCAAACAGTGTGAATAAATCCTCATTTAGGTTTTCTACTCAAATGTAAGAAAGTCAAATAGTTGCTACTTTGCAGCTATTTGTGAGTGCCACAATAAAAAAATGCTCTTTCTTTTTTTTTCCCTCATGGTTGTCTCTTTTCCATATAAACGGTCTATTTCCTTAATACTGCACATGTTCTCTAATCCCAGTGGAGACTGCACAGTGGAATCAGACTCAGAATCAAGCCCAGCTGGAAACTTTCTGGTTGTTTCCAGTTACTTCATCTCACTGAGCCGTGGGTCAGGTCATCTATGAAATAAGGATAATCCTATCTGCTCTTCTCAGAATGCTGAGAGGATAACATGAGGGAAAGTAGGGGACCACCACACAGCCTGCCTGATGCATGATAAATGCTCTGTGCAAATGGTGACTCCTTGTGCTCAGAACAATTCACAAGTATGCTTACAAATGAGTAATGAACACTAAGGTGTCATAATACCACCTAGAATGCCAAGTGTTCTGGCTTATCCACCAAGCACAGTGCTCTTCAAACTTGAAAGCACTGCTGAGTCACCTGGGGAATTTGGTTAAATCTACATTTGTATTCAGCCTGAGATTCAGCATTTCCAACCTGCTACCAGATGCTGCTGATACTGCTGGTTGGAAGGCCCACACTTTTCATAGGATGGAATTAGGACAGTGATTTCTGAATACTGAGTTGACTTTGAGAGACCTGGCTAAGTTGCAAGAGAGAATTTGACTATTTTTTTGTGGTTTAATGATAAAAATATCAGGGAAATCTGCAGATGCTACAGAAAAAAAGTTGGAAGGAACACATTTAAAAATTGGGGAAGCTCAAATTCATTCTACACACTTTCATTTATTGTCTGGACAGATAAAGTACAAATAATTCAAACACAACAAGATTTTGGAAAAAAAAACATTTACAATACTTTCCCTCAGAAATCACCTACACTAGCAAGATTAACATGAAGTCATTCATTTATAACTGAAGTATACAACTGCCTGGTTCTAAGATTTTTTTCCTCCCCTCCCCCCACCAGATCGAACACATCATAGAGGTTTTGGCATGCCTTTCCCATTAATGTCTAGCAAATGCATCAGAACTTTGCCAGCAAATTGCGTTCATTCATAACAGGTGACGTGAAAAGGTTTCCCTGAATGTTGAACAAGTGTTCTCGGAACTGAAATCTGGTGTTGTTTCCAAAACCGAAAAGAGGAGAAAAAAAGCAGGAAAAAAAAAAGTCAAAGGAGTTATCTATGATGCAGCCTTAGCTTCCGTTACCTGTCTACCACGATAATATTGACTACTACAAAGTTTGCCTCTTCCTTGTGAAAACAATGGTCCTGTCTACATGCACTTAGTGGGTTCAGCATGGGAAAAAACGCACAAAGTAAGCACAAGTTATAAATAACCATAACGTTTTATTACCATTAAGACTAAACTTGTATTGAAAAGATTTTATATAACAAGACAAGAAAAGCAATAGCAAATTTAACTATCAACTAGATTATGCATAGCGAGTAACTGTTTCTATTACCCAGGGAAGAGCAAAAACTCTTGTATTTTTTCTTTTGTTTGTTTTTTTTGTTTTTTGTGTTTTTTTCCTTTGTTTTAAATATATAACCATACAAAGCACAAACATAGTAAAAGGATCAGTGCACTGGAGCTAGGAGAATGCTCCCGCAATCATTTTGTTCCCTTAGCTCAGTTTTGTTTTCCTCAATCTGAATTACATTAAAATAAAGACCCAGTTGTTTTTATTTTTTCTACTGTGCAGTAAGAAAAAAATATTCACAACAAACATGACAATATATCAAACGATAGTTCTACACAAGTTACCTTGATACCTCTTTAACTGTCACTTAAATATCAGAAGAAAACATTTTAAGACATATACAAACAAAACTAGCCAAGTGTTACAACTCAGAATAAATTAACCCAAAGGAAAAAATAACTTTATATATATATTTATATTATATATACACATACACACACAACAGAATGACACAATAATATGCTTCTTCCCATAGTTTACGTAAACAAATAAGTAGTCTAGCCAATCTAGCTATATTTGATCTCGGCCACGGCCATAGGCATCATCACATTGGCGATTAAATAAATAAGTGTTTCAAGCAACATAAACAGTGTTTCAAATGTACCAACACAGCCCAATTCTATCAGCATGGGCTACAAAGTGAATTTGAAAATTGCTTAATGAATTTAAAGCAAATGCATCGGTTTTCCTTTCCTAACCACATTACATTTAACTATGATACTAAGATATGTAAATAATTTTTGTAGCACCTACTGCTCAAACTAAGGAAGTTTTAGATCAAAAGGAAAATTAAATCTTTTAAAGTTTTGTTCTGCTGACATCCCATACTGATGACTTAAAGAAAAACTGTCTTTCAACTCATCTCCTTGCTTTTGGGTTTTGACGGTGGGGAACTGTGGTACCCTGGGTAGAACGAACATTCCTTTCCCCTAGTAATTAATAATTTTATTATTATTATTACATGCTATGAAAAGATATGAAGATCATCTGTTTATAGCCCATCCTTCAAAAAACAGTCTACGAATCCAGTTTAAAACACACATCTTGATCTCTAAAAAGTTACCAGTGCAGTATGAACGCGACAAAGTTGTCAATTTCCCCTAAATTAGCCAGTCAAAATATTTTTTTCTCAAATCCAGATTCTCTTGTAAAAATTCTTTATATTTTATAAAAATAGATTTTTCTTGAAACCCATTTTCAGCAAAGAGACCACCTCTTTGGCAACAATGTTAATGTTATTAAATTGTTAATGTCATCAGGTAACCCCCTTTTCCCCATCCCCTAACAGAAGACTTTTTTAGTTCACATGATATAAAAGAAAAAGGGAAAATAAAAAAATCTGCAATTTTTTTTGTCATTTTTGCAATTTTTATTATTCCTCTTTAATTTGTGTGGGTTTTTCTAAACCAATCTGATTGGATCATATTTTGACAAAAAAAGAAAAAAAGCTTTTATTTTTCTTTCTTTGAATCCCATTACTTTGTAAAAATTGTTTTTATTTTTTTTGTTGTTTTTTTATTTTTCTTCTTCAAATGAACGAATGGTCATCTTAAAAAGACCCACCTTCAAGGAAGGTAGTAAAGTTAGCTGGCTGGGTAAAAATCCCTGCACGTCGCTATCTATGTATATTATATTCAACAACGACAGCTATGAAAGAACATTCAATGCATCAAAGGTATTTTTTTGTGATTTTTTTCTTTTTTTCTAAGCATTATAAAATCCTTTCCTGGTACACCTCAGGATAATCCAATGTTTTAATACTTAGGCAACACTGGCTTATAAAGTCCATAGTTGAATATAAGCCTTGAAAAGTTTGTTTCTCTCTCTTTTGTGTATGTGTGTGCACGCATGTGTTTTGTTCGTATATATTTATATATATATGTTAATAAGTGAGGATGGGGAATTCAGGACTTGTGGGCTTTGTTGGTTTTAAAGGAAACTTGCAGCACTCTGTCTCCCAGGCGATACCCATTGAGGCTGGCAATGGCCATGGCTGCCTCGTCGTAGTTGGTCATGGTGACAAAGCCGAATCCTTTACACTTATTGGTGTTGAAGTCACGGATGACTTTGACGTTGTTCACTGCTCCAAAGGGGCCAAAAAGCTGCCAGAGGACACTCTCGTCGGAATCAGGGGACAGGTTGTAGACAAAGATGCACCACCCTGTTCCTGTGTGACCAGGGATGTTCATTCCCACCAGGCTTGTCATCCCGTCAATGGTGATTGGGGAGAACCTGGGGGGACAAGCAGAAGGGGGGACTGGTCCAGACATCAGTCTGACCGCGGATGACACACAGATGCACAGACACAGACACGGGGCAAAGGGCTGAGTGAGTGTTTGCAGGAGAGTTTTCAGATGCAAAAGCTAACATCTGTGGCATTTCTTCTGATGATAATGGCTAGATGGCTAAGACATGTACACACCAAGAGAAAGGCTAGGTCAATTCCTAAAACCCACGGAGACTCTAGGAATCCCAGAGCAAGGCTCTATGATGGTGCTATCCCAGTTAAGGTTCATCCATTGTCTTACCCTGACCCTATCCCCCACTCCAATCAACAATAGAGTAACTTTGGGGCTAAGGGGCTCATTTTATTGTTCTGCTTTTTCACTCAATAAAGCACATAGAGAAAGCCTTGTGACACTCAATATCCATTGAGCAAATAAATTAATACACTGATGTCAATACTTGGACATTTTTCTTTTCTTTTTTCATTTTTTTTAAAGATTAAGGGATGACTCTAGAATTTCTCAAGTGTACCATCTTTGCAGTCACGTGACTTAAAGCTGTCAAAGATTTCTTGCTATTAACTGAGGATGGAAACACAGGAGAATGAATAGACATCTTGTTATTAATCAGATGAATGGTTCATGTTTCAGTGAGCATTTCCTCAAAAGGGTTCCTCCACAAAACCTGTTCAAGAATAATAGAGATGTACTACTCTTTGATGCTATATTATCTAGAATTCATTTCTAAGCATCACTGGAACAAGATTTCAAGTGGTTTATTTTGAAGAGCGTATTTATATGTCATGAGCTGCTGTACACTGGAAAAGCAGTGAAATTCTATTGGCCCTGTTACAACAACTTTTGTATTAGGCTTAGAAATATTCTGAGCTTTTGGTTTAGTCTCAAAAGGAAAACAAAGTAACTCTTCAGATGCTATTGATTGACTGATAAATCCAGGTGCCATTGGTGATGGCTGCATCAGAAGAATTACAATATCACTGCTTAGAGCAGAACATTTGTTAACATTTTGTTTCAGACAATTTGACTCCAGCTACAAAGAAGTACCTTAATTTTTATTTGGTTGAGTTAATTTTGGGAGAGGATGGAGACATGGGAGCAGAAATGAGGGAAGAATATGAGGTAAGGTGTAAGCTAGGTCTGTTTTTTTAAAAAAATAAGCCAATTTTCTTGGAGATTTGGATTTTTTTTACCTAATTAGAAGAATTTAGATAATTACCTACTAAAGGTAGGCTAAATGTAATGACAGCTCAGTGCACAGTTTTTGCTACCACTTACTAATTCCATCTTCCCTTTTGCTCAAAAACAAATAATAAGACAAAAAAACCAATAAGGTATTGATTCTTAGGACAAATGCAAGTTTAATTGCTTATTTGCATTATTTCTAAAGACTGTCTTCTCAACTGTTTCTCCTCAAACCGAATGAATTGGTCCCTTTCAGCCTATACATAGAGAACTGCTAAGTACTTATTATAAAGCCAATGACAGAGACAGCAAATGGATTTTGGGGAGTAGGGTGGGGGTGGGCCTTGAGATCAGCGTTTTTACTCAAGCGATCACTCTACCATTTAAAAAATGCCTCCAGTCCAGTATTTTGCTGATTAATTGGCAATAGAGTCCCATAGACTTTTCTGCCTGGGCTGGCTTTGAACCAAGGAGCCTCAGATTTTAGCCTCCTTGACAGCTAGGATTACAGAAATGACCCACTAGTGCTTAGTAATGAACAGGCTGTTTGTTGATGGCTACCCCAGAGCACTTAGGTAGAAAGGATTCCAGACCAAAAATCCAGGGTCCATTAGAAAAGAGAATACTATTATCAACTAGTGCTGTCTGGGTTAAGTATTGGAGGAGGTGACAACATGAAAGCACTATTCTTTTCAAAACACCTGGTATTTCCTCACTAAACTCAGAGAGCAGTGAAGAGATGGGGCAGCTTTAGGAAAGATGTGAAATGCCTGGAAACAGGCAAGCAGTACATTAGACAAGTGGAGACAATTCACAGTTATCTCCAGCTGGTGCTGGGATAGAGATTTGAGAGTCTGGCTCTCTTGCTAATGAAATCTGCAGCCAAGTTACTTCCTTCACTGGGTGCTAGTTTCCAGAGTCGGGTACTTACCATGCGTGGCCAAAAGATGAAAGATCTGTGTATACTGGGGAGTGTGATGTGGACTTTTAAAGGCCATATCTCCTCCCCTCTTTCTCTTGGAGGAAGGGGAATTAAAGTGTGCAGCTCTACTGAGCAAGATGATGAGATGCTATGTCCCTAGCAGTGCAGGGAGCTTATCCAAGGCACATATGGAGTCTCATGGACACAGTGATATAACACACCCAGCTGCCTGAGATTGAGATTTCACCCTTGTTGTGGTATTCAGAGAGTCCCCACAGCCTTGTCTCTGAGCCCTCAGCCCCATGAAAAGGCTTTAAAGAAACCACAAAGTTGAAAAAAACCACATACATAGAGAACCGAGGGCAGATTTATAATAACTGTTAAAACCTGTAACAAAAGAAACCCTTGGTTGAGGTGCACACAGATACACTTCATTCTCAAGATGTACTCTGAAGTAATACACACTGAGGTAGGTGCCAGAGTCAGAAAAATCATCCATTCATTAATTTATGCTTTGGCCAGGGCTGGTAGTCCAAAATCTAATTTTTTTCTTACTGAAAAAAATCAAAAGATTATCAGCTATGATTAGAAAAAGTGTTCTAATTTTGATTTGCTGGAATCTGCCCTCTTATCTGAAGCTTGGCATCACTAATGTAAAACAGTTGCTCTTGCAAGTTTGCAAAATCAGCCAGCAGAGTCAGAGCTTTTTCCCTCAGGGAAGCTATTCAGAGGACCAGATTATCCAGGGCTTGGTAGCTGTGGCACCTGAACCATAGGAGAAGCCCACCTGCAAATAAAAGAAAAAGTGAAACACACAAATAACATTTTGTGTGCCCTAAAAGAAACAAAATCAACTGAAGTCTGAAATTAAAATTAAGGATTTGACATGCTGGTGGAAGAAAAAGGAAGAATTAAAAAAAAAGTAAAGTTAGTGAATTAAAAAAAAATTCTAGCCCCAGTCTGTGCCAACATGGACATCTGGCAATCTGTGGAGTTTTAATTACCTCTTTACGCCATAGGCCATATTAAGCAAATTGTCCAGCCTGCAAAGAGAAGGAGGGTCTCTGGGTTAATGCCTCACAGATGGCAAGATCACTCAATGGAACTATTAATAAGAATGCTCCATTTTTAAAGAAGAAAAGCTCAACAACTTTCCCCATTGCTTAGGAGTCTATCCACCAATACGTCCCCTTTTCCTGCCTTGAAAACTGCAAGTAATTCATGTTCAGGTCAATGCTAGAGTTTAAAGCAAGTGTCTAATGAATCCCCCTTTCTTTCAAGATCTGAATTAATTCCATTCCCCGCCACCTCTCAGAACATTTGTGTGCATTTAATTTTGTATTGTATGTGAAATCATTAAAAGGGAGGGGGATTGTCTTAAATTGTTCACCTTTTACTATAATTAAACTTGTGAACAAAGGTCTCTATTCTAGATGAGCACAAAATGCACAAAACGGATCTTTTTTTTTCTGTTAGCCTAGTTACATTAACTAAATCTTACTACATACATTTTTTTTAATTTTGGAGGGGCACAGAGTGTCTGTGGGTTAAGATTTAAAAAAAACAAACGAGCTTACTATTTCCAGCCCCAAAGCACTTTCTCAGCAAACAGTCATTTTGTTATAATCTTCCTCACTCTCCACCTTGCTTGGGGACAAGCTATTCACAACATGAGGCAGTAGTAACCATAGTTTCCACCATCAGAAGCCTGCTGGAGAGGCTTTTTACATAAATACTGCATGTGCATTCACACAAAATAAAGATTAGATGATTTGGACTCTTCATGAAATCATTAACCATTTCAATCACAGGGCATGGGAGGACAAATGAGGAAGAGGCTGATTTTTTTCTTCCCCTCACTGTGGCCAGATGGACCGTTACTATTCTAGATAGAAGGATCTACTATTCCTCCATGTGAAGTCTGACAAGGAGAAAAACCCTTTCATTAAGGGGAAGTTAGGACGTGGGTGGAATGAAATAATTGTTTACGATTTGCTATGAGTAGGTCAAGACTGGGCTTATTTCTTGCACAGTAGAGGCCAGTTAAGGTTGTATTGCTTTCATGTGAGAAACCTGCCTCTCAGAAATGTCTCAGAGAGTACATGCCCCATTGCACCAGGAGATTCTTTTAGACCCACAGATAACACTGATGAGGCTTAGATGAAATCTTCCTCCTTGGCTTCCCAGAATTTGCTGACTTAAGAGAGTAACATTAACATTGGAGAAAGTCTCCCCTTTGCCCTGGAATCTAAAATAATGACCTGGAAAAAGAGGCTGGGGCAAATCAGGATCTGCCTCCTGGTCTACTCTGTATTATAATCCATTATCCATCTTAAATCTAAGTTGTGAATGTGGTCAATTATCTGTGATTAACTTGTTGAAACTAAACCTTCATGACTGGTTAAGCTCAGAAATGTTGTTTTCAATGGAAGAATCACAAGCTTAACTAGTCATAGCAATTGTCTCATTTTAAAGGAGTGGAAGCTGAGGCTCCAGGGGAGTTTCACACAGAGATGACTGGGGAGGTGGGGCAGAAAGCCTTGACTTCATCTTTAAGAGCCATGGTTTCCTTGGCCCTTGCCCCACTCTGTACCCATGTACCAGACTCCATCCCCTGTGGGCGTGCTTACCTGAACCTCTGAGCCTGATGGTGGAGTGGGCCAGGGTAGCGCCGGTTAGGGGACTGGTACAGCTGAGAGAGCAGGGCCTGGCTGGACTTCTGGCTGGGGTTGTTGGCAAACTTCACAGTAATCGGTTCTGTAGCACCGCTGGGCTTCTGGCCATTCAGCCCTTTGATGGCTTCTTCGGCCTCGATCCTCTTATCAAAGCGGATGAATCCCACCCCTCTAGACACTCCTGGGGAAAGAGAAAGAGTCTTTGTAAAAAGTGAACACAACAAACTAATAACTGTCTCTGGGGAGAGATGAGTGGGGGCCTGTGGTTGTTTTGTGGGGACTCAGTCCCTTCCGGGAGCTGTGCTCCCTAAATCTCTTTCATCCACCAAAATGCATCTATTGGCATTTCTGCCAGTGTGGCTCTGGACAGGTGCTCCCTACCCCCGGAACACAGGGATATCTGTGCTTTCCTACCCGGCATTCTTCCACAGCCCTGCTCAGCCCTCATCTCCCTCAGTTATATTCCAATTCTCTTGTGCATGCTCCATACTTATCAATTAAGTGATCTACTTGAAAAGCAAGCCTTGACTACATTGTACTCTTTGAAAATGTCTTTTATACCTCTATTGTGCCTTTTGAAGCTTATAACTTGTGCCTGTCTCAAACAGAATAAGAAACAAACAAATTAACCAACCCCCATGAAATACTCTTCTTTATCTTGTTTCTCTATACTGGTAAAGTCCAGACTTTTTGGTACAGCATTCAATATTCTTGGCAATATCTGGCCTTTGCTTTCCTAGTGGGCCTCATACCAGCTACTCTAAAATGCCTGACGTTCCCTGAACAGCTTGTGTTTTCCTTCAGTTGTATGCCTGGAGATATACTGTCTTTTCTACCTAGAATGTTCTCTCTCCTTTTTGCTGGTAAAGTTGACTCATCTTCCAAACCTTGTTGAAACATTGCTAAGGCAATAGAGCCTGCCCAACAATTATTACTAGCACCATGCCCTTCTGGCCTTTCCCAGGACACTGGACAATCTATAGTAAATATCTTCTCTTAGAGTCCTCTAACAGCAGGGAACTGTGTCTCCTTCATCCTTAGTCCCCATTGCCACAGTGTCTGGGACAGAGCCAACTTCAGTGAGAGTTGGCTGAATGAATCAAATAATAAATGTGTACATGATAAACTCCTCCCAGGAAGTGAGTTCTACAATGGGATTAAATTATGGGTAGGCAAAAAACATATTGTCATAAAAATGCAATCCACGGAACCTTATGGTTCTGACTGAGAGGGAGTGATTGGCTTTCTTTATTCCAGATAAAGACTCCTAGTACCAAAGCCCAACTCCACATTTCTACACTGCTATGGACTAGCTGATGGAAAGTCAGATCTCTTACATTGGATCTGTTTTCTGATGTGTGGAATTTGAACTTCCTTCTTATTCTTTAATACTATGAACTAGAGCTAGATATATATAGTTTTTTTTCACATATAAAAATAATGTGCCTGATTTGGGGGTGAAAGAGAATTTGGAGGTTATAAAGGCCCACTCTCAAGTTGATATCAAAATCTTTCTTTTTCCATCCACCTTCAACCCTGACAAGTAGTTTAGCTGTTGTTGGAGCAATCCCATGTGGAGAACTCTGACTTTTCAAGGTGGCCCAATTTACATTGGTGCAGTGGACTGATAAGTCTTTTTCCCAAGTTCTGAGTTTTTCTGCCTATGATCTGCCCATATCAACAACCATTAGCCTGTTCCTGTGGTACAGAAGGAACAAAATTACAAAGAAACATTTAACCTGTGACTTGATCAACCAGGATTCGAGAGGTGATGATACGGCCATATTGCGAGAAAAGCTGCTCCAGCTCCTTCTGGGTCATGGTTTTGGGAAGGCCGCTAACATAGAGGTTAGCATCTCTTATTGAGGCTGAGCTTGGACGAGCATATGAGACCTAGGAGAAGGGAAGAGGAGTCAAATGCATTACAGGCACTCAAACACAGAGTAGAGACTGAGGTACCAGCCAAGGTGACAGCCTCTTGGTCTGCCATCACAACTTATGGTGTCAGTTTAAATCACTCAGCAGTTAAAACTTGGAGCTACTCTTGTGATAGCATAAGAACCAGGAGAATAGCAATAGAGGAACAAAAGGAGAGTTGATGATAACAAAACAAATGCACAGACAAGGGTCTCTAAGTGCAGAACAAAATAGCTACTGCACGGCAGCTGTTAAAGGCAGAACTACCCACGCATGAAGTTCTGAAGATTTACCTCCTGGATGTGGGTGTATAGATGATTTACTGTATCCAACACATAATAATCTCTGAATAAACCAAAAAGAAAATCCGTGAAATTGTGCTCTGCACATTTCTCTCCTTGCCACCCTTCTGACTCCCATTCCTTTCTTAAAAACATAAAAGTGGTCGGACTCTTTGTGAGATTTTTTTTTATGTCCTATCCTTTGTGCTGCTTCAATCTGTTCTCATAAGGTCTGTGCTCACTAAATGATAAAGTGCTGGTGATGTGGGACTGAACGCACATCTGCCTGTGAAACTGGATATCTGACCTTGTTGTCACATCAGCAAGGACCAGTTGCCTCTAACTTTGAGGCAGGGTGGGGGAAACCACCACAAACAAAATGGCAGCATGGTAGGACAGGAGGGAGAGGAAGGAGAGAGAGAGAGAGAGAGAGAGAAAGACAGAGAAAGAAAGAGACAGAGAGACAGAGAAAGAGAGAGAGATAAAGAGAGAGAGAGAAAGAGAGAGAGAGAGAAAGAGAGAGAGAGAGAGAGAGAGAGAGAGAGCCTCACCGGTGGCTATAATAAGTTCGACTTTGCAAATTTGTCCTCTCAGATCTCTCAACTGCTTTTTTTTCTCCCCAAAAAGCTAACACAGAAGTGTAAACAGATCTGAAATTCCATCTGCAAGAAGCCAAATCTTCAGCAGTACACATAAGCAAAGCAAACCCCAGCAGTCATTAATTTTAGACTTTCGTTTACTTATTTATTTATTTTTTAAAAGAAAACAACATCAGACATTTGAAATATAATTTACAGCTAGTCTAACAAAAGCCCTTTCCTGCTAAAGCTATTTCTGGGGTAGTTATGGCTCAGAATAGATGATGAAAACAGTCATTTCAGAGTGCATCTGACAATGTTGGACAGGAAGGGACCTATATTCCTTACCATTTGCAGTGGTGGGTTTTTTAATCTACATAACTGGTTTACAAGACCTGGTAAGACTGTGAGAGGAGGAAGGGAGAGGGAAAGTGGGAGATGGCAGCAAGGAGGTAGAGAAGGAAGGATGGGGGGGGGAGACAGAGAATGAGAGAGACAGAGAAAGAATGCATGCATAAAAGCATGTGCCAGTGAAATGGGATCTTTGATGTTAAGAACTAAACCTTCAGCAACAACATGGCTCTTGCTTCTGTGACCTTCAGAGAGAGAAAGAGAGAGAAAGAAAGAGAATGGGTATAGTTAGCAAAAAGGATGAAGGATGAGCAGGCTCCTCACTCATGGCACATTCTTCCTTTCTGTAACAGAACGCCAGGTCCCTTTATGAGTTCCACACCTAAAAATAGATGTTGACTCAACAGAAAATGATGTGAATGACTAATCTGCCTCCCTGGCCTCCTCCTGCTGATGGATCAAGGCAGCTGCCTACAGTGTCTACATCTTCTAGAAACCCATGGGCAGTCTGGGAGTTCTCTTCTCCCAAACACATGACACAGAAGCAGAGGAGCCTTTTTCATAGAAGATCTCTGTGTGTGCATTTGGGGTCAGAGGCCTGAAGGATCAAGAACCCCATAGGACTGTCTGGGAAGGACTTTACTGCATGGAAGATTTTTTTTAACAAATGTTTCTTTCTAATGAACTGACCATTACATTTCCAAAGTTCTGAAATGGACAACAGACCAAGAAAGACATTCTTTAGGCTTCTGCTTGAAGCCAACAGTTTCAGCAAACTGCTGGCCTTGATTCAGGACCAAGCATGGAAGACTCTTCTACCTAGTTTCTCTAAAGGACAAAAAGTATTTCAGGTTATAACCTAGCAGAAATATTTATCAGGCAGGAGGAAGGAAGGAGTGGTCATGAGATGGAAATACAGTGACAGAGCCACAGTAACAAGGATCATTTATCTGTATGCTGTCAATTACTATTTGAATGACATTTCTTCCTCCCTCCAAATACAAATTCTGACCTATATGTCTTTGCACAGAGGATTTTTCTTCCATCTACTTCTTCAGATCCAAATCTTCCTCCTATAAAAGAACTCAGCTCAAATATCACCCTCTCTTGACAGAATAATCTAGTTGAATTTCCTCCTCCTAATAATAATAAGCTCAATGAACCATGGTGCTTAACCCATTCTGCCCTCAACTCACCACCTCTCTAACTAGTTTGATGATCTTCTTGAGGCTGAGGTTATGTGTATGTGTGTTATTCATCTTTGTAATTCTAACTCCCAGCACAAAGTCTGAGACCTGCTGTGTGTTCAACGCCTACTGAGAAAAATGAACACTCAGCTCATGATGAATGATGTTGACATTAATGACTCTTTAGAATTAACTGTATAACTTTGTTTCTCCATTAAGGTAGATTACTGAGAGGCACACACCTAGAATCATAGCTGTGTCTTCCCACTAAGCTAAGACATAAGGGAAAGATTTTGTATTCTCCAGTGTCTGGAGTTATAAAGACTGAAAAAAAAAGTTGTTCTAGGATTAAATATCACCTTTCTCAGCAGATATTTATGGAGGATCTAGGAATCAGTCACAGTACTGTGTGCTGGGGTGGCTTTTTTTTTCTTCTAAAGGACCTCTAAGTCCAAGGAAGACAACAGAGAGGTCACAGTAGATACACAACAAATATGGGTTGAGTGGAAGAATGGATAGGTAAGCATACATACCACAAAGTCACATGATGTGTGTAGTACCAGGGCTATGATGAACATGACTCAAGAAGATGGATAAATGAGGGGTTAAAAGAGCCAGAAAGGTGGTACAACAGGTGATAATGGCACTCGGGAATAGTGGCCTGGAAATAGTTTGGTTATGTTGAGAGAACAAATGAGGTGACAGAGATTAAGGACTTATGAAAACACTTGGAACTGGCGTTTATGACTATCCAATAAATGCGCCACACATAATAGTGACCTCAATTCTCACAATTTCTGGGCAGCTAGACCCTCTCTACACCCCAGCTATCAGACAGCACTGGACAGAGAAAAGGAGCTGATGCCGGACAAAACCCAGACCATTTCCCCATAGTGATTCTGACAGAGGCAGAATATCAGCCAGAGAGAATGAATGCAGCAGATTCTGAGCGATAGACTCTAGCCACAGGGAAGCAACAAATCCCCAAGATAAACAGCACCTTGATCATTTTATCTCAAGCCTAAGTCCTGCTTAGTTTTTCTCTTCTATTTGGAGCCTTAAGTCAGTCTTCTTTTAGTCCCCATGTATAAGAAACCTGTAAGGGTAGGAAAGGGCAAAAAAATGATAGGGAAAGGATTATTCCACACTTAATATCCAACTTCTCATTAAATGCTTTCAAGTTTCTGCATACCTTGTTAAATTCCAATGGAAGGACAGGTATCAGGCCCTTTGGTAGACTGAACCTTTCTTTTTTTTCTTTTCCTAAAACATGGATGACTTTAATCTTTAGCAGAGGGTCTAGCATTGCTGGCATGTTAACTCTCCTGAGCCAGTGGCCTAGAGCCTAAGGCTATCTCTATACCCAGTGCCTTGGAGAATTCCCCTGGCCTTCGACCATCAGGATCCTGCTTGATTCATTCACCTACAATTTCTGAGATGAGATTGGCATTTCTAGGCCAGTACAGATATTTCTCTGGAGCTCAGGAAGAGCTAGAAGCGAAGAAATCATCCCTGTCTGGGTAAAGGTGGCCCAAAGGCAGGTGACTCTACTTGTTTTACAGATGATTTTGAAAGAAGATTTCCAGCCCTACCAAACTTTTCAACTCTCCTGCTCTGTCATCTTCCAGTCCTTCCCATGATCTGTAAGAGTGACACTGTAGCAACAACCTTATAAGACTCAAAGGGTGAGTGGGATCCAGTACTCAAAAGCCATGTGACCTTGAGTAACTGATTTGATCTTGACAAATCTCATTTTCCTTACTGATAAGAGGGAGAGCAGTTCTCCACTGATGGTTTTTAAAGGAGACAAAGAATTGAGAAAATATACTTGATGTGTCTGTGCCTATCTATAATCTAGTAAACTCTTTAGTAAATATTATTATGTGATGATTCATACAGGCTTTTGGGGGCCAGCCTGAGACTCAAGACCTCAATGAGACATGCCCTCTAATTTTACCCAACAAGCAAATGCTATCAGTGAGTGTCTGTAAAGGAGCAGTCCTTTGCTACTCTGGTGAGGTCTGGACTATATATATATACACTTTACTGTGTTAATGTACAACAAGTGGCAGAAAACCAGCTTTGAGTGAAAAAGCCAAGTGAAAGTACAAAGCTCTGAGTTCAAGTCCCAGTACTGACACAAAAACCAAACCAAAACAAAAAAGTGATTTCTAAACCCTTCTCTCAGCAATTCTGATAAATTACAGGTGAGGGAGAAGGAGCTGGGCTGGGTCCTGTCTCTTCCCACACAACGTAGGTTCCTTTACCCATTAACGGCCAAGGCTTGGTCTAGACATGGTGGTTAGGAACAGTATAGTTGGATATAGAATTACCCAGTGATACTTTTCATCCAGTGTCTGATGACCATAATTGAGAGTCAGAAGAGGGAATGGAAAACATGATAAAGGCATGATCTTGGGGCAATGAGCAGGATAAATTGAGAAGAAAAAGCTTGATTTTCAGTCCTGGAAAGGTACTTCTCTAGGAAACCACTGGCATTAGATGAGCGTTCAGATACTGGGAATGTCTCTGTCTCAAGGACCCCACAGTCTCCTGAGGAAGATAAGCAAACAAATGAGAAGTACAGTACTGTTGACAAAGGTGGGGTGGTGGTGGGGTGGTGGGGTGAAAGGGTAGAGGGATGGAAGAGTAGAGAACTCTTTCCCACAAGGAGGGAGTCTCTGGAGTAACAATGTAGGCTTTCCCCCTCTGGTTCTTTATCCACTCTTCTCTGGGAGAGGTGGAGTAACCAATGTGAAAATCTCAATACAGGAAATAGACAGGTGAGGTTCAGATACTGACTGCTCCTCTATGCTGGGGGCCATATGCCAGTCAGAAGCTCATACATCCCGGCTCTAAGTTCTGTGAGGGACATCTCCACTCTCATTTGGAGTCATGAGCACCTGTCATAGGCTGTGTCAGTCTGTCAAAGTGTGACAGTGTTAGGAGACCTGTGCAATTCATCTAGGGCTTCAAAAATTAAGAAAGATAAATATAGAATTCCACACTTGATTTTGGTCTTACTTCTTGATTGGTTTAGAGCTTGGACGTGGAAAAACAGTGTTGTATTTTGTTAAATCCTTTTGGATGACAATAATAGCATGACCTCTTCAGTGATCTAAGCACTACATTCATGAAGCTGTCAGTGGCTACCACCACCATTCATAGTAACTGGAGCTAAAGGCAACAGATATGACACAGATGATTGGTGCTGGAAGTGGCCTCCAAGGTTCAGAGTAGCATCCAAGACTGCTAGCCTGTCTACAGGGACAGGAAGCTCACTACCGCGTGAGGCATCCTGGCTGTCAGAGCGTTGGCAAGCTCTTCCTTTTACATCTCAGGAGCATCTGTCCTCATCACCCTTTATCTTGTGCATCTCTTTGACAGGTGCTAGTTAGAGTATCAGGTAACTGGAATTTGAAACAGGCCACTTTAAAGCAGTTCCTGTTTATGCTGTTTTAACTGAAATTGAGATCGTGTTCCAGAATAGGAAAGGATATAGAGGTTAAAAGCAAGATTTGGGGGCTTGGAGAGATGGGGACATAGATACCGGCTACTTTCTAGGCATGTGACCTTAGCTCGGGTCAGTCACCTTTTCAGAGCTGTGTCATTTGAATAATACAGTTGAGTAGCTCTCCAAAAGGGTTGCTTACATGTTGTTTACAATTCCTAAACATGATGCCTGGCACAAGGTAAGTGCTCAATAAAAAGTGGTGTTGACATGACTCCTATGTAATCAAGCAGTGGGAGATGGATGCAGCGATGAATACAACAATCCTCACACGTAAGACTATTTGTCTAGCAGAGGAGACACACACAAACCCATCATTTCTGAAGCTCAGAAATTCCCCAGTCTGTTCTAACACCCTATTCTCTGAGTGAATACAAACTCCCCAGAGCACGCAGTTCCCCAAGGACCAGTCATGCTAAAGAGACTAGGAGAGTGGCAGCAGTGGAAATCAGACTCTGATGCTGCCAGGGTTTCTAAGAGCAAGCCCTCCCAAGAACCTGCGATCCCACCTCTGGGAACAGAGGGAGCAGAAAGAAGCCAGCTGGCTCCTGGAAATAACAGCTTTGATGGTGAAGATTGGTTTACCTCTGTGCCGGCGGCTGCAGCCCTACCCACAGGCAGGACAGGTGCCTGCTTTTGTAGCCCTGCTCTTTATATACCCACCCACCTGCTGTCTGATACCTGTGATTCTAAAGGAATATAAGGGGGAAAACCTGAGGGTAATATTTTCAATTGTGCCACATTTTCCTGTTTGGAATTCTCCAATTGTTTGTTAACATCTTGACATGGAAATTCAACCCCCTTACCTGAGCATTCAGAGCCCTTTGTTACTCGGATTGGATCAACCTCTTACCTCTTGCTAACCCAGCATGCCCCTAGACTAAAATCCAAACACACTTTCCTTAACGTGTACTCAAAACTTCTACTTCCAGGCCTCTGGACGTGCTCTTGGTTTATCATTATGACAAAATGAGTCTCTGCCAATCTTTCTAGGACCAGTCACCTCCTCCATGAGACTCAAGCATAAATGACTGCTCTCTCCTTGGGCTCTGCAGAAGATAGGTGTCATAATGGAAGCAATTCTCCCAACCTGTCTCCTCCTCACAGTCATCTACCCAAATACCTTCCCTGTCCTATTAGGCTGCACAGTGGCGGTTTCTGTACACCCACTCCGGCATCTAGTTTCAAACCCTTACTAGGCCAGGAGCTTTGAAATGCTCTCTGAATTAAAATAAAATATGTATTTATTCAGTAGATTTTAGTTTCCTTCCTAAGAGCTCACTCTGATGTGGAGAAGGAGCTAGAAGGAACCATGGAGATAGAGAATATCTGAGTATCATAGGTGTATCTGGCACCTAGTAAGCCTGGCAGGAACTTTTTGTTCCTCCCCATTCACAATACCAGGCACAGGGCTGTGCTGAGGTGTATGTGTGGTAGGCCTCCTCTTCCCTTTTTCTATGCACTCAGTGTAAGAACAGGAGTCCAGGTGCTATTTTTTTAAGAAGAAAAAAAAGCTTTTTTAAAAAAATAAATGATCTTGTTTTTGCTTTGGGTTTTCTTTCTTTTAGAGAGGGCATGTGGACACTGAAAGGGAGGGAAGAAGGGTGAACAAATGCAATTATGATATTCAGGATATATTATTGGAAAATGACCTATGTAACTTGTGAGCAGGGATGTCAGGGGAAAACTAGAGAAAAGCAAAGGGAAGGGGTGACATTGTCCAAAAAATATATTCATTACTTGGCTTATGAAATGATAACCTCTCTCTATAAAACCCTAATAATAATGGTAAAGTTATATTAAAGAACAAATTATCAAAGGATCTTACTTAGTATGAGGTTCTCATTGTCTGACTAATGAACCCCAAATGAGAAGGTATGTTAAAGGTTTCATGTTCAGGTTACAGGAAGAGCTAGTCTCAGACACAAAGCTCTAGACTCAGTCTCATAAATTCAATTTCTTTGTCAAAGGCTTGTAAGAGCACTCTAGCCACCTGCAAGCTCCATAGTACATAACAGCATGCAGAGTTCTTTATACATGTGTCTGGGTGTTAGGAGGATCTACTTGTTGTTTACCTTTGTGTGCATGTCTCTGAAACACGAAAGTCCTCTCTCCTCGTGATTTTTCACCTTAAGGGAATCGTTACTTGTGTTCATCCTGGGGAGTACTTCTTGAACATTCCCAATACACCATGATTGCTTGCCTAGGAAGAAGTTTTTGTTCCATTTTCTAGATGGCAGATTCAGGCCAGGGAGATCAAGTACATATCCTAAGAGTTCATCTTGGATCTGCCTCAAAGCTGGGGGCTCTTTCCACTATGCCACAGTAACATGGACAGGGAAATAAAAGCCATGTTCTTGGCACAAACTGTTACTTTTCCTGGAAAGGTACCCAGTTGGAATGATCATGCCATAATGTTTTAGTAGACTCTGAGGGCTAGAAAGAAGCGTTCTGCTGATGAGGAGCTATATCCAGAGAAGTGAAGTTGCTCGAGGTAGTAGTAGTGTTTGACAGAGCTGGGACTTGGCAATCCATCTTAACTCGGGGCTCCTTTGAGTGGATTAAGGGGTGGAAGAAAAGAGAAGTGTAAATCCTCTATGGTTATAGCTGGTGTTAGATGGATCAGCTATACTTCCCTGAGACTACCTGATCACCACAGAGAATAGATTCCTTAATCCTTAGGGCTTCATTAGCTACAGGAGTGGCTATTGATGACTCAAAACATGCCTAGGAACTGAACTTTCATCTAATTTTAAGTAACTTAAGTTAATACGGATAACTACATGTCTACTACACTGACATTAACAACTCCAAACCTAAGAAGACCACAGCTGTAGCCTCTTAGAGCTAGAAAATACATTTAGGATCACTTAGAAATCATTCCAAGACAGGCTTTCCCTCTACATCATTCCCATTTAAGTGGTTCTGATGATGAGGAGAGTCATTGCCATTCAAGGCAAGTATTGGACTCTGACAGCCACAAAAGTTTTCCTTTTAGATTCCTGAAATATAGGATCAAGTTAATGCTTTAGGATCTCTGCAGAATTTTCTTTCCAAGAGAATGCAAAAGCAACAATCACTGGCCATCTTTGTCACTTTGCCTCAACCAGGTCTTTTAATCACAAAAAATTATATTAAGTGAAGTAAGCCAGGCCCAAAGAAACATAGGTCCCATGGTTTCCCTTATCTGCAATAACTAGCATATGTCTGAGACAAGCAGAAAAGGTCAGATAAGTTGATGTTAGGCAAAATGAACCCCAAGATAAGGGCTCAGGTGGTTTTTCTTTCTTGCTATTGTTTCTAACATATTTATAAGGTGATTTTTTTTGTTGCTTTGCATGTCCCTCCCCCACAGTATAACCTCTGTTTTCACTATATTTGATGTTGGTATAATTTGGGGAGAGGAAGAAAACAAATTGTTTAAATAGGGATACAGGTGGACCCATTGCAACAATGAAATGTACAAGATGCTATGTTGAAAAATGAACTTTACAACTTTGGTGGGGGTGGGGAGTGTAGTCGTGGAGATGGGAGGGCAGGATGCTAAGAGAAAAACAAAGGAGGAGGCAACAATGCTTGATAAAAAATGTACTTATTACCTTGCTCATGTAATTGTAACCCCTCGGTATGGTATTTTCACAATTAAAAAATTAATTAAAAAAAAGCTGAGAGATGGAACACAAGATATCAGGCTAACCACTCTGGACAAGATAGGGTCACTACTGCCAATGATCAGTGATTGTAACCCTCATGTAACTAAGGGTGATTTTTTGAGGTGTTCACACACTATTGGCTTCTTTTATGCTTGTAGATAACTAACTCTCCTGGATCCCATTCCATGTACTTACCCAAATCCCGTGTTCTCTTAACCTGTACCGGTCCAGTTTGGTAATGTAGACCACAGAACACTGAGAATGACCTTTAAGGGACTGGGGTCATATCAGCTTCACCAGGGAACTGTATATCTACCTCTCCAAGGCCTATCCCAGTACATATGTAAAAGGAAGTTAACAGGGCACTGAGAAGCACAGTGTGCCACAAATAAAGAGAGGGCAGCTGGCACAACTGGGGTGGACATGTATTGAGTGTTTGAGTGCCTTGTCAATGCCCACCCCCGCTCCTTGGGGATTCAGTGGCTAAGCTGCCACTGCTGACCTTGCGAGGGAAGGCCTCCTGAACTAGTTTCTGATTATAGCTAAAATGGGGGTGGGGAGGGGAGAAAAGACCTTTTTTATTATTAATGAGACTGAGGGAGGCAGGCCATTATTTCTGGGTGGGGGTGATATCTGTCAGCAAAAAGTGATCTGCTAACTCTTCTGGAAACATTAAGAGCTGTGATAGGAGAAATATAATTGCTTATGCCGAGTGCAGAGAAAAGATGCCTCAGCAGAATGGAGGCCTTTCGTCAAGGCAGGTGGATGGTGGAGAAGCAGGGGAGGGAGGAAGTTGGGCTGATGACCCCGACAAGAGAAAGAAACAGGAGGGGCAAGTTGGAACCTGCGAAGTTCAAGTGTGGAGAGGTTCCCCCAAGGGAGACACGATTAGTGCTATTAGAAGAAGAAAGTGAAAATGGAGAAATGGTTAAGCAGTAGCATCACAGGGACTGCTCAGCTGAGTCTCCTTTCCCAAGAAGGGAGGAGGGTTTTCTTTCTAAAAAGACTTCCCGCACTCACCTTTCCCTTCACTACTCCCCTTCACTACTCGCATTCCCTAGAGAGCTGGGCTACTGCCTCACAATAAGGCATTGTTTTAACTCTCCTACCCCATGGCCAGAGTCCCAACTCTTGGGACTCACTCAGAGGCAGTCCCCTTTCCCCCACTTTATCTAAAATCATAGTCCTGAAATCAGTCACGTCCCAGTTTGCACAAAAGCTGTTTTACATCACCATATTCTTATCATTTGAATGATAGGTTCATCCAAGTATTAGAAGAAAGTCACAAAATTATTTGTAAATGCGATGCAATGAGAAAAGGAAAGAAAACATGTCTCACAACTAGATGCATGCTAACAGTATTGGGCTGGGAATGGCGGATAGGCCTTTATGATAGGAATTTATGCATTCCAAATCATTTAGAAATAAGCATGCAGTGCTTTTAAAATGGAGTGGAAAAGCTCTTAATAGAGTTGATGAAAACCAACATCTGAGGCTGACAAAACCGACCACAGCAGTCTGCAATCTGCCGCTCTCACTGCCAAACACCCCACATGGCATGCCACAGCCAGATGAACCTTCTTGGAACTTCACCCTGACCAGATCTCTCTCCCACTCACATTTCACACAGCTCCCTCTCTCCCATCCAATGGGAACCTTGGCAGCCCCACGATGCTCCTCCCCCAATCACAGTACATCACTTATTCCTTTACAAGTATGTGTTCCCTTCCACCTTCCCAAGGAGAGAGCTTCCAAAGACAAAGCAAGCTGTGAGCACTTCCACAGGCCTGCTCCTCACACCTAGGTTGGAACTCAAGTAGGTGTCCATCACTCAGATATAACCAAGGCCTCAAATTCCTTTTGGACCTTTTTCATGGAAGATTCTCAAGGTAACTTGATCTCAATCCAGCCAAAACTTTGGTAAGCATATACTCTTTTTTTTGAAAGTACTATAAGATCATCACATTTTTTTCTTTTGTTCTCTTCACTGTAGTTTTCTACTACATAGCCTAGCTTGACCTCAGCCTCTAAGTGCTAGGGTTACAGGTATGTCACCAGGCCCAGCCCAAGGTGTTTTTTTTTTTCCTTTTCCTTAATTAATGTGACAAAGAGTGGAACCAAAGAAAACTGGATTTAGTTGAGTGCTTCTAAGCAGGAGGCTAATGTCACTGTAAACTTTGAAATTGTTCTTGTAGAGCCTAGATGAGGGTCAGCACTGGGGAATCAAGGAACTCCAGAGAACCATTTTCCAGAAACATAGCCTTTTAACCCAGTGCATCCCCAAATTGAAAGTGATTCTTGTTGGATACAACTGGAGAAAAGTAGGAGCTTACAAACAGGTCCCCCAAGTCCTTAATGGGGCAAATCATGTTTGCATGGCTTAGGGTTCAAACATTGGGAAGTGACCTAGTTTCCCAAATGAGACTCCAGTCTGCTCTAGGCTCATGACCCATAATTTATGGCATCCTGACACACATGGATGGGAGCATTTCCAGAGCACTACCATCTCTGGTTCACCTAAATCCTAGGACTTAGCACAGAGACTAGAAAGCAAGAGTCAAAGAAGAAATTATTTAGCTGGGCACCAGTGATTCATTCTTATAATCCTAGCTACTCAGGAGGTTCAAAGGCAGCCTGGGCAGGAAAAATCCATGAGTCTCTTATCTCTGATGAACAGAAAAAGCCAGAAATAGAGCTGTGGCTCAAGTGGTAGGGCAGTAGCCTTGAACAAAACAAGCTCAGGGACAGAGCTTAGACCCTGAGTTCAAGCCCCAGAACTGGCACGAAGTAGGAGGAGAAGGAGGAGGAGGAGGAGAAGGAAGAGGAGGAGGAGGAGGAGGAGGAGGAGGAGGAAGAGGAGGAAGAGGAGGAGGAGGAAGTAACTATTTGAAGTCAGATATGTCTCCAAGTTAATAGAAGAAACTTTGAACTATAAGTCTGTTTACTGAAGAACCCAGAGAAGCCATGGTATATATTTTCTTTTTGTTTTTTAATATGTCCTTCTCATGCCAGGGAGTATAACCCTTGTGGATGTAAAGGTCTCTCTTCCCATCTACTCCCCTGGCCCCCATCCTGGCTAATCCTCAGAATGTGGGTTTTGTGGAGCTAACTGGCAGTGTGACCTTCTAACACTTAGAAGTGTTGACAGAGTTATTTTACTAATTATGTGATCCTAGGCATACGTCGCTTAACTACTTTGGGACTTAGTTTCCTCATTAGCATAAGGAACTAAGAACACCTTCTTATAAGTCTCCTTTAAGAAACAGAGCTTTAAAAAAACACAATTCATGCAAAAAAAAAAAAACCACCCTGAAAAGGGAATATAGCTGATATCTGTAAAGTACTTAGCTCCAGGGAGCTTTCTTTGCCACAAGTCTGGCTCTGCCCTTTTCGTGCCCTCAGCATTCACATATACTCACTTTACATCCTCCCTAATAAAGAGGAAATGGATTTTTGTTGATAAGAAGGCATCTGTTTTGGACACCTCCTTCTAGGGGTTGGGTAACAAGCCATTCACTAATTGGCAAAACAATGTTTACATATTTAAATTTGAGTTCAGAGGTTTCAAGTTGGCTACTCAGAGCTCAACTGATTAAGTTCTGTTTCGTTTTCTTTGTAATACTTAATTTTTTATTTTTTGGGGTTCGGTCGTGGGGCCTGAACTCTGGGCCTGGGCGCCATCCCTCAGCTCTTCAGCTCAAGGCGAGCACTCTACCACTTGAGCCACAGTGCCACTTCCGGCTTTTTTTCCCCCTGCTTATGTGGTGCTGAGGAATCGAACCCAGGGCCTCATGCATGCAAGGCAAGCGCTCTACCACTGAGCCACCTTCCCAGCCCTACTTAATTTTTTAAAGTTAGTTTTTAGCCTTTAGAAATTGGGAGATTTGACATGAAAAAAAAATCTAAATTCCTGGATACTACTGGTTCACATCCATAATCCCAGCTACTTAGGATGCTGAAATCTGAGAACTGAGCTAGCTGGGCAGACAAATCCTTGAGAGACTTAAATAAACAGCAAGAAGCCAAAAGTAGAGGTGTGGCTCAAGGGTAGAATGCCAGCCCTGAGTGAAAAAGCCTGTCAAGAGTGTGAGGCCTTGGGCTGGGAATGTGGCTCAATGGTAGAGTGCTTGCTTAGTGTGCATGAAGCCCTAGGTTCGATTCCTCAGTACCACATAAACAGAAAAAGCCAGAAGTAGCACTATGGCTCAAGTGGTAGAGTGCTATCCTTGAGCAAAAGAAACTCAGGGATAGTGCCCAGGCCAAGTTCATGCCCCAGGACTGGCAAAAAAAAAAAAAAAAGAGTGATGTTAGGCCTTGAGTTCAAGCCCTAGCACTGACACACACAAAAAACAAACTAAAGGGAATTTTTTTTTCTTTTAGAGATTACAGTCCCTGGCCCCTCTCCTTTTCAGAACTAGGGTTTGAACTCAGGGCTTCGTACTTTTAGGCAGACATTCTGCTACTTGAGCCATGCCTCTAGCTTTCTTTGCTCTGATTATTTTTAAGATAAAGTCTTGATTTTTATCTAGCTGACCTAGACTATACTCCCTCCTGAATATTTGGGATGACAGGTGTGTACCTTCATACTCAGCTTTTTCTTTTGAGATGATTTAAGGCTTTTTTTGGCAGGGAGGGGGGCTAGGCTGGCCTAGAAATGGCCTTCATTTTTAGCTTCTCTAGTAGCTGGGATTATAAGCATGAGCCATATCATCTAGTTAAACAACTAGAAGATACAGCAAGAGTCTGAATTGAAACAATCTTCATCCTCCTCCTTACTATCCTCCCTCATCAACAGCAGCTAAGGTAAAGAAGTGGCAGTCTTTACCCACTACTCACTCTAGTTACCAGCTCATCTTCAGGACTTTCCAGAGCCAACCCTGAATGGGCCATTAGTCACCATCCTTCAACTGTTCAAGCATTTGCTCCTGATTTGCCTGCATTTATTGTGTACTTCATACATGGTGTATTTTGTAGGGAGCATTGCAGAAATGCCACAACAATGTGAAAAGGAGGGTCAAACTGACCAATGTTTGCAAATATGTACTAGATGGTTCCAGAGAGATCTCTGTAATGGCATGCTTTCAAAGAAGATATTTGTTTCCCCCTGCCTCAGATCGGCAAGTTAGCTATTCCTCTATGGGAGTCAAAGCAAAGAGATAAATCTCATGTCACCTATCAAAGCAAACAGAAGCGGGAGAAGTAAACAGTGGCCTGAAAGGCAAAAAAGCAATTTTAAGAAATTAATAAATGATGAGACTATTAACAGCACAAGAAAGAGGTTTGCTTCCCCCCCTCTTCCTTTTAATATGATTTTTACCTTAAACACTGTGTCCCTTTAGGAAAGGGAAGAAAAGTTAATAAAGGAACCTATCACTCAAACTTAATTTTTAGTATGGCAAATAAACTGCTTTAATGAAAGGGCTGAAATCCCCAGGTTTGCACATTAAATTTTCATTCGTAGTAGAGAATGGAAATTATTGATTCAGCCGTGGCATCATGCATTTTGAATACTACAGCCATTTCTGCTGGGTGCAAATGTGTTGGCAGCATCTCAAGGCAGGGGTGTGTGTGTGTGGGGAGGATAGGGGAGCCCTGGCCCAGGGTGGGTGGGAGAGTGGAGAAAGGGATATAGATAAGAGAAGGAGGCAGACTGGCTCTTCAGAGACCAAAAATAATCAATGCTCCTGTCTCTAAGATCCACTTAGATAAAGCATCTGACAGTATGATGGGCAAACGGGGAACATTCTGAGACCAGGAAAAATCAGGTCCAGTCAGTCTTCAGGGAAACCCTTGGGGAGGGGGCCTTAGGGAATTTTTTTTTTAAAGTAGGCAGAATTGATGGCTGATTTATCTCAAGACCTTGAAGAAGAGTTTGGGTTTCAAGAATACTATAGTAGAAGAAAAGTACCCTTTCTTAGTTCAAGGTTAAAGTGTCCATCAAGAGAAGAATAAACATCTGACATTCTAATGTCGAACTGGCTCACATAGGAAATCAATCAAACGCACAACTGCAGCTCTCAACCTGGAGTGGCCTCATCAAAGAGTCAGGTGACCCAAATGTACTTTCTTTACTTAAAGCATGAAAATAGGTACATTTGTCCTTAGAAAGAAATTAATCTTCCTGCCTCTCAGAGGACTACCCCATAATTAAACAGCTCTTGATTATTTCCCCCTTAGAGAATTCACAGGAGCTGACTCACAGCTTAGACTGAGGCAGCCTGAATCAGCCCATTTTTGGGGTCTTTGTATATCACCTGAGCTTCTACAGTAGAAGCTCAGGAAAGGCAATCATCTTTAGAAATAAGCTAAACTCAACTGAAGTAAAGCTGCTTAAAAAAGAAAGGAAGATAATCACATCATATATTCAAAAAAAAACGGAGAGAAAGGTTTAGTTTTGTTGTTGTTTTTGTTTTCATTTCCTTCTAGCTAAGATTATCTTATGCCCGGCAGTCTTTTCTGTCAGCCTGGATGTTGGAAAAGTAGCTTTGCTGGACTAAAAAGTTCTGGTTTTTATATTCTCAGATGCTGAGCATTGGTGCCATCTATAGATTTCCATTCTGGGAGAGGTTTCTCTTTTGTCCTACTTTGCGTCAGACCTGCTGTCGTGAGGATAAGAGCGCCCAGGAGACACTTCCCTGTGGTTTAATAGGCTATGAAGGATGGGACTCATTAATCTGCTGGCAGCTGCCCCTAAACAGGATTCTGCCTGGAGGTGGGGGAAGAAAAGGAAGGGAAGCCAGGGTAAGGGCAGCTCCATCCAAGAGACTACCGTATTTGCCTAAGGGGGCCTGAAGCAAGTAGTACCTTCTCCTGAAGGAACCACCTACGTGGTCTGAACAGAGGGTGACAATCCAGCCACAGAAACCACAGGCCTGGGGTGGCTGTTTTTGACTTTTAATCATTATTCCTGGGATCTCTGCCTGCCTAGCTATTTTTCAAATTGTTAGAATATTATTTCTGTTGTTCCTTCACTATACTCATAAATTTTATTGTCCCTGTTCCTATTACATTAGTGTGTTTATTTATAATTGGTTTTATCTTTCTAGTTCTCTTCTAGGAAGCTCCTAACTACCATTAGGAAAAGCCAAAGCTGCTCAGCCTGGTACTTCAGGTCTCTTGGATTGGCACTGTTCATCTCACTGTCTCATCACCAGTCATCCAAACTTAGGTCACACTATTCGTACATGGAGTCACTTTCCTCTTCCCTTGGCTTACTTCTGGCCACTTTTGCAGGATCAAGATGACAGGCCCTCTTTGTGGGGACTTGATTCTCAGATACTATGTCTACCTTCTATGTTGGCTACTGGTCCCTTCCCTCTAGCCTTTCTCACTTTGCTCTTCGGTGATAGCCTGTTCCTCCCTATGTATAGAATAAACAGTGAATAATCTTTAATAAACAAAAAGCTCCACCTTCAGGCTCCCATATAGCCTAGTTTTATTAGATCCATGGAATGAAAGTTAACCAGGTCCTCCTGAATCAGAAGCCAGCATATTGCCTCTTACCTTTATGGTTTTGGTCTGGAGTCTGAGTCCATTTAAAGTGTTGATGGCTTTCTCTGCATCCTTTGGATCAATATAGTTAACAAATCCATACCCTAAACTCTGTCCTGTGGAAACATGAAAAAAAGAGAGAGAGAGAGCGAAAGAGAGAGAGAAAGAGAGAGACAGGAATGGAGAGAGAGCGAGAGAAAGAGAGAGAAAGTACTCAGTATCTTCATAGAGGCAATACTTCCCGTAGTAGTTGGTTTAATCCTTCCTTCATAGCACAATTTACCCCCAGGTTGAGGTTAAAAAATTCCTCCATCTCTCAATGGATGGCATTTAAACTCACAGGAGCTGCCTAAACATAAACTTAAGTAGATGTCCTTGCACACTCACTCTGGATACATAAAAGGGTCCACAAAATCAGGAAAAGACAGGACAGGGTACTTGGAAAGAGACCAAATGGAGTTTGTATGAAGAGACTTGAACTGGGAGTCATGAGGCTTTCTCTATTATCACTGTGACTTTGGAATGAAGTAATTTATTACTGCTTTGCAGAAGTGGGACTCAAACCCTGGTCCTTCCACATGCCAGGGCATGCCAGGAGAGTGTTCCAAATACTTAGCTATATTCCCCAGCCCCAAGAGAAGTCTTTTAATTTCCTCTTTCCCCAAACCTCTTCTCCAGAGTTAACAGCACTTACCTCAGATAGGTTTGAGAGTGAGATATTGTAAATAAAATGCCAATATTAAGTGCATTATCAAGAACATAGTGGGGGCTTAACTAAAGGCAGGGCTGCTCAGCTCAGTCCTCTAAAACTGGGACAAGTCCAGGACGCAGTAGCTGTATCTCTTGCCTTAGCCATGCCAGCCACACCAATACGCAGAGGGATATAGCAAGATCTGAGCAGCAAAAACTGAAGATGTTTACAGTGAAGGATGGTAGGCATGGCCAGAATTTAAAGCAGTTGCTACAAAAATTGCACTTTGCCCTTATCATTCCTTGGAGCCAAAGAAATTAAACAACAAAAGAATGAAAGAAAGAAAGAAAAAGGAGGGCAAAGGTTTCTCTTGGAAAGAACCAGGGCACTCCTAACACAGAGGAGGGAGTGCAAACACATTGTGCAGAGAGGATGTAGCTACTTTAGGTGGAGATGGCATCAACTTGTCTGCGAAGAGAGGTAGCAAGTGACAGGGCTCCCCCCTAAGTGAAATAAAAATAATGTGCTTGCGATTGTGCCACTGATTATAAATAGTCCATCAGCTCTGCCATGTGTCATCAGCCAGAAATATCATTAGGAAACTTTACATTTTCTGACATACCCTTTAAGAATCACAGAGCTTGTGGTGGCTGCAAAGCCAGCTTGAACTTCCCAGGCAATGATATTGATTTGTGGGCGGCAGCAGAGCCGAAGAGGAAGAAAGTGACAGGACGTCACATGTCAGGAAAGACAGATTACATAAAGCTCTCTTTGGAGTATTGGGGCAGGTTTGGGAGACAATACAGCAAAAAGCCTGCCATGTCCTGGTGACAGGAGCCCATTTCAGCAGCCAAAAAAATCTTTCCAACAGCTTCTGTTTTGCTGGTAAATGTCTGTGTTTGTGTTGGTTGTAGGAGGGAACCTGGGAAAACAAGTTGGGTTCTGGATCAGAAAATGGGTAACTCTGCAAAGAGAATCAAGAGGAAACTCAATAGCATTTGTCCCCCAAATGGAAAACTCCACATGACAACACTTTCCATTAGGATATTCCTTTGTGTTTTGGAAGAGCAGGGTTAAAATAGGAAAGACGGGGGCAAACTTTGCCAGACAGATACCTTCATCAGCCAGAATTAGAGACTGAAGAGAGAGGAGAGTGTGTTGGGTACACTCCAACTGCTGGGCTTTTCTCTTTCCATTGTACAGTGTGTGTGTGTGTGTGTGTGTGTGTGTGTGTGTGTGTTTGTGTGTAAGAGAACGTGTGTGTGTATGTGTGTGAGAGGCAGACTCACAGAGACAAGAGATGAGCGTTTTTATAATACCCCACTACATATTCTAAGAAAGTTCATTTTGCAAATACAAAAATACAAGAGACTAATTCCATTGGTTTAAAAATATCATTTATCCTAAATTTGGCTCCACCTCATCAAGCCTAACTAAATTCACCTAATTAAATCCATTTTCATCATGCAGATTTCTCAGTCATATTTACCTTGCATATATGAGAAGCCTTAAAATTTGCTGTACTAAAATATTCTTATAATCAGCTTTTAAGAACAGTCATGCACTAAGCAGAGCTGCTTTTAAAGGGCATTTTAAAGTAATTATGGCAATGAGAAGCCTTATATATGAATTCTAGGAAACTGGTCAGATAGTCTATTTTTCTAGCCCAATTTAATTTGTCTAAAATTAAAATGGAATATAAAAATATAAAGAAAACACTCACTCCTTAACCGCAAACATTAGAGTTCACTCATACTGCAAAAGTTCCTCATTCATCACAGTGATGGAGCTATGTGAAGACATTTAGCACTCAGGGGTGCATGTTCCCAATATGGTCGCCTCTATAAAATCGTTCATTTTTTTGTTGTTGCTTGGTCATGGGGCTTGAACTCTGGGCTTGGGTGCTATCCCTGTGCTCTTCAGCTCAAGGCGAGCGCTCTACTGCTTGAGCCACAGTGCCACTTCCTATAAAATCATTCATATATTGCAGAACTCTAAAATGAACATAGTGGGTAAGATTTTTGCCCTCTCATTTTTTTTTGTCGGTCATTTGGCTAGAACTCTGGGCCTGGATGTTGTCCCTCAGCTCTTCAGCTCAAGGCAAGCACTCTACCACTTGAGCCACAGTGCCACTTCCAGTTTTTTTTTTTTCCTAGTGGTTTATTAGAGATAGGAGTCTCACGGTCTTTCCTGCCTGGGCTGGCTTTGAACTGTGATCCTCAGATCTCAGCCTCCTGAGTAGCTAGGATTACAGGTGTGAGCCACGGGCACCCTGCTTGCCCTCTCGTTTTTTATCTGTTCTAGATTTTGCTTCTGGAGGAAGGAAACCACACTCCAGCTCAGAAGCTAGGAATGTTCTGAAGGTCAAGTGAGGGAAAGGACTCCTGGCTCAGCTAGATGTATCATACCAACCCACCTGCCTGTATCAATCCTAAATCCACCATTACCTCGGCTCCTGACTCTAATTAGCACTCCCGTGTTATCATCACCTGTCCCAGGTTTAGAGAGACTGCATTTAGCATCAAGGATGAAGGTGCTCTTGGAAAAATGGAAAGCCAGATGAATGTCATTTCAGAAAGAAAGGGAGAAAATGGAGGCTCTCCTTGAGTTAAAATAATGAACTGCAAACTCTAAAACAGAATGCTGCACTCAACAAGGGAACAGAGATAGAAACACTTGCCTGTGAATAGGAAGATATGAGATAGACTGACAGCACAATGGAACTACCTGTGGTTAGCCTAGTTCCTGGGCAAAGCTTTCTTCACATGCTTCTCACCATTATAGGATGAGTCCAGCTATGCTGAATAAAAAGTATTCTGTGGATTGAAGTATTTTCTTTTAAAATACCCTAGAGAAGATGATTAAGTCTCTAGATACAAACCTAAGCTTCACTTCTTTTAGGAACTGTTTTAGTAGTAGGGACGAGTAAAATGAGGGAGAATTTTTTGTTTTAATTTTGGTAGCCATATATTTGGTGCTGGATTTTGAATCAGCAGTTTTATATTTAAATGCACATGGAAAAATGTAGATGAAACGCATTCACAAAAGAATACTGACACTTTTTCCACGGGGACTGAGAGAGTCAGCATACCAAGTGGGCCCAGGGAGACCCAGTCTGGGGCTTAGGACTGTTTATGTACCTACAATTCAAAAATATATAATAGTCTCGTCTCCTTTTTTTAAAAAGTAGCTACATCTTTCCCCTTTATCATCATATACACATACATTGAGATAGCAACCAAATTCTAGGAACAGAAAATGAAAACAAACTAGTTTTTTCTCAGGTTATGTTTATTTTTGATGACAAGTTGAACAGATAAAAATGACGTAATCAAAATGGTGCTTGTCAAATTGCCTCTCGAAGAAATATGGCGTTAGGAAATGAAGACTATTTCCTTAATTTTGAACTATAGTGAATATCTGGCTTCTTGATTACCACATTACGACATTTCCAGCTGATTAATAGCTAACAATTCTAACTGGTTTGGGCTAGGGGTCCCTATTCACCAGGTGCCATAGGAAATATATTCTTGGCAGTTTAGGACAAATTTAGAATTCAGAATGAAGTTTCCAAAAGAAAACTGTTATACATAATGGCTACACTTTAAAGCGTTTCAGTACATTTTGGATTAAATAGGTTCTTGTTTTGAACAAGCTGTTCTTAAACCTGAACCTGAATATTTCTGTGTTTATAAAGCACAGGCATGTGCATGCACACACAAACACACTATGTATCCTTCTACTATGATATGCTAATATCTCTCTTCTATTATACCTAGGCCTGGCAAGTCTTCCATGACAACTGTGCCATGGTGGCATCAGCCAGAGACAATCTGTAAACACTGTAGCTGTGGTTCAATACACGTTTATCTAGCAGAACAGGTAGCAGACCAGCTTGGTCATTGGGTCATCTTTTGCTGATGCCCTGGTCTGAAATATTTTTGGCTCTAATCTCATACTGTTTGCTATAATCATTGTCACTCACTTAAAAAAAGTATTTTGAACACCTTGGGAGATTTTTGAAAGAAAAGGTAAATTATCTCTGCATTTCTGCTATACTCAGTCCCTAAAAAGTATGCAGATCTTAGCTGATCATCTGTCTGCATTTTCTGGGATTCTGGATAGCAGGAGTTTGTTACTGTCTTTAGGATCCTGGGGATTATTCTGGCCTTGGCATCCTTGCGGCCATCCACAGAAGCAGAGAAGCTGGCTGGAAGGAACCTCAGCATTTCTGCACTATCAACCTGCTCACTTTGCGCTTTCTCTCTTAAAAAACCCACATTTCTCCAGAAACCTAACAGTTATACCTTTCTTCTGCAAAGACCTCGAGGGGGCAGACAGATGGGTAGTTGCTGCTGCTGAAAACTTCTGAGTTGAGTAAGAAATTTTTGGGGATGTTAGAACCCTTAGCTCATGCTGAATTCCTGTTCTCAAAGCAAATGATAGAAGTCCCCAGTCACCTCAAGATCACCTGTGTGGTAATAATTCACATACCAGGTTAACTACAGACAACTCAAAATCCCAGAGCCTCCTTGCTGCCAATCCTGAGATGCCTTTCCCTGCTTTCAGCTGCCTCAAATCTATCTGCACATACCCAAAAGCAGGCCAGGGAGATCTATGGCTGTTACTGCATATATACACATGTATGTAGCCCAAAAACCATGCTGGCTATATAACCTTGATTAAGTCATTTAAGCTTCTTCAGCCTGTTCCCTTATCTGGAAAACAGAGGTAATCCCTTAATCCTCACAATCAAAGGATCTCTGTGAGGATTATAGTAATGTGGGAACTAATAGCAGCTATAACTTATTCTGTGCCACTTTGTGCCAGGCACTGTGCTAAATGGTTTAGCCATGTCACCTCATTTAATCCTGTCTGAAATAGTGTCTACAGTGCAGAAATGGAAAGTGAGGTTTAAGCAATGGTAACATAACTTGTCTACAGCCAACTAGCAAGTCAGTGCCAGGGCCCGGAGTTGAAAGATATCAGATCTTAGTGTTATTCAAGCTCATGCTCTGTCCTAACAGGGGTGGGCCCGAGTGCAAGTGCTTAGAAGTATCTGGAACCTATGAGCTCTAAGACTGGTGTGTCTTGGGGTTTTGGGCCCCTGTGACTCTACCTCCCAACCTCCTTTGGGGGTTTAACAGTGTTGATCAACTAGAGTTGTAGGGTTTTTTTTTTTTCATGAAAATCCAGTGTCAGAAAATTAGTTTGCAGAATTGCCTCAAACTGAATGTAGATGAAAGTTCCTGCACCAGCTTCATGAACATCACCTAGGGATGTGTGGGAAATTCATCGTCTCAGGTGCCATCTCAGACCTGCCGAAGCTCTCTAACAAGAGCTCCAGGTGAGTCACCTGCACATTAAAGACCGAGACGCTCTGGTGACTTAAAGTGGGTCAGATGTGGGTTTGAGCCTCAGTTCTTCTGCTTATTGCTATATGACCTTTTCTAAGTTAAATTAACCTCCTTGTGCCTTGGCTTTGGGGAAAACTACACTCAATGCATAATAACAAGGAAGGGAGGCTCATAATATATGCTCTTTCTTTTTGTCCAAAAATTTGCATTCCTCCTTTGTCTCTTTCAGCTTTGACATTCTTATCTATAAAATGGGTGTTGCTGGGCACTGGTGGCACATGCCTATAATCCTAACTACTCAGGAGGCTGAGATCTGAAGACTGGAGTTTGAAGCCACTCTCAGCAATAAAGTACCAAATAAAGTACCCAATAAAGTACCAAAAAAAGCTGGAAGTGGAAGTTTGGCTCAACTGATAGAGTTCTACCCTTGAGCAAAAGAAGCTCAGAGGTGCATGTGCATGTGCACACACACACAAGTGTGCTACTTTCTTCAAGAGGTTGTTAGGAACTTTAAATGTGATAACATGGAAAGTGTCTGGCATACAACAGGTGTTTAAGTGGGGTTGGTGTCCTTTCCTTCTTCTCTCATACCACATTAGATACTGGCTTCCACTGTTGTCCTGGGGGTACAATGTCTCCCACCTGACCTCCTTGAAAGTAGAGAAAGATCCTGAGGCTTTTCTTCTACATTGAAGCACATGATATGCAATAAACATCTGCTACATGCTAGACATTATGAACAAACTCCAAAACTTCCCTGACTCCAGGAGACTTATTATGTAAAAATGAGATGGGCCTACGAGGTTACTATAAACCAGAAAAAACAAATACATATCAGAGATTTTTTCAGAGATTTTTCTTTCAAAGCTTTCTTTAAGGACAGAGAGGTGGTTGAAACTGGTTCTGACAAGCAGGAGGGGGTGATTGAATTGGACTTTTAAGATCTCATGCCTGTAATCCTAGTTACTCAGGAGGCTGAAATCTGAGGATCTTGGTTTGAAGCTAGCCCAGGCAAGAAAGGCCATGAGTCTCAAATCTGCAATTAACCACAAAAACAAAATAATACACAACAACCAAACAACCCCCCTGGAAATAGAATTGTGGCTCAAGTAGTAGAGCACTAGTCTTGAGCATAAAGAGCTCAGGGATAGCACCGAAGCTACCTGAGTTCAAGCCCCAGAACTAGCACCAAAAAAAAAAGATAAGGGATAGAGTTTTTATAGAGATCTTATTTCAAAGTAATAATATTTTAACTTGAAGGATGAAGCTAAGCACTACATTTATGCCATAGGTTTTTGGGGGCTTTATTACTTGCCAGTCCTGGAAATAATGAAGAGACCATACATACTAGGCTCTGTCATCACTGAGTGTGCATTATGATTGAGCAAGACACATAAAAATAAAAACAACTTTGTCAGATAATGATGATTTCCAAGGGGAAAATAAAACAGAGTTGGAGGAGCAGTTGAGAGCAAGATGATGCCCTACTCAACTCTTTACTCCAGAATCCCAAAGAATCATGACATTATTGGGTATAACTATTTTTCTGAGTGAAATAAATGACATTATTTATTCCTATGCGAGTATTCCCACTTTTAATCATCCCTTTACCAAACAAGGGAGAGACTGGGAAGAATAGCATTAAAAAAGAGGAAGGTGATAAGAACTATGGAATCAGATCTTATGAGATTCATTCAAAAGATATATCATCATTTAGTTCAAAGAGAAAAATCCCTAGAGGCATTCAAAGCTCTCTAACATTTGAAAAAAAAAAAACCTGTCATGGGAATGCATGGTATACGTGTTCTGTGGCATTCCAAGGGGGAAAATAGGGATCAGACAGAAGAAGAAAGTTAGGGGGTGAATTTTACCTTAATAAAAATGAAGAGAGGGTTTTTTTCGAGGCAGCCAGGCAGTGGGTAGACAAATGTAATAGGCAAAGAAGGACACTTCAGAAGGAAGGGAAGCATGACCACCTATCATTGAAGGAGAGAAGCGCCCCCAAGTTTACAGCTATCACCTCCATGAGGTGCTGGCTATGGATACCAATCCGAGCCTCTCCTCAGATGCATATAGATCTTCCTGGACCTCTGGCAGAGTCAGGAATGATTTAGGGATCTGCAATTAAAAATGTATCTGCTATCAATAGCACTACTGAAAAAAAAAGTAAAAAAGAGGAATTAGCCTTCTTTACTCTGAATCCTCAATGTATGTAAAATTATCTTGAACCAGGCTTTGGTTCTTTCCAGAGGCGAAATTCTTGCTTCCTAAGTGGATGTCATTTTTATTTACTCTGTGAGATCAAGACAGAAATAGGCGAAGTGCTAGGCTCACAGTATGGCATTCAAAACCAGTTCAATGAACTGACCATCTTTCTCAATGGACTGGAAAGTTCTTTAAGCCTTACTAATTTGAGGATGGCCAATAGCTGACACAGAGTAGACTTGATGGATACACAAGTGAACTGGATAAGTAAATAAATAGTAACAAACATTCTTGAGTGCCAGTTACTCTACCATGGGCCTTCATTTTATTATCTCATCTACTCTCTGAAACAATTCTACAAGGCAGGTGTTCTCATTGCCATTTAAAATCAAGGAGACGAATGCCCAGAGCACTCAGATCTCCAAACAAATTTGTTCAACTCCAAAGCATACACAGGCTTTTAATGGAGGTTTGGATGCAGAGAAAAATACCAACCAGCAACTTACATAGACACAGATGATACACTACCTTCACTTCTATGGTAAAACACATGAAAATTCAGAGGATACATACACTCATTTTCCATAGTCCCTGAACAGAAAGTTACGTTATACAATAAGAAAAGCCAACCAACTGATTCTCAAAAGAGATCTTTCTTTTTGCTCCTTTTAGTTTGTCCTATAAAATGAGTTGCTTCAAATGACAGGTCTTCAAATATAAATTTCAATAACAAACCTCAACAGATAAAAAAACAGAACTACTCCAAGACCTAGTTTTCTTCTGTTGTACAAGAGAGAATGAAAATTCATAAGATAAAAAGCCAGTATCAAGTATATTTGGTTAAAAAAAAGATTGAAAGGACAAAGTATTGTAGCTAATGTATGGGAGACAATGGGAGCCCTAGAGACGAGGAGGATCGCACCTTCTTCATTCATCCCACAAAAAGGAAAAAGAAATGACCCTGGGGCAATGAAAGATTCTTAATAGAAGCAACATTAAATTAAATTATCTTCAGAATATTCGTACAAGACAGGAAAGAATAGTCACACATTTAAAAATATTTTTTAATGAGGGTTGAAACAAAAAGAGGAGGGTTTTTTTTTGGCATACTCTCAGATAGTCATAAAAATGAACCAGAATTCTTAATTCTTGGCTGGCTTAGTCTCACATGAAACAAAAGTCTGAAAGTCAGACAGGCAAGACTTTCCACCCAGAGTGGCTGCCAAGCACCAGGTGATTCCGGAAATGCTACTGATGTTAAAGACCAGGGTTCAGTAACAAAGGAAGAAGAGGTAGGGGAAAAAAACTCCCTCAGGTTAATACTAATTGCATGCGCTGTAATTAACCTTTGTGCAAAATGAGACTTTCTATGGGTGAATTGTGTGTAGGTAAAAAGAAATCCCATATTTAACACTAAAACAATGACATCTAAAACTCTCACCAGACAATGTTCTTCCAAGGGACATGTGGAGGCTCCTGCTATCATGTTGGGATTTAAATTCAGTGGGTCAATTTATGTGAGATGACTTGGCAAAAAAGCAATGTTTCTGCAGCATTAATGGAATATAAATCTATTAAAACTGCTTCAAAATAAGGATACGGGTTTACCCATTGTAACAATGAGATGTAAAAGACACTATGTTGAAAATGAACTTTACAACCTGGGGGCAAGGGAGAAGTTGGGGAGGTGGGGAGGAAAGGGAGGGTGGGGGATAAACAAAGGAGGAAGTAACAACACTTGATAGGAAATGTACTCATAACCTTACGCATGTAACTGTAACCCCTCTGTACACTATTTTTACAATAAATAAACATTTAAAAACTGCTTTTAAGCCAGTTGTTCACTGGTGGCTCAAACCTACTATCCCAGTTACTCAGATGGCTGAGATATGAGGATTGCTGTTCGAAATAATTTGTGGAGGGGAAGGGAAAAAACAAATTGTTTAAATAGGGATATAGGTGAACCCATTGCAACAATGAGATGTACAAGGAGTTATGTCGAAAAATGAACTTCACAACTTTGGCTCAGGGGGTGGGGAGGAGGAATGGGGGAGGGGATGGGAAGGGATGGTAAAGGGAAACAAAGGAGGAGGCAACAAAGCTTGATAAAAATGTACTCATCATCTTGCTCATGTAATTGTAACCCCTCTGTACAGAATTTTCACAATTAAAAATATATATATATTAAAAAAAAAGCTAGCTCAGGCGGGAAAATCCACAAGACTGTGATCTACAATTAGCCACCAAAAACCAGAAGTAGAGCTGTGGCTCAAATAGTAGAGCATTGCCTTGAGTAAAAAGGCTCAGGGACAGTACCCAGGCTCTGAATTCAGGAATGGCACCAAGAACAAACCAAACAAAGCAATCACAATAACAATAACAAAGCCCTGCCTTTGCTGAAGTAAAAGAAAACTCATGGTTCTTGAGGAAGGAGAGGAGGTAAGTAACTGGTCCGTGTACAGATGAATCAGGATGTCAAATGTTAGCTGGAGCAGGACTTTGAAAATCCCTGTTAGTGTGTCTTCTCTAAAGTAAGGGCTTGGTTCTCTAGTCTTGGATCTACTATGAGTGGCTGTGTGAATGTGAAGAACATCTGTCCTTCCTACCAAGGAGTTCATTGATGGAAAGCCAAGATGGGGCTCAGCATCCATGATCCAAGAATTTTTTTTACTAGTTCTATTTCTTTTTTTATTGTAAAGTTACTGTACAGAGGGGTGAATAAGGTAATGAGTACATTTCCTATTGAGCATTGTTACCCCCTCCTTTGTTTTTCCTTTACCATCCCTTCCCTTCCCACCTCCCCAACTTACCCACCCTCCGGCAAGCTGTAAAGTTCATTTTCAACATAGTGTCTTATACATATCATTGTTACAATGGGTCAACCTGTATCCTTGCTTCAGCATTTTGTTATTTCCCTTCCCCTCCCCAAATTAGAAAAGTGTGGTTCCAACAAATTTTTTTTTAAAAAAAATCCTTACATTCGTGTAAAAGGAAAAAAATAACATGCTTGTTTTTAAATCACTATTTAGCTTGTAGGTAGAAAGAGAAGTAAAAGAAATAAAAACCCAGGAACAGAAACAGGTCTGAAAGGTAGGAACTGAGGAGAAAAGGAACATGGGAGGAATGTCAGGGAAAGGTTTATACCATGCAGATATGAACAGCCTCATTCCACTGAGTCAGAAGCCTGGTAAACATGCAAGTGAAGGAGGGCCCAGCAATCACAACCAGCAAACACCTTCTGATGGCTCAGTGCTTCTAGGTAATGGAAAATGAAATGTTATCCCTACCATCAAGACACCTAATGGCCCATAGGTTGATTCATCCCCAGAAAGTACTCAGTAACTTTCCAAACAATGCCTAGCTTGCAAAGGGACTGTGCTACGGCTAGAGAGTATCCAGGAGTCTTCATTTTCTATTCCTCCTGGGAATCAGAGAGACTTCCCCACGACACCAAGGCCTCCATCTTCCCATCCTTGAACAAAGAGCACTCTATTTAGTTCTTCATAGTAGAAAGGAGAGTAAGGTAGAAACTATCCCATACTGTCGCCTTCTCTTCCACCCCCAAACATATCACTCATGAAAGTCTGTTCTTCCTTCCTGGCTTGGAAAATATGTTCTGCCATTCATTTTTGTTGTTCTTTCCTGGTACTGGAGTTTGAACTCAGGACCCTGTACTTGGTAAGCATTTATTCTACCACTTGAGCAACTCCTAGTCTCTTTTGGTGTTGGTTATTTTCCAGATAGGGTATGGCTCTACATTTAGGTTGCCCTGAACCGAAATTCTCCTACTTGTCCCTGGCAGGTACACACAAATGTACCCAAACATTGATTGAGATGGAGTCTTGCAAGTTTTTATATCTAGATAGGCCTCAAACCATGATCCTTCAATATTCTTTGCCTATCAAGCAGCTAGGATTATAGGTTTAAGCCACCATGACTTGCCCTATCATTCCATTTAAGTTTCATAATATATCAAAGCATAGACTCAGAGAAGTAGTGATAGAAAGAAACCTCTTCTGATTAGTTCACTTCAGTTTCCCAAACTCATTTTATCATAGAATCCCTTAAAAATATATTTCAGATTAAACATTTTTTGGGAAGACTTTCTGATAGGCTTCCCAAACAATCATTATCCTTTGAAACAGCACTGGATACTGTCTCACAATACCAATTACAGTAAAGTGGGGGAATATCTGGTCCCCAGAGCTAAACCACTGAGATGATACAGGGGCCAGTAGAAAATGAGACCAACTAAGAAATTCTTGTACAGGGCTGGGAAGGTGGCTCAATGGTAGAGTGTTTGCGTTGAATATATGAGGCCCTGGGTTCAATTCCTCAGCACCACATAAGCAGAAAAAGCCAGAAGTGACACTGTGGATCAAGTTTAGGGCACTAGTCTTGAGCTGAAGAGCTGAGGGACAGTGCCCAGGCCCAGAGTTCAGGCCACACAACCGACAAAAAAGAAAAAAAAGAAATACTTGTACAATCTTATTTCACAGTCTGTGATTCTGTTTCTCAGAAGACACCAACAGTCCTGTCTCTGAGGTAATGTAGACACAGGACACAGCAAAGAGACCCTTGGCAGGGATGGGAGGCAGGCATCTGAAGGCAGGTTTTCATGCTCGTACAAATTTACTAACTCACTAAAATGTCAGTAGTAGGCATGCATGTGCACAGGAAGTTTTACTAGGGGAACCAAAGACCCAAGGGAAAAAAGCCAAAAAATCATTAAAAGTGGCCATATGGACTATAGGAACACATTTGTGTAGTTGCCTATATAGATCCACACGTGTATGATAGTCATGCTATGAGACTCAACAAGCATGGCTTTAACTCTGTTGTACTACTTAGAAGCTGGGTGGCATTCCACAAGTTAATCCACCTAAAATATTCACGCTGGTAAAATAGGGCTAATAATATTCATGATCTCACAAAACTGCTATAAGAGTTATATTAATGCTGGGAACCAGTGGCTCACACCTGTAGTCCTAGCTACTCAAGAAGCTGAGATCTGGGGCTGGGAAGGTGGCTCAGTGGTAGAGCGCTTGCCTTGCATGCATGAGGCCCTGGGTTTGATTCCTCAGCACCCCATAAACAAAAAGAAAAAAGCCGGAAGTGGCACTGTGGCTCAAGTGGCAGAGCGCTAGCCTTGAGCTGAAGAGCTGAGGGACAGCGCCCGGCACAGAATTCAGGCCCCACGACTGGACCCCTCCCTCCCCCTCAAAAAAAAGAAGCTGAGCTCTGAGGATTATGATTGGAAGCCAGCTCAAAAGGAGACTCATCTCCAATTAACTACCAAAAAGCCAGAAGTGGAGCTGTGGATCAAGTGGTAGAATGCTAGCCCTGAGTAAAACACCTTAGGGACAGCATTCAGGCCCTGAGTTTAAGCCCCAGGACTGGAACAAAAAAAAAGAAAAAGAAAAAGGAATTATATCATTATATTCCACTACATGGTGATTTTCTGTGTACTTTACATATATTAATACAATAATCCTACCCAGATTCCCATTTTATGAATGAGGAAACTGAGGCACAGTTAAAAAGTAAACAATAAGACTGGGTGTAGATGTAGCCAGGCTAGCTCTTAATCACCAAGGCATCTTGACTAGCACAGTGCTGGATTCAATAAATCCATGATATTCCTCTGGAAGACACAGACACATACACACACACACACACACACACACACACACACACACGCACGCACAAACACCCCACACCCTCTCTTCCTCTTGGGCTTTGGAATCTGATGTTTTTGTTATTAGTTTATTACATGGTGCAGTTCAAGTGGGCAGCACACGGAAATCAGCTTCACAAACACATGGATCTGATGTGGCTGCTCAAGGAACAGAAGAACAAATCCAACCCTGAGAAATGCTAGTTCGCTCTGAACGATGACTCACAACTGCTATTTTCACAAACAGCCGGCTAATTAAACTTTCTTATGAACTCTGCTAACCAATTTTTCCAATGCATGGAGGAAAAATTATTCATTATAGACCGGAATCCAAAATCTAATATTAACAGCACAAGTAGGATCTGTGGCATTGTAATTTGATCAGTTGGAGCATTAGTAACAGTTAGACACTGATGTCTGAGAGAGTTAATCAGCTTTTGCCGAGATGTACGTAGATAACTGAACAAAACATCTGGAAGGAAGACTAGAATGCACAGCCAAGTTGACTATTTGCCTTTCCCTCAAAAATTCCCTGCTTATAATATTCTGTCTTCTGAGTGGCTATAGTAATATCCTGAATTAGTGTTGTCACTTTAACAACTTGCCAACACATTAGCAACTCCTCTGATGTCACAACAGTCAGTAAGCAGGGAAGAGCCAGTAGTATTAGCCCCCTTAGACCCCATTAGGCCCAGAATGGTTTGGTCTGTCACCAAATCTGGCAGCTACAGCTTGAACAAGAATCTGCCCGTCCTTTCATTTTTTTCATGTTATCAATCACAAAAGTAGCCTAATTCTTAAGAACAATGTTGGAAATTATCCTGATATTTTCAAATATCTAATTAAAGGCTTTCACTTACAATCTTCCAGAAACACCAAAACTGGGGGCCTTCACTTATGTCATCAAGTTTGAATTTAAAACTACCCTCTGAAATTGTAGAGAAATATTAAAGACATGAATTCACAGGGAATAGACTTCTGGAGGACTTACAGAAATGTTAGTCTTCTGTTAAGTGGAGCAGGAGACAGGCTTTCCCTTGAAGTAGACCTTATCTCTAGTTAGATCAATGCACTAGTTTGGTATTTCTGACTAGAAAGTATTTGGGGTTTGAGGACGTTTGGGGAGTGTTGGCACTTGGGGAATACTTTCTCTCTTTATAGTTAAGGGGTAATCTAGCTCATTGGCAAGGTTCTTCTTCCTGGTGGGGAGCACTGGGAATTACAAAGATGGATGACAATTAGTTCTAGTTTCCCTTGTCAGAACTAGAAAATAAGAGGGTCATCTGAGGTTCCCACTTGTTGTCCAGTTCAGGGCTTTGGGCCAGAATTCACTGCAAGAACCATCACCAGAAAGATGGGGGCTGAAGACTGAATGAAGTTCCTACGTGCCCTAACTTAGGGTCTGAAGGAGGAGGGCAGAACTGAAGAGATTCAAGCCAGTAAGTCTTCAGTTCAGGGAAGCAAGCAAGGAGTATCTGCTTTGAAATTCTTCTTCTGGCTTATTGTATCTTAGGCTGATGAAAACAGCTCCACTTACGTAGCTTCTCTATGTATTACTATCTGCTCTGGCCATAATGTTCAAGGCAATCAACTCAAAATAGTTCCAGGTAAGAAAGAGGAAGAAATTCCTGTATCTAGAGAAACAGCTATGATGAGGATGGTCTGGTTTCCACTTGAGAAAGGGATGAAGGTGTCCTGTTAGTTTTTTCTTCATGTAAAGAAAACTCAGGCTAGCTGGTCTGTTACTTCTCAGATTGGTCACATTTAATTTACCATCTAATAGTCTCCTTTTACCATTCTACATCAATTTCCTTACTCTCATTATTTTTTAAATGTCTATGAGATATTTTAAATTTAGTTTTTTGCATATTACTTTATAAGCCAATTCAAATCTCTTTTGGATCAAAGTGACATATACGTAAATAAGAAAGTGGAAAAGCAAGACTGGAAATAAGCAGAGAAAAATGAGAGGGAAGAACAAGGAAAATGAAAAGTAACTTGTTCTTGACCCAAGTCTTCTCTGGGCTGCTCTGGCCTCACCTGTAAAGTGAGTACATCTACTACCTAAACTGGGTACCTCATTAGGTTTAAAGGGAGTACTGAATAGAAAAGCCTCTGAAGAGAAATACTAAGAGCAAATATCTGGGATTGCTAAGTGTATATTTCATGCTTGTACCAGTAATAGGATGATTTCATCTGATTCAAGAGGTCTGTGATGAGAAATGTCATTAGCAGCAAAAGTATTTCGAGGTATTACTCTAGCTGTATCCACTTTGTGTTGATAGGGCCTTGCATCTCACCAGATGTTCAACTATAAAGCAGGAGCCAAGCAGAAAGTCAAACTTACAAATCATCAAGAAATTGAGGGATATGAAAAAAGAAAAAAGGAATTACTGAGCAAACACATGTGTGACTTCAGTGAGATAATCATGCTCAGAGATCATGATCACAGAGATCAGGGAAGGCTGATAAAGTAGTCAGCCTTCTATGCTGGATAGGGTTATTTATTAGAAAAGTAGAAAGAATACATGCTTTAACATCTCATAAACTTGACTTCACATCTCAGCTCCAGCATTATTAACTATGACTTGGACAAATAATTTCCCTCTCTGAGTTACAATTAATTCATTGACACAAAGAAGTTATGAATACCTACTCCATATAATACTATTGACTGTTCTATTTACTATTCCTTGATGAACTCTGGATTAGTCAGCTTGTGCTGCCCATAACAAAATACCCTGGACTGAATATCGCTTATCACTCCAGCAGGCATGGCTGGGTTCTGGTAAGGTCTCTCTTTATGACTTGCAGATGTCTATCTTCTTGTTTGGCGTGTACATAGACAGCATACCACTCTTCTTATAAGGACATGCATTTTTATTAGATTCTGTCCTTATGATCTCATCTAATTTTTTGTAACCCAAGAATTTACTTTAGGGGGTAAAAGCTTAAACATATGGAATTTGGGGGATGGGATAAATATTTATCCCTTAAAACCTTTTTAAAGCTTGGCTCCTCACCTACACAGTAGTCTCCTGCAATCTATTTTCTGCCAAGTTCAAGGCTCATTTCCCATCCATTGTCCGTCCTTTTCTCTTTTGGACACTCATAAGTGATGTCTTCATTTTTATTCAGCAGAGGCAGAGTGGTAAGGTAACAGAAAGATTACAAACTTTACAACTTGACAGGTCTATCCCCTCTCATCAGTTCACAATTCTAGGCTTGGTTTCCTCAGCTGAAAAATGGGGTAATAAGCCTTGATCATGAAAAATCTGAAGTTTCAATGAGTTCTTTATAATATGTCAAGCACTGTAGATTCATGTAATACGCATTCCGTCAAATCTCCTACTTCCCTGTCCTGTTATGACTCCTTCTGTGTTATCTTTACAATGACATGGATAGCCAGGGTCATGGCTGGGAGTTGTGGGTCATGCATATAACCCTAATATTCAAGGAGGCTGAGGCAAGAGGATTCTGAATCCAAGGATAGTCTGGGATACATAGTGAGTTCAAAGCCAACCTGAGCTACATAGATCCTGCCTCAAAAATAACCAGAAACAAAAATTGCCAGAGTCAGTTGGAACATGTTTGAGTCTTGGTGAAAAACAAAACAGCCAAGATGGATGTGCACCATAAGCAGGCCACTTGTCCCTTCCAGATAGAGGCCCTAAAATTTGATCAGTCTTTCCTCTCTCATTGCCCCTGTTGTTAGAGATGACCATAAACCGTGTCTCATTCATTTTGGCTTCTTTGAAGATTCTGACACAGAATGTAAGAGAGAACAGAAAGGAAATAACATTTATTTGGTCTGAGAGAGTAGACACCAATAAATACTGTTGGTTGATTGAGAATGTTTTACAAATATAAAAGCCTTACACAAATATATGGTTTCTATCTGTATTTTATCATTTCTCCAAACAAGAAATATCTTTTCCTATCAAAGCTCAATTTTGGAACTGTAGAGAAAACGAAAAGGCAACTTAAATAGGAGGAATAAAGACAGATATAGAGTTCATAGTCAAGAGCTGTAAGAGAGAGGCAGAAAGGGGGAGGAAGAGGGCAGATCGAAAACAGAAATCACCACTACCACATCGCTCAAAAGACAAGAAGAAGATGAATTTCCCATTAACACATTTCAGAAAGCACTTTCCTCCTACCCTGAAGCTGATGAATTACATTTTTAGATAATGTGTGGAAATTTCAGCTTAACATTACCTTTCTGTTAGTTGCTAGTCTCAATCAACTAGGCCACTCTACAGAGAAGGGGGAGTAAGTGCATGTGTGTGTCTCTGTGTGTGTGTGTGTGTGTGTGTGTGTGTTGGGGAAAGGAGAGGAGACTGAGTGAACAGGGAATTGGTCTTATGAACCAGTCAGCTAAGGCACAGAAATAGAAAGTCCTTAAAATACCCAAGCCCAATTCACGTCCTAGGTAAAAAGCCTTTTGAGACATCTCTCCTGGGATATGAGAATACTTTCCTATGATTCTTCAAGTTGGAAGTGGGTCAGAACTGTCAGCTTTGGAAGAGAAGATGAAGAGGTGATAGCTAGGAGGCAAAGTGAGACCATACGTGGTCTGTAATCCTGACTATTGCCATCTTGGGAAACAAAACAAAACAAAACAAAATGATGTGGAAAGCTGCAGAACATACCTGCACAAACCCTAAATCCCCCAGCGCCATTCAACTGCCAAGTCCTAATTAGAACGGATGGGAGGTCTCTGATTGCCCTTGATGGGTATGTAAAAGGGACAGTGATTACATGCTTTACTGTCTGCACCTAATGTTCTGATACTCTTCAAGTGAAGATGTAAGGCTACACCCTTAATAAGGCACACCACCCCCTATTGTATTACTTTGTAACCCTGCCAAATTTTTTTCCATACCTAAAAGTTTTCCATTCACCACAATTCCAATTCCCTTCCCAAGTCAACAAACCAGAAGTCTTATTTTTTTCTTTATGGAATAGGTATAAGATGTCTGCTGGAAGGTAATATAAAATGACAGATGCAAATCTGTCTGATTTTCCTCTGAATTCAGGGGACACATCACATTGCACCAAGCACATTTTCCAAATTTGAGTAAAATCCACTGATAAAGACTATTATTTCTTCTACTCTTTCTATTACTAACACATGCCTCTCTGATGTGAATGGAAGAAAAAGTTTTATTGGGCTAATTAATATCTTGGGATTTTTCTTGGCTATATCTAATTGAGGCTGGGTTTTAACTATGTTTAGACCAAGGTAGCTTCCAATTCAACATAGTGCTTTTAAAACAAAGGAAAGGTGAACACTATGAAGGGTATTTCAAGAAGGGAGAAAAATTAGATGTGAAAGATCACTCCAAATCTAGTCTTCATTGTTAAGTAAGCAGTAACCTGTTTAATTAAAAATTTTGATGTTTTTTTAACTCAGAGTGTTCAATTTTCCCAAACGGTTCTAATGATGCTTTCCCTTGTACTGCAAATTTTCATTTCCTAGGAATACTCTATGAATTGGTTTGTAAAGGGGAGAAGTCAGCTTACTATTTTAAAAGAAACTGCCAGGTATAAAGTACACAATGGGCAACTCTCAAATTAGTAAGACATTTCTAGGTTCAAGTCCTGGCCCCCATATCTGGAAGCTATATCACCTTGTCAAAGTAAATCATTACTATACTCAATTTCTCCTGATCTCATCAAAGCCCTTAGCATATCGTAATTGCCCATTAACACTGGCTATTCTTATGCTTCTATAATAAATCTCAATTTACTATTTAAATAACATTATTCTTAAAGCATTTTATACGACACCTAGAAATCAAGATCAAAATATATAAAAGCTGCTCCTCTGATTCTGATTTGTCTTTGCTAGATGTTACATAAAATGGTATTGGTAAACTTATGGCTGACTTCACAATTCAAGAATGAATTCAAAACATTTTCATATTTTAGGATCTATTTATGTATGTATGTATTTATTTGTGCTGGTACTGGGGCTTGAATTTAGGGCTTGTGTTCTTGTTTAGCTTTTTATTTTTGGCTCAAGACTATAACTCTACTAGTTGAGCCACGGCTCCAGTAACTCTTTATGGGTTACTTACAGATGAGAGTATCTCAGATTTGTCTGTGTGGTCTGGCTTCAAACTGGGATCCTCAGATCTCAGCCTCCTAAGCAGCTAGGATTCCGGGTGTGAGCCACCTTCACCCCTCTATATTAGAATTTTTCATAATTATTTATCGTTATTTCAGAAGTCAATTAAATTCTCATTGTGTTCCTATAAATGCAGTTTCCTGAAAGCATGAGATGTAAATAAAACCACCATGATCCTCACATTCCTTTCCTTCTCCCTCCCAGCACACTGTGCTTTCTCCACAGGCCTCCTGGTCTGGAAGCTGTTACAGACACCCCCTCCTGGGCCCTCCCCAAGTCCTACATCTCACCTACTAAGAGAGGTTTGGGATGATTAGCACTTTGACAAACCCGAGAAAGAACAGAAGTTACCTCATGTCACTACATCAAAATGGAGCTGGTTTCTTTTTTAATTAAAGATGTAGCTTCAGATATAAAGGTGGTGACAAAGTATTCTCCCTGATGTCCAGAATAGTTAAGAGGATGTGTGTGTGTGTGTTTCTCCCGCTTATCCTGTTTTTTTTTTTCCTACTGAAAAATGGTATTAATTAAGCTGAAAATGTGTTATAAAGGGGAAAAGGAATGAAGAGATGGATTAGAGATGGTGTTTAGAAAATGTCTTTGTCCATTGGGCCTTAACTCCAAACCCACATTATTTTTTTGACATACTTAATTCATCTGCCAAGGCTGTTTCCAAAGAGGAAAATTCTAGCTCTGATTCCTTTGTTCAAAGCATTGAGGAACAAAACTGCTTTGGTTCTCAAGCTGGAACTTTAACTCCTTTGCCTTTCTTTCCCCTACCTAAATCCTAACCTCATCTTTCTAATCTTTTTTGAATAGCTCTCAGCTAATGTGGGTCCTCTCCCTCCCCCCAGCACTTGTGCTCTATCTGTATACTGCTCTATACTGTATACTACTCTCTTGAGATATACAGTTTTTGATACTGTTTAGTTTGGGCTGCTCTATTCTCAAATCTCTTTTCAGATTTCTTACTTGCCCAAAATGGACAAAAAAAGATCATTCTTAAAAAATGACCCCGCATAGACACATGGAGAATAGCTACAAGTAAAAATGGAGTTTTTAAAAGAATCACTGTGATACCAATAATCACATGGTGTGAAGAGGCAGATCAAAACTATTTATTGCCATATACTGAGTTCATCCTTTTTAGGGATTTTTCTTTGTTGTTTCTGACATTTCTTTTGGGGGGGGTAGAGTGATAACAAGGTAGACATTTATAAAAATGCAATGTAGCCAGGTGTTGCTGGCTCATGCTTGTAATCCTAGCTACTCAGGAGGCTGAGACCTGAGGATGGTAGTTCAAAGCCAGTCCAGCAAGAGACTCATCTTCAATTGACTAAAACCCGAAGTAGGGTTGTGGTTGTAGTGGTAGAATACTAGCCTTGAGCACAAGAGATCAGGGACAGCACACAGGTCTTTAATTCAAGCCCCAGAACCTGCACACACATACACACATGGACACATGAATGTGTATGCTTGCGTGTGCACACACACACACACACACACATACACACAAATGAAATGCAGCATTCCAGCTCTTCTGGCTTCAATACCACCTGAACCACCTAATCTTGTTCTGCCCTAGCTATGTTTATTTCTCTTAAAACTCCAATGAAATAGAAATTTGAATTCAGTAGGCAATCTAAATGCTTACACAAAGCAAAAGTAAAATGACACTGAAACAAACAAACAAAATAGAAACCTTAATCGATTCTCTGAACTCTATGTGGGGAACCTATCATTTTTACCCAGGGCTTGGTGTTCCTTGCCCGAGTTTTTAGATGGCATGAATCCTGTGGGCCACATGCCAATTCTCTTCCTCTCTAGTTGGCAGAGGCTACAGGTAGATGCAGGAGAAATACCAAAGGACCTGGCTTGCAATGCTATCATGTGCCCACAGCGACACATACCCAAGCAACTGAGGATGCATGCTTTCTCTCCTGGGTACTCAGATTATCCTGATAAGTGTCCTTTCCCAACTAAAAAATGAAAACCGAATGTCTCTGAAAAGACATTATTTAATAAGTAGCAGAGGTGTCCAAAAGCACTTGTACAGGAAGCTAAAGCTTGACATTTTCAGCAAATTTGTCTCTACCTCGAAGGAGGATGCAGGTTATGTCCCAGTGGCTGACAAATATTGTTAGCTTTGCTTCCTTTTATACACAAGAGTCTTGTTTAAAACCACAGGCATTCGGTAGACTCTGGGAGGGCAGCCAGCAACTTCTACTCAGAGGAACATGCTTCTGCTTTGGGTTATGGGACCGGGTTGAGCAGCAGTTTTCACCTTGTATGTGCTTTTGAATAAAATCATACTCTTGGAAACTAGGGTGACTCACTGAACTCCACCACCTGCTAATAACAATCCTGCCTGGGGAAGTTGTTTAGCTTCAGTTTCCTCGTCTAAGAAAATAGAGGCTGATCTCCATGGCAAATGGAATAAGGTGTTTCTAGTGCTCACGGTACAAATACTTGCCAAATAGTGGCAATTATGTCTCAGGACTACATCACTTAAATCTATGCCTGAATTTCTTTTATGTGTTCGCAAATCTCAACTTCATCAGCAGCCCACAACCAGGGGTGAGTCTAGCCTGCTGGTAATGCAATCAACACAGTGTCTTCCTCTCAAGGGATCTGAACTTTACAGAAGCCAGGACTTTAAAGGAACCTATTATACTCTCTTAGGGAGTGGCTTGGGGTTGGCAAATCTTAATCTTGAATTCTTATCTCTTTATCACTCCCCCTACCCCCAATCCTCCCACTGGATATTTAGAACTCCTTGTAAACTTCACAGGATCGAGATGCATTGAGATCTGTAGGAGGTGTTGGAGGAAAAGGGGGGAATGGGATGTTAAAAATCAGGGCAACAAAAATACCTATGATGTCATTTACCCTGACTTCTGAACCACCATCTAGCCGCAGCCTTTCCACTTGTCTGGTGTGATGATACCTCACCTCACCCAGCCTGTGTTATAACTTAACCCCCAAAGCAAGCCTCAGAGGGTCTTCAGTAAGTGCTATCCCCCGCTCCTTCCCACCTCCTCACAGCGTCTCTCCCTCCTCTGACTTTTAGCATAGCCAATTAAACCTGAACAACGGGTAGATGGAGGAAATATGCTGCATCTATGGAATGGTACAGCAGGGACCAGTTTCACTGTTAATTTAAAATGCAAGAATTAATTAGGTAGTGTAAATGAAGAATTTAATAAGCACACTTTACAACCACAAGTTCTACTTTTATTAAACACTGCTACCAAATGAGGGCAAATATCTCTGGTCTCTCTCTACTTCCCTAGCTCATTCCCATAAGTTCTCTATAAATACATTTTTGTCTGAATTTTAAAAAATGCATAATTATAAATTTATTTCTGAATTATATTTCTGCTTTCTACCCATAAGCTTCTTCTTTAAGCTCAGATGCTACTGTATTATCTCTGCTTGTGCTGGAGAGGGTGCTAAACAAACCGAAGTCGACAATTTTGGTTTTTGTATACCAAATTAAAGGCTGTCTTCGAAGCTGTCACTCTTATTCAAATCTACTCGGTGAACTACCAAATTAGCATTCTTTCAGTAAAGGAATCTGCTTGTTTAAGCATGTCTTTAGAAAACAAGGCACAACACCATGAATCAGTATTTCTCAAAAATTTCACTACAATTCTCAAGGAGCCCTTCTGAAAAGGTGATTATTAATATCCACTAAGATAGTTGGCAGAATGTCTACTTAGAAGGTAAAACTAAATAAAAAATACATTTTTATATAGGAGTGGGAGGGAGGATCATATGGTTAACTTGTCTTAATTTGGTTTGAATGATCATTCTATTATATAAAGATTATTCAAGAATCGAAATGTCAGCGTTCTTAAAGTATAGGCAATTCTGTTAAAGAACAGTTGATCCAGTTGTCTGGGATGAAATCATTAAAGCCTGGCCTCTTGGAGACTTTGATATAATTTTTCTATCCTGGTTGCTCTCCTGGAAGCATACTAGCTGTGTCTATAAAAACAACATCTTGCACGTACTGAAAGACTGATGTTGGGCTAGATGGTATAAAACTAGCCTCTCATTTCATTCTGACAGCACACTTTTTGAAATAAGTAAGATTTCCCAATTTTACAAAGGAGGAAACTGTATCTGGAGACTTCTGTGACTTCTATTGTAGGGAGTACCACTGGATTTCAGTTTTGTGGTTTTATAACGTACTTAACTTATAAGGGGTACACATTTACAGAGTAGGAGAACATATATATGTTCACACATATACTGTAGTCTTTGATTTAAAAATCAGGATGATGTATCTTATTTTAATCAAAAAGCATCCCTCTTTACTTCTAAAGGCAGATACCTCATCAATTAAACAGTCCAGGGAAAACAAAAGTTAGCATTCACAACTGACAGGAATTCAACACTGATGTGAGTGAATGGTTTCAGGGGTGGCCTATCAGAAAGCAACAGCTTCACCATTCTCATTAGGTAGCCCAATATCTTCCTGAAAACATCCTCGCTGCCAAAAAGATCACAGGGAAATTTCTCCTTAAAACATTATATTATCACTGTCTGGCAAACGGTGGGTCTTCAATGAACAGTTGTCAGCAGGAAAAAAATCAGAACATGAACATCTTGAACATACTTTCAAGTAAAAAGTCCTTGAATTTTTAGAGTGTCTTCAAAACAAATGAAGTATTTCCCTTTTACTGGAGAGTAGCTGTATTCTAGAATTATCTGCTAATTTTAGGGCCTGGGTCTTTCCAGGGATAATGAGCAATTATATTATCCTTCTACAAGTTCTTTGTGCTCCCTTTAAAACACACGATATATGGTAGAACACTGGACCCTCATAAACCAAATATTAGAGAGGAAGATAAATGAATAAAACTAGCATAGATTGTAGGGAAAGCTAAGTGCAGAACTGGGAACTCAAGAACAGAGTAGGGGGGCTGATTCAAAATAAGTGAGGCTAGAAACCAAGGATGACTGCATGTGAATGTGCATAAGCTCCAAAAGCTTCACGAGATTCTTAATCCTTCTTCCCAATCTGTAATGGCTTCATGCGGTGTATGGATGGCAGGTGTCTGTGAGTTTTCATGTTTGTGTGTGATCCATACCATCCGGAGATGCAGGGTACATGGTGTAGATATTCAGGAATACCACCCCATATGGGCATTTTACAACTAATTTCACACATCTAATGGAACAACGTTGTTATCTGTGACTCAGCCTGGAATAGTAAAGAAGAGCATACCTGTAATTTTGTCTCTCACGAGCTTGCAGGATTCTATTTCACCAATGCTCCCAAAGAGACTCCTGAATTCCTCTTGGGTCATATTCTGGGGTAAATAGTTGACAATGAGGTTGGTTTTGCTGTCATCTGTAGCTGCTCCAGTCTGCATGGGAGATGGACAGTTTCTGTTGTTGCTAGAGGGTCCATTGCTTGTATTGGATGTCGGGCCATTTGACACCTGAGGCTCCATGGTGCTAATTATCTAAATAAAAAAAATAAAAAAGAAGCCTTTTTGAAATCTCAAAGAAAACACCACAATCTCTTTAAGATTTTTATTTTATTGTTTTGAAAAGAAAGAGAAGTAGATGAAGCAAAAGAGATTGGATTGTGAACACAGCCAATTTAGAAGCCTGTTTTAACCAAAATGTTAAACTCCTCCTGCTATTTTTAGGCCAGCCTGTAGATTTTGAACACAGACTAGAATGCAGTGGGAACTCTCCCATTATTTTGTTAATGAAAAGCTAATTCCTGTTTTCATTACACAATCACTCACAGAAATGTATACTTAAGCCACACCAAATTATAATTAAAATGTAAAGTAATAATCATGATTAAAATTAGAGTTCCATTAAAGCTGAAATAAAGCTAACTATGAAGGGCTACACATTCACCAGATCAAATACAGTACCTGTGTATTAACTATCTCATAAAGTAAAATGACATTAAATTAAGTGAGGCTGCTCCATATGAGAAGTATTTGGATTTGTCACTGATGCTTAGACACTGATTAGACTTCCAAAATAAATTCATAAATACATGTGGGGGAGTGACAAAAAGTCATTCAATGCTTTTTTTGTCTAGCCACACTGTTACTGTTTCTTTTTACCTTCTAATAAAACAAACAAGTACACAAAAGGCATGAAGGAAGATAAAGGTTTGTAGGTCTCCAGTTTAGATTCAGTGTACTCAGAGTCTGTTATCTTGAACACTACTATAAGAGTCTTGTCTCTGGATTTAAATATTTAATTAAGGTTTTCTTCAGATATATGAACTGTCCCAGGCAGTATGCAAGGTAAGCCGAAAAACAAAAAAAAATAAAAAAAGAATCTGTATCCTAGAGAATTTAGAGGCTAAAGGGGGCATGGGCAGGTGGCAGGCTGGTGGCAGACAGCAGGTATGTAGCACAGGAGCAGTTCCTCCTGTTGACAGGTTAGGGCATTCAGAGTGAGTACTGCGAAGATGGTGCTACAGTAAGATTTTACATGGAAAATGGGTTAAAGCTCATGAAGGCAGATCATCAAGATTCCTTAGACGGTCTGAAAAGAAAAAAACAACCTAGAAAATCCTAAGATCAGACAGCTAGCTAATGGCTAGTTAATATTCTGATATTTGAGATGAAGACCAAACTAGTCATGTCTAATGAGTTTGTCATTGCAGGAAAGTATGATAGAGTCTGGACCTGTACCCAGGTTTCCTGCCTTAAGATGCAGCCCATTAGTCTCAGGTTTCCATTGTATCTCATTACAATCCTCTAGGCGTCCGTCATGATATGGCTTCCATCTCTCCTAGAATTATCAACTGCTTGGGAAGAGAAGGATGTTCTGCCATCCACTGTTGGTGTGATGTCTGGCAAAGGATTTAAACTCTAGGAGCCTCAACTTCCCTCATTAGAAAAATGGGAACGATGCCACCTGCTTCATGAGATTGTGAAAAGGATGTAGTGACACAGCCATAGGCACGGTGAACAGTGGTGAAAACCACCACACTCACGGATAGTTCTGAGTCACACTGCCAATCACTTTTCTTACTGACTCTGCAAGAAGGCATGAGGCATCTTCTACTATTCTCTACATCTTTTAGACCAGGAAAACCAAGGCACAGAAAGTTATCTGATAATTAATAGCTTCCATATTATTACTATTTGGTTGCTCAGAGAACTATGATAAGGCATTTTCATTGAATATAATATGTATGTAGTAAAATGTGAAGTGTACAAGTCTTAAGTCTTCAGTCCAAGAGAATGCTTACAAAGTAACACATGCAGGTAGATATCTTTCAGATGATGGCACACAACATGATTAGCCCAATAGGAAACTTCCTCTTGTGCCCTCCTTTGTCATTTAAATCACCTCCCACCAACGAAACACTATAATGACTTCTGATACATAGACTTGCTTTATCTATTTTTAAACTTTATATGAGTAGAATCATACTATAGGTATGTTTTTGTGTCCTTTCACATATCTGAAATACCAGCCATGTTGTTACATGTACTAGTGGGTTATTATTGTCCACTGCCTCAAGAGAATTCCATGGTGTGTAAACATAGCTATTTAACTACTGAATTTCTAGGTTGTCTTCTACTTTGAATCATTGTAGATTGACATTGCCATTATGACCACTATGCATATGTCTTTTGGTACATATACATATCTGTTTAGTATATTCCTAAGATGCTTTTTTTTTTTTTTTGTGAGTCGCAGGGTTTGAACTCTGGGCCTGGGCACTGTCCCTTACATCTTCAGCTCAAAGCAAGCACTCTACCACTTGAGCCACAGTGCCACTTCCAGTTTTCTGGTGGTTAATCGGAGGTAAGAGTCTCATGGACTTTCCTGCCCAGGTTGGCTTCGAACCATGATCCTCAGATCTCAGCCTCCTGAGTAGCTAGGATTACAGGCATGAGCCATCAGTGCTTGGCTAAAATATCAAGTTTTCGGTCATATGATATAGATATAGATTTATAGATGTTCCAACCTTAGTTGATAATGCCAACAAGTTTTTCCAAGTGGTTGTACCAATTTACCCTCCCACGAATAGAGGGTGCAAGTTCCAGTTGCTCCATCAATGTTTGGAGATTGTTTTTCAGTTTTGTTTGTACTTAACATTTTAATTTGAGGTAGAGTAGCTTGGTAAAATAAAATAATAAAGATTTTTGTTTTGGGTCAAAACAATAGCAGCCTTAGGATTCTAGTTCTATTACTTTTAGTCATGTGGCCTCATATGTAGTACTTCAATACTCTGAGTTTCCCTTCCTTTTTTTTTCTTCTTCAAAACTCCATAGAATAAAACCTGACACATGATGTTATTTTCAGGGTGAGAGTTTGTGTATAAGAAGTGTCTAGCCGGATGCCAATGGCTCACATCTGTAATCCTAGCTACTCAGGAGACTGAGATCTGAGGATCTGGTTCAAAGCCAACCCTGGCAGGAAAGTCCGTGAGACTCTTATCTGCAATAAACCACCAGAAAATGGTGCTGTGGCTCAAGTGGTAGAACACTTGCCTTGAGCTGAAGAGCTGAGTGCCCAGATCCAGAGTTCAAGCCCCACGACTGACAAAAATAAGTGTCTAGAATACAAACTTTGTAGAGGCATTATACCTATTTTTCCTCATCAAACTCCACAAGGGTAGTATGACTGCTTCATCTTTTGATGATTACACATGGGAAATGAAACCAAAAGGAAGACATGAAGTCTTGAGTAGAGCCAGGAAAATACTGTAAAGCAAATTGAGAAGGTGGTAAGCATCCAAGGTTCTTTACCATCATGTAAGCAACTTAAGTGGCTCCACTTCTCACATCACCAGAACTTTCTTCTTGGCTTCAGGTCAACTGTAGGATTCCAGATGGCTGGTCCAGACAGCAAGGAGACAGCAAAACACTTCTGAGAGAATCTTATGTCAAGCTCTCCTCGGAATCAATAGAAACTATACCCAGAAACCTTGTTCAGCTGCTCTGCACTACAGACAGGAGTCCAGGAAAAAAAAACCAGGAAGGGAGGGAGCATGCTAATGGAGATTAGGGCCTCCAGGGTTTGGGCAGAGCCTCTGTTTGTTGTCCTCTTACTGCTTCTACAAGCCAGGTGTCCAGTCAACATACATAGAAAGTATTACCAACTCATTGGGGGTGGGGAGGGAGATGGGAGGACAGGGATGGTAAGGGGAAACAAAGGAGGGGGCAACAATGCTTGATAAGAAACGCACTTATTACCTTGCTTGTGTAATTGTAACCCCTCTGTATGGTATTTTCACAATAAAATAATAATAATAATAAAGAAATGTACTCATTTCCTGCAAATCAAAACAACATTGAGATATCACCTCACCCCAGTTAGAACGGCAAAAATCAAGAACTCTAACAACAACAGATGCTGGAGGGGATGTGGACAGAAAGGAACCTTACTTCATTGTTGGTGGGAATGTAAACTTGTTCAACCACTTTGGAAAGCAATATGGAGGTTCCTCAAAAGACTTCACATAGAACTCCCCTATGACCCAGCAATCCCACTTTTGGGCATTTACCCAAATGTTTACAAACAAGACCACACTAAAGCTACCAGCACAACAATGTTTATTGCAGCATTATTTACCATAGCTAACATATGGAACCAACCCAGATGCCCCTCAGTAGATGAATGGATCAAGAAAATGTGGTATATATACACAATGGAATTCTATGCCTCCATCAGAAAGAATGACATTGCCCCATTTGATAGGAAATGGAAAAACTTGGAAAAAATTATATTAAGTGAAGTAAGCCAGGCCCAAAGAAACATAGGTCCCATGGTTTCCCTTATTTGCAATATCTAGTATATGTATGAGTCAAGCGGAAAAGGTCAGATAATGTGATGTCAGGAAAATGAACCCTTAGATATGTATTTTAATGTTTTTTTCTTTCATGCATGTGTTTCTAACACATTTATAAGATTATCTCTTTGTTGCTTTGTATGTCCCTCCCCCACAGTATAACCCCTGCTTTCACTATATTTGATGTCAGTATAACTTGTGGAGGAGATGGGGAAAAACCAGTTGTTTAAGGATACAGGTGGACCTGTTGCAACAATGAGAAGTACAAGTTGTCATGTCCAAAATGCACGTCAGTGCGGGGGGTGGGGGGAAGAAGGAGGGGAAGGAGAAGGATTGGGATTGGGGGGGAGGGGGGAGGCTGGGAAGGGATGTGAAGGGTAAACCAAAGGAGGAGGCTGCAATGCTTGGTAAGAAATGTACGCATTATCCTGCCCATGTAATTGTAACCCCTCTGTACAGTATGTTCACAATTAAAAAACTTATTAATAATAAAAAAAGAAAGTACTACCAACTCAGTAAGGAACCTGAAAATCAGAATTTGTCCTTTCAGGAGGTCTGGCTGGCAGAATTTCCCACTGCATTTTGATTTAATGTCTCCTTTCCTATTCCAGCCAATTCCCCCACCAAACTTGTCCTACCATCTAAGAGCTTTCTTTTTGCTTATCACCTTTCTCAGGTTACCATTCTTCAGTGGCTTCCCACAGACACCTAAAAAATATCCTGTACTAGAAAGCTGTTTCAATTCAAATGATGGAGTATGTAGAATGAATGAATGTCACACTTAGGCATGCTGAGAATAGGTGGGACAGAACCTTGGAAGTCTGCTGCATGCTCATGTTACAGACATGTGGCAAAAGCCAGCACTTGTCCATATGAACATCTTCCAGGTTTACCTGCTCCTGGAAGGCCCAGGAAGTATGAAGGCTTACAACACAAAGCACTATGTGTTCCTCAATCAGCTTCTGGATCTCCTTATATCCTATGCAGGCTTCCTAACTTATATTAACTACCAGACTTGAGAGCTAGCTAGAGATGAGACAACCCTTTTGTAAAAGAGACATGAGATGAAGTGTCTACCACTGAGCTCTGCTTCAACAGACTGCAGCTACATATAGGTCGTGCTCTTGTGTGGTGAGATGGAGCCCTCTTGTCTCTGCACATATGCTATACAGTTACCCTTCATGTATTAGAAAGAACGGATCAACACACACACACACACACACACATACATGCACAGTGCAGTTTTCCCAAAATGTATAGTTTGAAAGCCGAGAAACACTTGCAAACATGTTCATATACATCCTATAGTAAGTCCCCTCATGGGTCTGATTGATGCCTTCCAGGATGCTACACAGGTTCAGAAAAAAGTCAGAAATGTAAAACGTCAGCATCAAGTCTGACATATGAATACAACCAAGATGATTTTAGGACATTGTCTAGAAGATGAGAGAAGCTGCTAATGGATGAAGACATTGAATGCGTAACTATGAAGCCATAACATTTTCAGGTTACCAGAGAGAGGATACCTGCAGTGGTAGGAAGCACTTCCTCCAGTAAGTGCAGAGGCTGGCTGGGCAAAAGCAGAACACTTACTTCCTCAGGCTAGTGCCTTTGATATTCTAACCACCTAATCTTCATTGCAAAGAAATATGTCAGTCAGTGAAGTGTGAGTATGTACATTAATGCGTACTGTTAGGAACTCACAGCCACCTTTAAGCTGACCAGATTCCAAATCCCCGGCCTCCACTTGCCCTCTCTTTCTCTCTTCCAAATGACAATGAAGAAAATTGCAGTCAGCATCTAGGATAGAGCATTGAGGTGGTTCAGTTGACTTCAAAGCCTAATGGTTGTACAAAGCACTACATTAAATCTTTTATGTTCTCCTGATATATTTTAAGAAACATTATACAGGCAGAAAATTTCAGGGATAAACTATTAGAGCAGTGCACAATAACAGAGGCACTCAAATCCTGTCATTGTAAATGTCGATGGTTTGAATGACTAATTACTCACACTCAACATATTAACCTCACTCCTCCCACCACTCTTTTCTACAAAACATATAACAAAAGCAAGAGGGAGGGCCTCAGACATACAGCTGCCAGATCATCACCAGGGCTGTTGCTGTTTATCTCTGCAAAGGGGAGGTAAGGAGAGCAGAGTCTGCACAAGCCTTTTTTTTCATGGTTCTCCTGAAGTGTGTGTGTGTGTGTGTGTGTGTGTGTGTGTGTGTGTGTGTGTGCGTGCACGTGCGTGCGCGTGCACATGTGTATGTATGGTGTGTTGGGGGGATGCTAACTTTCTCTGCTATTCATGGCAGCTCAGTTGCCACAATCCAGGGTTTTTGTATCAGCTCATAGTACTGTTAACAATTTCTTGAATGTATCAGGTTTGTGCAGATTTTAAAAAAGGTGGGGGCACTTGTATCTGCACTGGCTAGATCTGGCTAGATGAACAGAGATGGAGGCCAGGTGTGCCAGGCACTCTGCTAGGCTCTGGAAATAGGGAGATAAAGACAAGAAATGAACTGACCATGAGTCCACAGCGTGGTACACAATAGGGACTTAGAGCCCAACTCCATAGTTTTACTATGAGGAATATGAAGCCCAGTAGAGGGCAATGATTTGCCCAAGGTCACATTGGTACTTAGAGATCTAGATGGGCTACAGCACAGGTCCACAGGCATGCTTCACTTCCTCCAGTGACAGCATATCCAAACAGCCATTTGGATAAAATTTACCTTTGGGGCTGTGGAGGGATGGCCCTGGAATACACTGGATAGAGGAAACACTCTACCCCCAGATCTTCCTATGTGCACTGCTTCACAGTTCACCAAGAATGGAGGCCTGAGCTGTGAGGCCCACAGCAAGAGATGACACTTCTTATAATGGTGGTATCTATCAACTATGTGTGCCAAGGCCTGACTTAACCACCTGTAGGTTCTGGGTACCATACTGTTGAATCAAGGGAAGTCCACATAAGTGCAATAGTTCACTGGACTCCCCAAACTATGCTGTGAAATATAAGCCAATAAAACAGTGTCAGTCCCAGTTTTTGGCAACACTGGTGTTTTAACTCAGAGCCTCAAGGTTTGCAAGGCAGGCACTCTATCACTTAAATTATGCTTGGCCCATTTTTGCTTTTGTTGTACTTTAGTTTTCTTTTTCTTTTCCTTTTCCCAAGCCTTGGACCATGATCCTCCTACCTATGCCACCAGAGAAACTGGGATTACAGTTGTCAATCATCATACTCCACTTTCTTGTTGAGATGGAGTCTCACAAGCTTTTGGTCTGGGCTAGCCTGGAGTCCTAGGAACTGTGGTCCTCTTGAGCAGCTGGGATTATAAATATGATCCACAGTGCCCAGCCTCTATTTTCAATATCATAAAAGAGGATATAACAGGCAAGTCACCAGTTATTTACTGAGCATCTATTTATGCCAAGTATACATTTAGCTATTATTTCAAATGCAGACTTTAGTTTCTTTTGTTGTGGTAAAAGAAACATAAAATAAGGTAATTATCTTAATTATTTTAAATGTACAATTAAGGGGCAGTATATATATATATATATATATATATATATATATATTTATATTTATATTGGTGTAGAATGCCCACCATTATCTATCTCTGGCATTCTTTTCATGTTACAAATCTGAAACTCTATAACCATTATCCAATAATTCCCCATTTCCCTCCAACCCCAGCCCCTGGCAACAACTAATCTATTCTTTGTCTCTTATTTCAGATTCAATCAAGCTGGAGGGTTGAACCTTCATTTGGCATAGGGCCCAGTAGAGAGCCTGTTGAATGCCTTGGCTCTTTCTGCCCCCAGAAAACCCAATCTTTTGTCTCCAGATCGAAAGCTCTCAAATAGAGCCTTCCTGTTTAAGCCTGTGACTCTTCTGGAGCACTTCTGTGTAGGTTCACAGTCTTTTAATGTTTTTGCTTGGAACCCTGTTTCAGCTTATCTCCTCCATTTCCCATCACCCTATCTCCATGCTAGGGTGAGTAAGAACTATTATGAAGCAGGCTGTCATTGCATAGTGTCCATTGTCTCCACTTTCCCTCCCTCACCTCCACTGAAGGAATCACCAGGAAGCTGGAAGAATCTGGTTGCCTGGGGGCAGCCTTTGGTCATACTGGCATTCCCATGGTACCTGCCTTCATAGACCCGTCATGAAGGCTGAGAGAGACTATGAACAGGGGACCTTCAGCACTTTCCTGGCACAGTAATCCCTCCACAGACGTTAGGGATGAGTGAGGTTAGCAGAGACTGGAGAAAAGGTAAAAATTAATACTTACCATGTGAGGTCGGGAGTTAGATGAGAAAAGCTATGAGTTGCAAAAATCTTTCCTTCCTTCCCAAATCACTCTTTTCATGTAATGCTTTGCTCTTAGAATATAGTCATCTGTTAATAAACCATTTATTACCAAAAGGTCTATGTATCAGAGGGGTAAAAATAACAAGACCATTCTGTGGCCAGGAAAGTCCTTGAAGGATAATAAGCAAGATTATTCTAAAATCCTAAAAGTATACTTAAAGACTAAAGTATTAAACATGTATATACAGCCTCTTTAATGTTTCTTCTAACAGCTCATGAATTCCTTAAACCTTGATTCATCCTCCATTCGTCGTCGGCTTTGATTTGCTCTTTGTGGGGCAGGAGCAATCAGCTTAGAGTTCCAGGACTGATACCCTGTTTTTCAACTAAGGACAGTCATTGTCTGAGGACCCCGGTGTCCCACATCTGAGCTGATTCTCTAGTTACCTCATCAATCTTGCCAGCCACACCCCTAGGGTGTCCTTGCTCTTGTATTGTCCATAAAAAAATGGCAGCCTGACAATACGTTATTGTTTGTCATCTTAACCTAGTTTACACTTTTGGAATTTAGTTCATGAGGCAAATAAAAGACTCCAGTGTTACATAGAACTCACTCCTGTCATTTATCCTTCAGGAGTCCAGTGCAGGGGCTCTATATATCCCTGGCCCTGCTCTCAGCAGTCCTCAGCTTCTGCTTTTCTGGTGGAGGTATGGTATCCCTGGCTCAACTTATGCCAAAACATCAAGATGAAAGAATCATAGAAGGTCACAGAGTGTAATGTCTCTTTTCCAAATACTCCCTGCTTGTACTTTCAAACCTTCTTAAATGTCAGCAGTCCCAGAAACTAGAAAGATGCACAAGGAATTGTACTGAGAGGAGATGAACCTCGGGTGTGTCCCTCAAACACATACACATCTGATTAAATATTTTAACGAGTATTTCAAAGATTCGGAGAGCTTTTGAAAATTTATATATAAAGGCTAACCCTTATGTAATGAGCAAGCACTCCCAAGAGCATGAAGAATAATGTTTACTGAGGGCAGTCACTGAATCAAACCATTAAAGAAATAGATTTAAATTATTCATGAGAACAAAAATAAAAGTCCTAATTCTCTTTGTAGGCATTTCCCACTTAACCCTTATAAAATTCTGACATGCGTATGTTAGACTTTGGTGGAGCAGCCCAGACTCCTGCATCTCACCCGCCTTTTAAAAGCCTGAAAAACAAATCCCCAAAGTTAGAAAATTACACAGCAGGCTCTGTGTTCCTGAAGATAGACCTTATTTTTAGGAATAATTCCTCACTCTTTATTCTTGCTCCTTAAAAGATACCAAAAAGGGCTTGTACAGCCCCCTAATTTCCTTAAAATTTATTCTACCAGCTCATAAAATATCCACTCTGTCCTCCTTTTTTCCCCCCAAGAGGCTTTAATTTGCTCCAGTCCCTTAAGGTTAATATTTTTTTCTAAGTGCAACATATTCCCACTTATGGCTCAACTGCGATAGAGACACATGTTATTAATGGGGCCCAAGAGGAAGGGCAGGAATGGATGACTGGATCACTCCAGGAGGAGGAGGATTGGCAACACCAGCCTTCCATCAAGTTCTACATCATGATTACAAAGACCCCTGGAGTAGGGAATCCTTGCTGAAGAGGCCATTCCAGGTCCCTCAAGCCATTCAGGTTATGCTGGGAGCTAGAAATTTCTAGAAAAAATTAATTCCAACTGAGGAAAACACTCTGACAGTTTAATAATACCTTTGGGCAGATGCACAAATAACCTGAAAGACCTATTTACTGTAGGAAGTTAGGTGGTAATAAATTCTGAGCATATCCTTAAAACAAGTGTATTCAATTCAACACAAGTTTATTGGATGCTATTAGAGGCCAAGACATTGTTGTTGGAATTGAGGAGACAAAAGCAATCTGGTCCCTGCCTACAATTTGGGTTCAAGCTGAGAGGATAGCAGAGAAGGGCAGGTAAACAAATAATTAATCACAACCAATTGTATACACTCCCTTTTTTTTTTAAAAAAAAAGCAATTCATCTGCAGTTTTCCTAATGATTCCTCCTCATCTAAAACACACAAACTGAGTACACTCAGAGTCATCCTGTGCTGTTCCCATACGGAGCTGGCTGTCTCCTTCCTGGCCTAAATGCCTCTGTCCTAAACAAATACTGTCTGTAAGGAGAAGGGAAGGTCAAGGAGCCCCTCCTATGAGAAAGCAAGCATGAACAAAATGAACACAGGCATGGCAAAAGTGTTCTCAGTGGAGGTCGTCAAAGCTTTTAGACTACCAGGAGCTGCTGGAGGGAGCAAGAGGCATCAAAACGAAGATGAAGAAGAAGAGGAGGAGGAGGACGAGGAGGGGGGGGAAGAGGAAGGGGAAGGGGAAGGAGCAGGAGGTGGGGAAGGGGGAGAAGGGGAAGGGGAAGGGAAGAAGAGGAAGAAGAGGAAGAAGAGGAAGAAGAAGAAGAGGAGGAGGAAGGGCCAGCATGGATATGAAAAGCATAATCAAAATTTAATTTCTCTCAGATATAATCATCGAATTCACCAAAATTCAAGTTTTTAATTTTCTTCCCTAGATAGGCCATGCACATTTCTTGAGTGTCACAGCACTGCTTTGCAGTCTAACTTTGAGTCTGAAATGTTTTCCTAGTGTGTGTATCCTGGCATGGTGCTGGTAAAACTCTTGGGTATCTGATTTTTTGCAGACTTTTTTTTTTTTTTTTGCAAACTCTTTAGAATGGAGGAAACAGCTTGATCATCTGGTTCATTATACAAATGAGGTATTCATTCCCTACAATTTAACCCTCTTTCTAAAATGATCAATAAAGAAAGATAGTTTCAAAGTTCCAATAAGATTTCTCTGCTAAATTCATTATTTTAAAATGACAAATATTTTAATATACATATACATACAATTATTTTTGTGCACAAGCTCCTGCTTCCTGCAGAGATATTAGCACTAATAAAAAGAAATAAACTGGAAAGTAATTTCTTCCATCACCCTACCCACTAAGCCCTTCTGAACTCTGCATGTTTAAAGTAGATAAGATAACCTAAGTACCTAATGATAAGCTACAGTACCTGTTGGGGTTGGAACCAGTTGTGAAAGTAAATATGTTATCATCATCTTCCATACAAAGAGCAGTTAATGAATCATTGGAAAAACTGAACACAGACTGATTAAGTCAGATTTATATTCTGAATAAATGCATAAGCAATGGCCAACGGCACAATCCATGTAAACATAAGCATCATATATTTATATAATGCCTGGCTAGTAGCTCAGAGTGTTCATAAATACATTGAGATTTAGCTGTAAAAAAGAAAACAAATCTCTAAATTTGATATGTACACCTACATTAAGTTTCTCTGAAATCTTTGTAGAGATGTATATTTTGAAAATCAGTATTTGTTTTCTTAGAGGATGAGGAGAAGTATGAAAAAGAGTAGAGGGAGGCCCTAGAAAAATCTGTGCTGAGAACCTTCTTTTTCAAGAGGAATTGTAAAATGCCAATGGCTCTTCCAATTGTCTGCCTGTCTCCTTCCCTCCCTCCCTTCCTCCCTCCTTCTTTCCTTCCTTCCTTCCTTCCTTCCTTCCTTCCTTCCTTTCCTTCCTCCCTTCCTGCTTCCTTTTTTCTCTCCTCTTCCCTTATCTCTCCCCCCCCCCCACACACACCATACACACACTACAAAGAAGGGCTTTCTGATGATAAGAGATTTTTGGGGGGAAGGGGGGTCTGGTCATGGGGCCTGAACTCTGGGCCTGGGCACTGTCCCTCAGCTCTTCAGCTCAAGGCTAACACTCTACCACTTAACCCACACCACCACTTCCGGCTTTTTTTTCCTGCTTATGTGGTACTGAGGAATCGAACCCAGGGCCTCAGGCATGCAAGGTAAGCGCTCTACCACTGAACCACCTTCCCAGCCCATAAGAGAATTTTATACATTACATTGCCCTCTTAAAGCAGGTTAGGCACTCTCCTTTTTCTGGGACTTTTCTGGTAAGGGTAAAGTAGACTCCATTAAACCTCATGTTGGTGAGCACTTGGATCTGGGAGATGTGGGTGTTTTTTTTTTTCTGACAGGCTAGCCAGAAACTTGTTGGGCAGGCCAAAGCTGGCCTCAAACTCATAATCTTCCTCTTTCAGATTCCAAAGTGTTGAGAGTAGAGTATGCATGACCATGCATGGCTGAGAATTATGTCTCTGAATTACTTGTGGGTGACATGTTCACACAGAAAAGAGAAATTCAAGAGTTGTAACTGTCAACAAAATGTTTTTTTTTTTTTTACCATTATGGGTAGATAAATTCGCACAATCTTTCTATACTCTACCTTCTTATTCTTTTTTTTTTTGTCAGTCATGGGGCTTGAACTCTGGGTCTGGGTGCTGTCCCTGCGCTCTTCAGCTCAAGGTGAGTGCGCTACCTCTTGAGCCACAGCGCCACTTCCGGTTTTCTAGTGGTTTATTGGAAATCAGAGTCTCAAGAACTTTTCTACCCGGTCTGGCTTTGAACCATGATCCTCATATCTCAGCCTCCTGAGTAATTAGGATTATAGGCGTGAGCCACCAGCACCCAGCTTCTACCTTCTTATTCTTGAACCCAACAGTCTATTCTGAAACTCAGAAGAGAATCCAAAATAACGAATTACATGACGGTTGAACAACTTACAGTTTAGTTTTAAATACAGTATTTTGCAATTGCTAAAATCATGTATAGATACGTATTGTCCTAGGGCTTGAACTCAGGGCCTAGGCATTGAGCTTTTTTTGTTCAAGATTAACACTTTACTACTTGAAGCCACAGATCTACTTCTGGCTTTTTTTAGTGGTTAATTGAAGAGAAGAATCTCATGGACTTTCCTGCCTGAGGTGGCTTTGGATGACATTCCTCAGATCTTAGCCTCTCAAGGAACCAGGATTACAGGCATAAGCCACCAGCATCTAGTTATAACTTTTTTTTTTAATAACGGGAGAGCATCTGAATGATCAATGTAGAAAAAGAAGGGAAAGAGATCAATTATCTCAATTATATAAACATACATAGAGAAGGAAGGAAAATAAAAATGCTAGTCACAAACAGCAGGATTATAGTTGATTGGTATGCTTATCTCCACCTTTATTTTCCCAGTTTTTGGTCTTGCTTTTACAGTGAATCTGAAAGGAAGTTATGTTTTAAAAACATGAAGACAATGTCAAGTCCTTCAAACCAGTCTGGAGCTACAGTATTAAAAAATGATTCTGTCTCCTCTCCAGAGTCATCCTGAACAATGTCTTCTTGGCCACACTCTGTTTGTTCCTACGTTAGAGGACATATGGGAGCCTAAATGAATAAAAATCACGTTTCTTGAAACAGTCTCTGGTTTTGTCTCCCCTGTCGCCTAAATCACTGTGAATTACCAAGGTTACAGTACTAGATCTGCCCGTCACCTGGAAGCAACTTTCACAAGGACAGCAGGGAGAGAAGACGATTTATAAGAAAAATCAGGAAGTGAAAACTACCGATCTGTTCTAAAAGCTCCTGCTGACAAATTCTGATACTATGAACATTCTGCACTTGGACAAAAGCTCCCACTTTTCTTAATTACATGGTTTGAGCAGGATCCTTCTTTCTGGTTCTGTCCAATCATACAACAGCCATTTATTTTCCTAACTGCAGCTGCCAATCCCCCCCCCATCTCTGTTCTGTGCTCCATCTTCAAGGACGCCTTGTGGATGTATGACACTATCAAGCGGCATTCCACATCATGCTTTTTAAAGCTTCTCTCTGTCTCTGTCTCTCTGTCTCTCTGTTTCTTTCTCTCTCTGTGTCTCTCTCTGTCTCTCTCTCTCTCCTTCACTCCTTCCTACTCTCTCCCTCTCCCTCCCTCCCCCCCACTCTTTCTCTGGTATATGGAGATTCTCTCTCTCTGGTATATGGAGATTCTCCTAATGCATTATTGATCAGAATTTCATGAACAAGAAGCAAAGGGAGGGAAAGAAGTTACAAGTACTAAGATATTTGTTTGCTTTGAAGCAAACTCTTTGTTGTGACAATATAACATTATAGTCCCTGTCCTGTGTGTGATGGTTTGCTCTTGTTTTATGGACACAGAATCCAGAAATTCCTTGGATCCCTCTTTTGAATACTGGTAGGAAAAATGATGCAAATCCATGGCTCCCCATGTAAAGAAGATAGGACATCAGGGCAATATTTTTTGTGGTAAATGCCAACCTTACGTCTAAGTGTATCTTATTTTTTATACCCTCAATCTCTTCATTGTTCTATTAAAAAACTTTCTACCATATGTTTTATGATTTGCCTTATAAAAATAAAACTTTAATTATAACAGAGAATAAATAAGTTAATATTTTTGTCCTCACAAACAAGCTTTTGTTCTTTTCAAAATGTGCTTTTGAAGCCCCCCTAATTGGGCATGAGTCAAACTGACTTTTAAAATACAGAAATAATGAGACTTTAAACACACATATAAAGTTTCCAAAATATTACCTTTGTGTTGTAATTCAAACCTTCTCCTAAGTAACCCTCATAGCGGACCCTTTCAAGGTGGATTTATTATGTTCTTAAGAATAATTTAGACATATGTATGAAGCTAAGGCTGTGAAGAATTTATGTCTTTGAGAGGGATCCTGGTCCTCTGAGATAATAATTGCCAAGAAGTTGGCTTGGTAAACTCTTCTAGCTCTAGGTATATTCTTTTTATCCCAGAAATGTCCATATGTAGAGAGATATATTTAAAAAGCTCACGAACATTAATGGTACTACATTGCTTCATTTGAACAGCCCTTCCTCACAATGGAAGTTCTTAAAAGAAAACCAAATCTCTTCCAAGAAGAAAAGCAATGCAAAGAAACAAAGGTGAGATAAGTTCTATAACAAGAATCCATTTCTTCAGTAGGCCAGAAAGCCATTATGTTAAATGCTGGGAACATGAAGGAGGAGGAAAAGCATTTCTGTTTGCAAGGAAGTAAATAAATAAGTAAATTAATTAATTAATACATAATGTCATAGATGCAGGAAAGGAAAACTACGTACACAGTGCTTTGCAAAGGCCCTGCCAGAAAAGGCAAATGCTTAATACATGGGTATTCTGTTGTAATGCTGATTAAATTGTACTGTTGGGTTATCTGGGAGAATGTTTAGTCCAACAATTAGCATTAGTTCTTCTCAAGACTTTCAATAACCACTGCATAATATGATGAAAGGTGTTTTCCAGTGCCTTACTTCACTTCAACCTCAGACAACTTGGTTAAGTAGCTATTGTTATTTCTTTCTTCCATTTATAGAAATAAAAAGTATGGTTACTCTACTCGAAGGAGGTATCCAGTCACTCAGCTAGAATTTCGGCATGAACACAAATCTAAAATCAAAATCTGTGCTCTTTTCTAAATGAAGTCTGAGAACTCTTCCTCAGAACTTGGTAGTCTTAGAAAAAAAAAACTAACCAGATTAACACAATCTAGCCAATGTATCTACTCTCTATTAGTTGGAAAATACTGCCAAATAAATAGATGCTGCAGGAAGGATGTTAATTCAAAATTCTAACTGGTGAAATGGGAAGAATAACAAGGCTTGGGATTTATCGGACCTGGGTTTGTAAACCAGCTCCAGCTTTGACCTTCGTTTAGTCATTTAAGACTCTTGGAAGTATAATATGCTCATCTGAAAGATCTGAGCCATGCTGTCTTTGTTGTGAGGACTAAAAATAACAAACTGAAGGCATCTGGTCCATAACTTGGCACATGGCATAAAATATACTCAATACACATTCATTTCCTTTGCCCAAATCATAATGTTCTGCAAGAACGTGCCCAGTACAAAGTGCTACAGGTGGTAAAGGTGACTGATCTTAGAGATGGTGGTATTCAGCTCTGAAAGTCAGTTTCTAAAATATAAAAGCACACTTTAGCCAGGAGGTGGTGGCTCATGCCTGCCAATTCTAGTTATACAGGAGACCGCCACCCGGAGGATCAAAGCCAGCCCACGTAAGAAAAGTCCATGAAACTCCATTGCCAGTTCACCAGCAAAAGCTTAGGCTGGGTTTGTGGCTCAAGTGGTGATCCAAGGAAGCTGAGCGCAAGGTAAGTCCAGTGCAGGAACACATATACGAAAATAGTCCCACTCTTATCTATGCCAGTAGTTACTTCCTTCATCACAATGCTTCACAAATGTTCACCAAGGACTTGCTTATAATAACGGCAGATGAGAAGATAAGGTAGTAAAGGGAGAAGAATTAGATAAACTTGAAAAAGCAAATAATGAAAGTACTATTTTCTTTATATATGCAAGCATAGTTTCTGGTATCCTTTACTTTTTCAAGAAAATCCCTCCACACTGATTGGCTAGATATTTCAACTGTAAATAAGTGTAGTAATTATAGTTTTTGATTTCCCATAAGGAAAAGCCTATTTTCATGGGAAATTTCACAGCACTGCCACTCTGAATGCTGATAGCAGAGGCCACTTCTGGCTTTCTTTGAGGACCTGCTCAGTAAGGAAGAGCAAGTGTCATTCTTGTTCTAAGCCTCTACCTCGACTGCTCTTTTCTCCCTGTAGATCCTGAGGAGTAGTTACATGGACAGAGTGCAGGACAAGAAGGAACTAAGGTTTGGTAGGACAGAGATAACAGAGAAAATGCTATTCCTGCAGAAGAAAAGCAGCAGCCCTTACAAAGCCAGTATAAAGCCTCTGCTTACAAAATAAATACTCATTAAATCACAAGCTGGATTCAGGGGATTTTGCAAGTACATTCACACTCATCACCCTATTTACTATTCGCAAATACACACAGCAAGCTGGCTGGGGTCTTCCCTTGCTATCACTTGCACTTTACAGGCAAAGTGAACTAAAGGTTCAAAAGCAAACAAAAGATAAAGCTTCCATCCTCTGTTCATCCGGTGCAGCGCTGGGTTCTGAACTGATGTCTTCCCTCATGGATACTATCTTTCTAACCTTCTTATCACCAGTTCTATAAAACCACAAAAGCACATTCCAGGTCATATCCTACCACCTCTGGCAATGACAAATCACAACATACCTTTCACACCCTTGCCACTCTGCACAAGTACTTCCCTTGGCTTGAAAAGCCCTTCTCTCTGCCATCAAGCCGGAGGGTCCTTCCCCACACTCCTTTGTCCCTGGTATACACTCCCATTAAGAGCATTTACCACACTTCATGGAAACTCTCCAGCTTCCTGTCTTCCTGAGTTCCTTAAGGGCAAGGGACTGTGTTTGATTCATTCGCCACCCCAGGGAGCAGTGCAGAACCAGTGCAGAGGTATGAGTTTTATTGGTAGCACCAATGAGTGTCTAACAAGAACTTAGAAACTGCTTTGGCAGCACTGACTCCTCACTTAGGCCCACAGGTTCATTGAAAACAGCATAAAATCTTGGCATCTTTACCTCCATTTTGTATCTGCCTTTGCTGTGAGCTGTTTTCTCTGCAATCACCTTGCAGCCACCTTGGATCCAGGCAGGACAGGACTGATAGATGGATATCCTGTGCCAGGACATGAAGTTACCTGCTGCCAGGCAACAATGACTTTTTTTTTAAAGTCACATCAAGCCCCAGCCTGGCCAATTCTGACTATTTCTGACTACCAGATCACATCTATTTAGGACTGCTTAATAACTATGTAAATGTCTTACCCTTGACCCTGATTGCTACTCTATTTGAGCATAAAGGCGCTCAGTTTCCTGTCTTTCTCTATAATAGACTGTGAGTTCCACGGCTGACTCTGCTTTCCTTCCTGTCCTTGACACTCTGCTCTCACCAGAAACCTCTCTTCTGGTTCCTCTTCAGAATCAATTTTAAAATAGGAGTACTTCATCCTTTCACAGTTATATTGCTCTTATCATTATTGTCTCCCTGGACAGCTCTGTCCCCAAAGACTGCATTTGTCAGGCCACTTTTCCAGCTCTGTTTCTTCATCTCCCCATTCTTTCCATCTGTGATCTCCCTGTTTCAGGCTAAACTCACAGCTCATTTTCACTTTGGCTCTGAATCTGGCTTAAGTCCCTAGTACCTACCCTCTTGAGGTTAAGAATCCCAGCAAACATTTCCACTTATGAGAATTTTCCCTCCCTCCCTTCCTTCCTTCCTTCCTTCCTTCCTTCCTTCCTTCCTTCCTTCCTTCCTTCCTTCCTTCCTCCCTCCCTCCCTCCCTCCCTCCCTTCCTTCCTCCTCCCCCTTCCCCTTTCCCGTCCCCTCCTTTCCCTATTCCCTTTTATGTTTCTTTTCTTTTATGTCTGGCTTGTAGCCTAGGCTGGCCTGGAACTTGCTGTGTAACCTAAGCTGATCCCAGACTTGATATCTGCTAGCCTGAGTGTCCTGATGTTGGTATCACAGGTGTGTGCCACCACACTGGACTTTTAGAATTGCTATATGTCACACAAACCAAGGTCATTTTGCTGCAACAATTATTAGGCCTGGTTATGCCTGGACATTAGTTCTTTAAAAATAAATTACAAATATGAACCAACATATCATTGTGCAATTATTCTATATTCATTTAGTTAAATACACTTAAGTATACATTCAAATATATGTGTATATGGATAGATATATTAAATATCTATTGTATAGCTTAATAGTTAAGAATACCTCACTAGAATCTGACCGAGCTCAAATTCCTGTTAAACTATGTAGATTCTGAAAAAGTGTCTGTTTTCTCAAGTGCAACCACAGGGAATGTCAATAGGGCAATGTTGCCCATAAGAATGTGGCAAAGATCAAATGTATAATTATGATTAAATAACCGAATTCCATGGCTCTCAATCCCTGCCTGCCCTCTAGGAATTCACCTTGCGAGGTTAACAGACAGGTCTGTAAATAGACAAAGTTTCAAAACGCCGCAAGGCAAGTCCATAATCTGAATGCCTTCTGCAGTATATCCCTTCCATCTCTGCACAGGGAACATGGAAATGTTTCTGTCACCACCATGTAACGAACTCTGCCATTTTGAAAAACTCACTGGAGCCTGATTCACTGACCCAGAGAGCCTCCGGTGCTTCCCCCTGCTTTCCTATTCTTGTACTTACTCACCCTTCTCCACTTTGTCTCCTTTTACCTGACCTGTCTTCTTACTGACTGGGAGGGAGAAGTGGGGGTGAGAGTGGGACCTGAATTTTGGCTGATTTCTTCTTCACAGTATGAAACACACAGAAAGCATTCAACCAACCCTCACTGAGAGGCTAAGCAATAAGAGGCAGGCACAGAATGCTCAGAGAGTTTACAGGAGTCAGAACAGGGACAGAGGATACTTCCTTTATTTTATTTTATGTTTTCCTTCTCCAACCTCCCAGGCTTCTGCGTATGTGGAGGAGCAGGTAGTTCTAAAATTTAAAGTCCCTTCTCTAAGCCTTTTCTTTACTCTTCCTGCTCTGTATATTTTAGACCAACATAGGCATCAAGATCAAAACAAATGTGAACCAGTGGCCAACGAGGTCAGATAAATTCTGAGAGAAGCACAGTACTAACATGCCATTAACCACAAGAGGGAGAAGAAATATTTAGGGCTTTATCGAGGACTTTGCAACCCCCCCCCATATACACACATACATCCACATCCACACACATACACATATATGTGCTGCCAAATGCTAGGAAAATTATTCCTAGGTGTGTATGTCAGAGAGTTTTGTTTTTAAAATAATTTTAAGTCTACACATTGCTAATGAAAAAAAAGGGAGCTAAATTTCAAACTCTACTACAAAGCCATAGTGATCAAAACAGCTTGGTACCAGCACAAGACTAGACCTCAGGACCAAAGGAATAGAATTGAAAACCCAGAAATGAACCCACAGACCTATAGCCACCTAATCTTTGATAAGGGAGCTAAACAAATAGAATGGAAGAAAGACAGCCTCTTCAGTAAATGGTGCTGACAAAATTGGTTAATCACTTGTAGAAAACTAAAGCTAGATCTTTATATATCATTCTGTACCAGAATCAACTCCAAATGGATTAAAGACCTTGGAGTTAAAGCAGACACCTGAAAATATTACAGGAAAGAATAGGAGAAACCCTAGGTCTCCTTGGCACAGGCCCAAATTTTCTTATTAGAGACCCAGAAACACAACAAATGGTAGGACAAATGGGATTGCATGAAGGAAGTTGCAGAGTTTCTGCATGGCAAAGGACATAACTAGCAAGATCAATAGAAAGCCCATGGATTGGGAGAAGATCTTCACTAGCAATACAATGGACAAGGGTCTCATATTTAAAATATACCTGGAGCTCAAAAAATTAAATCCCCCAACAACAAACCCTCAAAGAAACAACTACCTGATAAATAAATGGGCTAAAGACTTAAAGAGAGACTTCTCTGAAGAGGAAATAAGAATGGCCAATAGACACATGAAGAAATGCTCAACTTCTCTAGCCATAAAAGAGATGCAAATCAAAACAACATTGAGATACCACCTCACCCCAGTTAGAATGGCTGTAATCAAGAACTCTAATAACAACAGATGCTGGAGGGGATGTGGCCAGAAGAAAACCCTTCTGTATTGTTGGTGGGAGTGTAAACTTGTTCAGTCACTTTGGAAAGTAGTATGGAGGTTCCTCAAAAGATTCCACATAGAGCTTCCTTATTTCCCAGCAATCCCACTTTTGGGCATTTACCAAAATGATCACAAACATAACCATACTAAAGCTACCAGCACAACTATGTTTATTGCAGCATTATTTACCATAGCTAAGATATGGAACCAACCCAGATGCCCCTTAGTAGATGAATGGATCAAGAAAATGTGGTATATATACACAATGGAATTCTATGCCTCTATCAGAAATAATGACATTGCCCCATTTGTTAGGAAATGGAAAGACTTGGAAAAAATGATATTAAGTGAAGTAAGCCAGGCCCAAAGAAACATAGGTCCCTGGGTTCCCTTATTTGCAATAACTAGTATATGTCTGAGACAAGCAGAAAAGGTCAGATAAGGTGATGTTAGGGAAATGAACCCCAAGGACACAAGTGTTTTTTTTCTTTCTTGCTATTGTTTCTAACATATTTATAAGATATCATGTGATTTCTTTTGTTGCTTTGTATGTCCCTCCCCCATTGTATAACCCCTGTTTTCACTGTATTTGATGTTGGTATAATTTGGGGAGGGAAAGGGAAAAAACAAATTGTTTAAATAGGGATACAAGTTCACCCATTGCAACAATGAGATGTACAAGACACTATATCGAAAATGAACTTTACAATTTAGGCGGGGTGTGGGGGGTGGGCGGGTGGTTGTTGGGGGTTGGGGGGGTGTAGCTGAGGAGCTGGGTGGGAAGAGATGGTAGGAGAAAAACAAAGGAGGAGGCAACAATGCTGGATAGGAAATGTACTCATTACCTTGCTTATGTAACTGTAACCTAACCCCTTTGTACAGTATTTTCACACTAATAAACTTAATTTAAAAAAAGAAAAAAAGAAAAAAAAGGGAGCTTTGGGGGTAAGAACAAACTGTTATTTCTCTCAATAATTTAATCTGGTTTTGTAGAATACTATACACAATGGTAAGAGGAGATAAAAATCACAGAAAGGCTTCTGTCTCTGTTCTAAAACAAATTTTTCCAGTTGCTCATACACTGCATCTAGTAGGGTGATTTACAATTCTAGTAAGTAACGAGTCCTTCCCTGAATATTTTTGAGCTACGACAATCAAATGGTCTCTTCCCTCCACCCCTCCCCCTCACTTCAAAGCAAATACTTCAATTTATTACAAGAAAGAACTGAACTCCAAGCCCTTACAAGATTTCAGACTCCAAAGCCCTTTTATCATGTGCTTTTCTTCACAGAGCCTTGGGCCTCGAAGGGCCTGTGACCCCAGGATGGCGAGACAACACAGCTTTGTAATAGGGACTGTCAGTTTCAGTCTCTATCACACTGACTTGGAGAAAATCCAATCTTATTTTCCTTTGGCATCCACAATCCTTTCTGAGATGATATATCCTCCGTTTTGAGATTATCTGCTTTCCTTTTTGAAAGCTATGGAATGGGAATTAGCTTTCATATTTCACTCTAAATCTCTCCTTGTGAGTCCTAAAGGAAATGACCAGCACCTAAAATGTATACTGAAGGTGGACTCAACTAGTTTTTTTTTAAATCCCTTCCCCTTGATTAATTGCCTACTGTGTATCAGAATCAGAACTAGACTCTATAACATACTAACTTAATTCATTATTTAAACAAGCCTCAAGGAAGGTATTAATAAATTCCATTTTATGGATGCGGAAACTGAGGGCTTTGTTAAGACCAAACCACAATAAAGAAGAGGGAAAAAGCCTATTTCTCAGGCTTCAAAGTGGGTGTACTCTTCACCAGTAGAACTCTCTTACAAAAAAGAATCCTAGATTCAGGCTCCCGTGTAAGGCCACAAGGAGAGCTTACAGACTTCCATGATGAGATGTCCTGGGTAGTTCGGTCCTAAGCTGAATGATTGGCCAAATACCTTGTGACCTTCTTGGGATATTTATTCGAGGTCACAGCCTAATACAGAGAAATAGGGAAAAGCCTCTCCTTCAGAGGTTGAGCACCGTGAGGCCCAGCTATACCAACCCAGTTATTTGATTTTGTGCTACATTCTAGGGTTGACCATGTAACAGTATAGGTGCCCCATACTCCCCTTCCCTCCCCCACCCCACCAAGTCATCAGTTGATCATATAAGCCACTTCTGAATTTCAGAAGTGGCTGAAATATTGTGGCCTTACTGTGTGTGTCAATGAGTACCCATCAGTGTCATTCTGTAAACCACTATCTCTTATTTTAAAAATAGCATTTCATTGTGTGGAATTAAGAAAATATTACATATGATATTGACTAAGGTCTACTTATTTACTTATTCTACATTTGTCTTCTCCTATAAACCAAAAGCTCCTCAAGGCTAGGAACTTGTCTCAGTCACTGCCAATGTCTCTAACACTGAGAACAGTGTTTGACACATATAGCAGGCATTCAGCAAATATTATGTAATAATGAAATAATCCCAATCAATTTGTATGACAAGTGCTATTTTAAGTTTTTAACAGACATCAATTCACCAAATCCTCTCACCATCCTAATTTATAGATATAGAAATTGAATCATGGCTGTGGAAGTGAATTTTTTTTCTCAAGGTCATAAAGCCAAGATTTGAACTCAGGCAACCTAGATCAAAATCCCCTATTAGTAACTACTAGGCTAGTGCCTTTCATTAGCCTCTTTATTTTAAGAGGTGAATAATATAAAATAGGAGATGAAACATGTATTTTGGAATCAAACTAGGTTTTGAATTCCAAGTCTGGTATTTCTGAGCCATGTGACCTTATACAGCTTAAGCTGCATGGAACTCTTTCATCAAAGTGGAAATAAAAATACCCAGTATTGTTGTGAGATTTAATGAGCTAACCCAAGTCAAGCTGGTTTTGTACAGCCTGCCACATATACTATTAAGGGTTGCTATTATTGTGATGTATCACTGTTAACTGCATGGTAGAGAGTGCAAGTGACAGAAAGGAGTCTAGAAGAAAGAAGAATTACTGAGGAATTACAGGTGAGTCACAGTGATCAGGAAAAGTTTTATGTAAATAGATGTTCTCAAGATTGTCAGTCAAAGTTAGAGAGTTGTGGCTGATGAGCAATAGCAGTGTTAAAACTAGTCTTCACAGAAGTGGGGGCTAAAATTTATATATAAAACACCCAATTCATAGGCTAAGGGTCTTTGGAAACATATATGCCCAACTTAACTGCCATACAATTACATCAGTCAGTTAACAGTGATTACTACACACCAACTGAGTAACCAAGCACAGAGATAAATTCAGTTATGACTGCTGAGGCAGTAGTGAAACCAAGATAAACCAACGATTCATCATATAGTGTAGAAGACCAATAATGGCAGGACGTTGGCAGCTCCGGCAGAGGAAGCTTCAACTCGGGTGAGTTCAGGAAGCCTTACTGGGTGAGATGGAAACCTTTTTCTCTTATAAAACCTCGGGAGGAGAACAAAAGGATGCTGTAGACCACGGGATCTATCTGGGCATAAGTAGAGAATAGCATGATGTTATTCCACAGTGGAGCATGGATGGAGGGTGGAGAGATGGAGAATCAGAGTCTGGAAAAGAGGAGAGAAGGCGCCAGGCCACAGAGAATCTCCTGGGCCTTGTGAAGGCAGCTAAACTTGGTCCTGAGCCACAAATCCATCAATTAGACTTCTCAGAGACCTGATTTCCACTGTGGGCCTGGAGCAAATACACTGTTTCCTTATGATATATAAACAAAACAGCACAGAGTGAGAAAAGAATACATTACTATTTTTTCAGGCTCACTGACAAATTTTCTTTGGGACCTTATTTTCATCCTGAATAGATCACAGGCATTTCTAGCACTTACTGTATAGCATAGCACTACCTCATGATACTGTTCCCCTTTTGTGTTCTGAAGTCATTTTAAATTCAACCCTGTTCAGCAAATGTTACTCTCCCTTTCCCAGCACAGTACCCTGAACAGCTTGGTAAATATTTGCTGAATTGGGCTAGATTCATCCAGTAACTATGGTGTAAGGTAGCAGTGTGCCAACAGACTGGGGCTGGGACTCCAGGGTGGGGGTGGAGAATAAGAAGATGAATGTCACAGCACCCATGCTTCAGTAAACTTGACATTCCAAGGATGTAAATGAGATGCAAAAGCGTACAGGACAACAATATACATACCGCAAGGAAGACTATAGGGAGCTCCTTTTTCTTACCAGTGGCTTTGGTAAATGGGACAAGTCTGAACCCCATTTCTCACAGCATTTTCACCTGACACAGAGCAGTTTGATGATGGTAGAGGACACTATGTGTCATTTACTACCAAGTTCTCAGGGACCAACCAAATAGTAAGCCCTAGCAAATACATATCAAGTGGATCCACTTAATCCTCACATCCCAAAGAGGTATAAATCAATTTGCAAATGGGTAAAGGGAGGCAAATGTGACTTGCCTAAGGTTTATAAAGCCAGTGAACAGCACAGGAAACATAACAATGACAGCAGCAACAATTACAATGATCATACACTTTAAGAAGGCTCCAGCCTCCATTTATTCGTCTGTAAATGTGTCTGCCACAGGATTTTCTATTCACACTAAGATGGAAAATGTTCTCTGGTTGAATGGAGCTTGAAATGTACACTTTCTTGAATTATTGTTGACTTTACTACCAGTTTTAGGGTATCCATAGGCACTAAATAGTTTTGGACAGAGATCTGCCCACATTGCAGGTAAAGACATCTATGCAGCTAGGCATAATAAAAAATATATAGTGATTCTTTTTTTAAATTTTATTTATTTTTGATCGTGAAAATACTGTACAGAGGGGTTACAATTACATGGGCAAGATAATGAGTACATTTCTTATCAAGCATTGTAACCTCCTCCTTTGTTTCCCCTTCCCATCCTTTCCCATCCCCCCCATATAGTGATTCTTTACCACAGAGGGACTATATATCCTAGCTGAGAATTAATCCTAGTTACATGTCTTTATTGAATACCTACTATGTGCCAAGCACTTTTCTTAGAACTTCCAGAGTAAAACATGTTATAAAGCACTCTGCACCTATTCCATTTCCAGTTGTGGTTAAGTAATAGTAGAACCCCAAGGATCGCTAGGAAATCCTCGTGACCAGAGACTAACTGAACCAGTTATCTAGTGGACAGTGCTAACAGAGAGCAGACATTTAAGAATATTTCCATGGAATTGCATGTCTTTTAAATTTTGCTCTGACATCAGATAGACCTGGAATCAAATCAAATCCTGGCTCTACCAATTACTGGCCATGTAACTCTAACTTACCTCTCAACATTTTAGTTAGCTCATCTGAAGATTAATCAAGCTGACATTTACCTTTCAGGAATGAAAAGGATGGTATTTGTAGGGCACAGTGCTGGATTCCTAGTAAGAGCTCAAAAAATAAATGCCAGTCACCCCATTACTTACTATTGTGACTATGCAGGTTCAACTAGACAGTCAATTAATGAGATTTGTTAGTTAATAACCACTGTGCTCAGTGGATAGCCACAACAATTATACCATACAACTAGTATTTTGTTTTTAAAGATTTAAGACACAAAGCTTCAGATTAGGACAGAAGTTACTGTTTCTTTAATAATCTGGAAAATACTAGCGATTTTATACTGTGTAGCTCTGTAAATAAAGTTAATTGCAATATTTCTTTTGGGTAATATAGAACTCCCAATCATTTAGAATAGTATTTCTCAAAATTTTTCAATCATAGCCCAACAAAGTGCAAAAAAGTAAAGGATATATTGAACACGGTAACTTCATAGCCCAGCTCAGAACATTGGCAACTTATTCAAAAGTTTCATGAAATAGTACTTAACCTCAGAAAATATCATTCACTAGTACTCTCTTTTATATTTAATTCTATCATATAATCATATCCATTGCTTATTTTTAAAATGTTATTTAAGTAACTATAGGCAAGTGTAACTACCATAAAATAATACATCTGATAATTATAACTATGGTAAAATAACTGTAGGCAAAATGAAAAACTGGTCATTTACTAATGTTGTTTCCTTCTTTGAGAGTATATGAAGGATATAACTGGTCATTTAATTAAGCCATGAAGTTGTATTAATCCTATTTTATATACTAAGAAACTGAAACTGGGAACAGGTAGATGACATGGACTAACACTGACAGTTGATGACATATTTAAAATATACCAGCCTTCCAACTGTAGTTCAGGCTCTTTAAAAACAAGCAACTGAGTACTTATAAGTACCTACTACAAACCAGACATTGAAATATGAGAACATTTGACATGATCTCTGGCCTTCATGGCAAACAGACTTCACTCTGAAGAGTGAGGGACTTGGTACATGTCATTTGGGAAGTCTGAAGTGGGTACTTTTTTATGTTGGAGGAAATAATCTTATTCATCATCTATCATCATCCTCTCTCTGGCCACATACTATCCTGAAACGTGAACACTGGTACTTGTTTCTGAGAACATGCAGTGTACTCTCATTGAATAGCACATTTCTTTACAATCTGAAGTAAAGCTGATATTGTTCTTCCTATGCTTTCTGGCACTGTAGTCCCTGAAGCAGTTCTCAATGTGACATCACCTCTGAGCAACAGTGTCTGATCACCTGATGTCCAGAAGGATATTCTCACGCCAATTCCCTCTAAAGAACTAATTCTCATGTAGAAGTATCTTTAGAGTGATTTTATGAGGTATCATGACTTAATAAAGACAGGACTTAGCCCAGAAAACAATCAGGAAAAGACAGACCTTTGATGTAAGCTACAAATTCACAGTTAAAACTCATACCTTTCTAATGGTAGCACTTACTTCTCTGTACCACAGTCACAATAAAATACTTATGACGTCTTAAGCAAGTCCCGAAAGGTCTGGCTTCCAACCGTTACTATGAATTATTTCTTTCATGTAGAGTTCCTCTTTCAATTTTTGTTCATACAGCTTCAAGAAGCCACTGTTCTACCATTTGAACCATGCCACAAGCCCATGTGCTTTTAGTTTGCTTTTCAGATGAAGTCTCACACTTTTTGCCTGGGCAAGCCTCCAACTATGAGCCTCCTTCCTCTCTCTTCCAAGTAGCTGGGATTACCATACCCTATACTTCAAAATTAAGATTTTGATCTGGAAAAGGCATTACCTTTCTTTGTGCCTCCCAAGATAAGTAAGTTTTGGTCAATTTGGACATGTTCCCAAACACTCTGGAGGGATGATTTTTGATGCTGCTGAATTTGTAACTTTAGTTGCAAATAGAAAATAGAGCTATGCTCTATATAAAAAAAGAGTTAACAATATCTGTTTGATTACATTAAAAAAGATCAAACAGACACCTTTGGGCAAAAATAATGCCAAGTGAATATGAGAGATGATCTCCGTGGTCACAGAGTTGTCCTAACGGAAACTAATCAGGAAATAGGTAATGTTCTAGAATGTAAGTGTCCTCCTCTGTTCTTAGAACACTGGCGAAAGCTGCTAGTTTATTAACAGTACTATCGAGTTTATACCAATTGAAAGGCCATGTCTTCAAAATTCACCAACTGGAAACTTAAGAGCTTTTACTGCCTTGCATGGTTGTACATAAGTGAAATCCCAGCATTTGCTGGGCTAAGGCAGGAGGACTGAGTTTGATCCAGCCCAGTCTATAATATGAGACCCTGTCTGAAAACAACAACAACAACAAAAAGCACTTTACGGTTGCTCTTATAAACTCCTTTTCTTTCTTCTTCAGGAAAGCCATAAACCAGAAGTGTAATGAAAAAAGGAGCTGATGTTCAAGTATTAACTCCTATATATGGACTGGATTTCTAAATAACATAAATACTTGGTGAGGACCTCTACAGGCCCCTACATTGCCGAATCACCTTCTTAAATCAGTAATCCAATCATCTCTATGTGGTCCTTCACTAATAGGTGTGATATTTTTCTAGGTTAGAATATAGAAAAAATGTCTTTTATTTTATCCTTTCTATTAAATCAAGCCCTTCCCCTTTTTTGGGTGCTGGAGATTAAACTCACATCTCACAAGTGGCAGACAAGCACTGAATAACCCCCATCACAAACCCTCTATCTACAGCTGTATGTCTTCCCATCTAAGAACATCCTAAAAATAAACCGAACTCATCCAGAGTGCTTGAACAACACATACAAGACACATTTACATTGCTAAATGCTAGAAGATTCTTGATGAGTTTTAAAAGTTATTCACATAGAAAAAAATTATATTGCTATTTCATGGTAATATTTTTTTTAGAACAGCACCGGGCCTGCAAAATGGCACGTAGGGGTAGGGAATCAGATCAACTTATAATGTTACCCTTTCCTTAGTTTTTAAGGATTAAACAGAATAAATAATTCCACTCATGTCCTGCCTAAGAACATATGAAGTAGAATTAAAAAACTCACGTGTTGGAAACAATGTTTTAAACACTGTTTTCAGGTGAAGTCTTGAAACCCTTCAGGAGCTACTCATATTATTTCTCTATCTTCATTTGTAAAATCAACAGGTCCTAATGCAGGGGAATTTGTGAAGTTATTCATTGTGCCTATTTGTTTATCCTTCGGAGCCTTGAGGAAAAGATACAAAATCAAGTTTGGTCTAATACCTTTCCTGACACTGCTCACCCCCTTCTCAAGTATGTGCCATCAACAACAATATCAAAGCCTTTCTGTCCCTTTCTTTTTCTTTTCTTCAAATGAGAGGGTAATAAATAGCAGGCCAGCATTCTGCTCACATCTTGTACACCTCTTCAGTCAATCTGATCACTTTTAGAGCTGTTTGCACTGCCAAAGCCATCCGTCATCCTGCCCCACCGAGGAGAAGCAGGGAAACTGATGGTAGGTTAGAACCATCTCATTAAGCCACGTTGCCTCAACCTCTTCACCAATGCTTGAGAAATAGAATTTCAAAACGCAAGCCCATTGGAAAAACCAGGGGGATAGAAAAAAAAAGGCTGACATAGCTCTAAACTGAGTTGGTTTCTGAGCATATATATACATACACACACACATATATATATACACACACACAGATATATTCATACACACATATATTCACCAAAGACTAAATCATATTTGTTAAGCTCAACCAATTTGTATTTTATCTCTGGTCAACTTCTAAAGTTGCTAACAAGCTCTTTCATGAAACTGAAGAAAAAAGCAATACAGTGCCGGTTAAAATTAACTTCATCTTTACCTTTTTTTTCTCTTCTGATGACTAAATTCTAAGCTAATTATAATTACAAAAGAGATCATAGATACATCCAGTAAAACCGTGGGAGGACTTCAGGAAACTTAGTAAAGGCACACAATTCTAAGAACTGAGGGCTTGTCTATGTTAAAAATAACAAACAATAGCAATAACAAGAACACAACAACATTGTGTGTTAATATCCATGAACACTGATGGCTATAGGGTGGCACACGATGTCACTTCCCAGGACATGTGGCATAGGCAGATGGACCTATTTTTCTGGGACAGGGCCTCTGCCAAGAGTCAGGGAGACAGAGTGAAAGAGACCTAGTCTTTTAAGCAGTTTCCATGTGTCCACGTTCTGCATATGACAGGTTCCTCAAATACTGTTGCTCATCAGATCCTCTCAGAAACCCAGTGAATCAGGCATTACCTTTCCATTTTAAAGATGAGGATACTGAAACTCAGTAAGTTGAAATAGGTCATCCAAGGTCAACCAGTTAGTAATTGGAAAAGTCAGGAATTTAGCTCATATCTACTCTGAAGTCCTGTGTGCTTTGCTGTTTTGTAGTATAAAGAACAATCTTAAAAAATCTTGTCAGTACAGGACCTCCATAAATGTCCTCTGCAGTTAGAGGCAACCATAGAGTCTGGATAACCTTGGAACTGCCAATAAAGGCACACTAATAGTGATTTTCCTCTGTGTGGGCAAATCAAGTATGATATGTTTTTCAACTGCACAGTGGATCTCTGGGTCCTAATTACAATAACCAGGTTGATTTCAAATATGAACCTCTTCCATTATAGAAGAGATTAAAATATAATCAAGCTAGAAAGTTATCCTCCCCCAAAGCCACCTAAAACAGCAACTCCAAAATAAAACCAATTTACATATTTTAGTCCAAATTAAAAAGCCAAAGCTAAGGATTCCCTTTTAATATCCTGAATAATAAATGCACATTTATGTAAAGCTTCCTTTGGGAAATAGTTACTATGAGGATAACTTTCCCAATATTATTCATAAATATCACTTTTGTTTTGGTGTTACAGTAAGAATCTGGACTTGTGGGAATTGTACTGTCTGTACCCAGTGCATCAACAGAGATAATTAATGCTGAAGATACATATAATTTCCAAAATTTTAGACGTGTGGCTGGCTGTATTACAAAAAGCAACACAAGAAAGGATGAGTCAAATCCCTTTAAAATCACAAATTGCAGAGACCTAGCCATTCACTCCATTTTAAGGGAATACTTTCCTAATGAACGTTTCATTAGTAAAGATCACAAATTCTCAGCCTTTCCACTATAGACTTAAACAGCACTTAGAGCTAAAGTTTATCATTAGAACTATATTTACTACTGCTGCATCTTCAAAGGAGGCAGTAAAAAAAAAGAAGTTCAACTTGGCCTGTTATTTTTCAAATTAGAAAGCAAATCTTTAAGGGGTTTAGATACGCAGCTTAACAAAACATGGACTAAGAAGCCATTACTGATACATGACACAGCACACGAGGGTCATCTCCCTCTCCCACCTCACACACACCCGCTATCTAGATATATATTATACAGTAGCTCTGTATTTTCTGTTTGAGCAAATTTCCAGTTTGCACACAAGTACACCAACAAGATCCCTATGTCTTCAGGTGTTCCTGAACGTAACAGAGGAAAAGGTATTCAGAGGCATTTCTGTTAGGGGCTGTGGCAGTGGCATGTTCTGTAGTTTCAGCTAATAACAGAAGTTGAGGTAGGAAGATCATTTGAGTGAAGGAATTGCTTTTTGAAAACAAGTCTAGGTTGGTGTATAATAAGACCTCATCAAAAAAATAAAAACAGAACAACAACAAAAACATTTCTGTCAGAAACAGGGCATTTAGATTTATACAAAATTAACAAGTTTCATGGGTAGCTGGGTGAAAGACAAGTTCAGCTTGGTGTGTAAACATCTGGACACTGGGTACCATACAGACAAAAATGAACAGGAGACCTTTCATTTCTTCCTTTTGGGGTCACTCTGAAGACTTACAAATACAGGAGGATAAACACTCATGATACGAGGATGTTCTGATGGACTTTTGCTCATAATTTGACAAAAACATCATTATGGAATGTAAAACCTTAAAAGCTCTCACCTCAACTTTATTCCTAGGCACAGGAACTTATCTGCTATTTTTTTAAAATCAGTATAGGAAGAGAAAAAAGGTTAACCTTAATTTTATGCATATAACAAGTCCTCAACAAGTACATCTTAGAACAAGGAATGATGATCAGGCTCCACAATGAGCACTGTTGGCAAAGCAACTTCCAGGGCTAGTTACGACCAGAGAGTAGACCCTAACAGAGGATAACTGATTTACAGAGGCAGGAGAGGATCCTATGCCAGGAAATACAGACAGAGGGAAACCTTGGTGATATTGTGTGTTTTTCAGAATTTGCCATCTTGGCAGCAACTATTTCTCTATGTTCTCATGAAGGAACTAAATTTCCTCTAGGAAAAAAAATGATTAATCACAGTTTATAGTTTGAAATGAATCATGAAAATTTTAAATTCAAGATTAAATGTTATTGTTCAAAGAAGAGTATGAAGCACATTATTTTTAGGAGAGATCTATGCCATACTTTTTCCCACTTAAAAAATCCATATGATAGTTTTGTATTTTACTTTCATAGTTAAAAAAATAAGGCTTTTCAAAAACAACAAAAATATAAAAGGTAAGCAGAACAATTACACTAACATTATTTCTTCAACATTTTTACTGTTTCCTTAGTTAAGATCTATTTAAGTATTCCTTTATGGCTTTCAGTATGTCTTGATACTTGTAGAAAGAGATCCTATGTTAAGTATATTATATTAGGTAGAATCTCAATAATAATCATCTCAATAAGCCTCCCAAAGCAAAGTGGTCAATCTGAGTGAAGACAAAATCTTGGAGTTGGGGTGGGAAGGATGAAAAAAAGAAGAGGAGAGAAGAGAGTAGAGAGGGGAGGGGGAAGAAAGAGAGAGAGGAAGAGAGAGAGAAAGAGAGTGAGAGAGAGGAGAGAGCCACCATTAGCCTATTAGGACCATTGACACTGCATGTGTTATTTCTTAATGAATGTACAAGAAATAGCATAAATATTGCTATTAAGAAGAGAGGATGTGAACATCCAAATCAAGCTAGCTGGCTGATTGCTTTCTTATTTTTGTCATTTCCTTACAATTTCATTTCCAAAGTGTTTGATTCCTAACACTGATGCTCCTCAGCTATTGTGAGCATGCTGCTCGAATACTTAATGAAGTAAACAACAAACAAAATGGTTCATCTTTATGCCCCCAGCTAACATATCAAACTGGATGTAATTAAAGGTGTGAACAAGCAAGCAAGAAAGTAATGAACCTGCAAAGTCAAGGTTCTGAGAAATTATAGGGCATCCTGCACCGCACCAGTTCAAATTCATCACTGGTTATCTTCTTGTACCAGAAAGGAATAGATCCACATGTTGGAACCCGTCTACTCTTGTTCTCTGGCCTCTTTCTCTCCCATTGCTTGATAGCTAATTTAAGATAATCACTGCTTATGTCAATTCCCACCATCCATCCACTCATCAATCCACAGGTCACTTTTAAATTTTAACCCTTAAAAAGTCACTGATCTATATAAAACATACTTAAAATAGGTTGAGGTCTCAAAAATCTAAAGATGATTCTAACACACACACACACAATCTTAGAAAACATCACAAGATGCAAACACAAATACTTTATCTTATTTTTTTAACCAATGGTAAGATTATGTTTTAAATCTTTCCAAAGAATAACAGCCACATCCGCATACCTATATATACATTTTATTTTTACCGCAACCTTTTGATCAAAAGGGCAGCCTTTAGCTTAGAATCTGTACATGTACAGGTCCTCAAAAGGCTGGTTATAAAAGCACCTGGTTACTAATGTTAAGACTGCAGGGTCTGGATATGTTTTTCAACGAATATTTGAAAGTTCAGATTTTTTTCTAATAAGATAACTCTTGGAATTCATGAAGAATGTAAGCTACTTTTTATGGAAAGCAGCCCATCTTGGTTTTCTTTCCATTCATAGATACATATGTACTTACAAATAAGTGTTTACATTATTTGGTAACCTCAAGTAAGAAAAGCCTAAGATGGGTAGGAATTCAACAATGCACACTTATACTGATACACACACATACATAGTCTCTCTCCCTCTTATTCTCCCACATGCATACATCCCACATATCCAACACATGGATGGGGTAATGGATAGAGGGCAATAAAAGGTTGACTTCATTTGGTAAAGGGGAATTGACTGATTCTCTGCAACACAGATGGTTGACTGCGAGATAGTACGATGAAAGCTTGAAGATGTTCATGTCCCTTCTTACCCCTCAAACTCCCAATGACATTGGGAAAAAATACTGCATTGCAGCATTTGCCAGCGCATACTTGTATGTCTAGCATCCGCTGGCCAGCTCACCAAAAATGTACATATTAAATGTTCAGGCATATAAATTAAGTGTCTGGTGGCCACAGATCACTGGAACTGATGAACAATTTTGTGAGGAGTTTCTGTCTATATATATAATGACCTCTATCAAGACCGCCATTCCTTACTCACAGTACCCATGTTTCACTAAAAACAAAATTAAAATACGTCATTAAGGTACCCAGGGCTAAATGAAGCAGTGTATACTTTCATCAGAAGTATGAAGTATTTTGTCTACATGGAAGAAGAGAATCCACTCACAATAGGGAGAAAAGGGCAAAGGGAAGAAATCAAATCAAAGAAAAGGACTTGACCTAAGGAAAACCTTTCATTGTTCATAGTAACTCTAATTTGAGAAAAACACCTCAATCCAGCATTTTAGAAATACTGCACGCACACACACACACACACACACACACACACTCACACTCACACTCACATATACACACACAGTACCATTCATATAATGCTTTACACATTTGACCTTTCAAATAGAGTATATTTAATATAATTTCTGAATTTAAGAGCTCTGAAGTCTAACATGTCTCAAACCCTCTTTGCAAGACTGAGTTTAGAATGAAAATGCATATGCATAGCTCATCTTCTTCTTTCTTACAAAAGAATCTATTACTGCTTCACAACAGTTTTGCCTTCCTTTCACAACAAAACCCTCATATTAAAAGAAAGAAGGAAAGACTACAGGAAGAGAAAAAGTTTTAAAGCTTTGCAGAAGCCATGAAAGATAAGCAAGTCCGTTTTCTATCTGGCCAGGAAGATGACTTGAATGAATGAATGAAACTAAGATCTAAATGAATGGTTCTTTATTATTTCTTTTTAAAGGGACGAATTAAAATCATCTTGTCAATCAATGATCCTCAAAAGCAATTTTCAGCTATTTTCCCATCAATTTGACTCTTAAAAATGAATTAAAAATTGAAAATTTTATTTTATTAACTGTGAGTTGTATAGACAATCTGATTATTCAAACTGCAATGTACCAAGTAGGTCGTTTTTTTGTAAAAACATGACCAGTTAGATAGTTTATTTCTTAACAAATTCACACTCAGTCTTGTGCTTCCCAAAAGGCACAACTCTACATGCAGTCAGCAGGCATTAATATTTTTTAAGACAAAGAAGTGAGAAAGGTCAGTAGCAGAACCACGTGTTTGTTTTGTAGCCTGAGCCAAGGTAACAGTTCTCATGGAAATTATTTTCCTCCGTCTAAAAACTACTGGAAAATTTTCAGAAAATACTATAAGAAACTATACTAGAGACAATAATAATAACAAAACTTTTATTTTTGAAGGTGACATGTGTTTTTACAATTAAGATATGAGAGCACTGTTCAAGTGCAAGACTATATGTGTGTATATATGTATATATACATATTTTTTAACCTCGAGACAAAACAGATATTATAATTTCCCATAAGAAGATAAAACAAAAAGAAGCATCTGTGAGGGAGAAAGGAATGATGGCGTGGGTTAGTTTGGAGATTTGCAAGGGGGAGAGAAAATTTTTAAGAGAACTTCTAATAAGGACAGTTGTTTCTTTTTTAACATTATTTCATTATTTTTTTAACCTCTTCATTTTAGGATTAAAATTAGCTACTAATTATGTATCTACTTTGTCTCTCGGGGGGAGAAACCCTGTAACTGATCACCATTTCAGTCGTTTTTACGATATCTCCTATTCACCCAATCACTGTATATTTCAGTTCTCCTGGTACCCACCATCACTGGGAAAAAGACACTACTAGTAAAAGCATATTTTGAGGGAGAAAAAGAGAAAGATGCCCATCATTCAGTGAATACACACAGACACAGACCCACAGACCCACAGACCCACAGACCCACAGACCCAGACCCTGACCCAGACCCAGACACACACACACACACACACACACACACACACACACACACACACACTCACGCACAGGCTTTTCACTTAGTTTATAATGATACCAAGATCAAACCCAGGACCAAATGCCAAATGAAAAGCAGAGGTTGAGAGGCTGATAGAGCTGGTGGCTGGAGGTATAGGAATGGAAGAGAAGCAAAAGGCTAAAAAATATAGCCTTTCATTTATTATTTTTAAAATAATTTCTACTTGGGATATAAAATAAGAGATACAATGAACTCCTCAGAACTGCAGTATCAACATCTGATTTAGTCAACATACCAGTATAACCTAACACAAAATCATTGCTTGGGGTAAATCTATTCTAATTCCGATGAATATTTGCTGGAAATTTCTAAGAAATCATTTTGCAAAACCTACCAGCTGTAGGGAGTTCACTATTATGCTTCCCGTCAACTTCATTCAATATAATTTACATTTTTTTTCCAAATGGCCTCACTGGATTCTTTGCGATTTTTCGCACGTAAAATTTCACAGCAGGGAAAAGAGAGGGAGAGACAGAGAGAAACACACACACACACACACACACACACACACACACACACACACAGAAAGCGAGTGAAGGAGTGAGGAACAAGAGAGAGAGAGAAAGGGAAAGGAGAGATTGAGAGAGAGACTCCCCTTCCCCCTCTCCTCTCTTTCTCTGCTTTTTAAACAAACAAACAAAAAGAAAACCAGGGGAGACAGAACAGATGCTTAAAAATAGATCTCCCCAAATCACTGTAAACCAGAGTTAGAAATGTAATTAACACCTATTTATAAAGAATAATTAAAGTTGGGCCGGCCACAAAGAACAGCAAAGATAATAGAGGTCTTGTCCCCCCTCCCCCCCTTTTTTTACACTGTTTGCAGTGTGCTCTCATGATAGCCACCTGCTCCCTACCCGGCTTCTCCTCTGTTCGTTTCCCCGGCAACCTTTCATTGGGTTTTCCTCCCAGCTATCGCTTTCAGTTGGGCTGCTCGGTCTAATCTTATTTGTTTTACACCCATCAAAACAAGCAGCCAGACAAAGGCAATCCTCTAAGAATGGGAAAAAGACCACAGCTTTGTTATAACATCTATGCAGAGCGGAAAGTCCTTCTCTGGCTCCTCTAGTAAAAAATAAGTGAGATGGATTCGAATTTACCACCCCCACTCAGCTCCTAACTCCCCCCACCAAAGCTATTGCTGGTGAAAATTTAAAGTCAAAGTGGACACTCATGGCATCTGATTATGCCATTTTGTGCTATATCTTCAGGGTCAACATTGGGCAACAGGGGTGGTATTCAAAGAGTTTCCCTGCTGCTTCTTTTTTTTCCCTTCAGAAAAAGATGATGCTAAAAATAGATTTACTACTTCGGCAGAAAGGTTTTCTACTTCCCCATCCCCATCCAAAAAGTCCTGCTTCACAATTGCATCTACTGGTTCTGAGTCTCACCTCCTCCACCCCTCACTCCCCACTTTCCCCATCACACCTAGCACGAGTCTGAAAAAAGAAATGTGCCTTTAACTTTAACAGTCGTGTAATTCAGTGGAAGGCTCACAGAGGCGGTCGACACACCGGCCAACAGTGACGGGTGACATTGTGATTGTCAAAAAAGACACCGAGCTTGCTTGGCTATGTGTGCTTCCTGGTAGAGGCTGTGTGCGCCTTGTGTGCATGCAGTGCCATTATCCTTGGAGGTGGATTCTGGTTTTCAGAAAAAGAAATACTCGTAAACCTACACGTACACACAAACAATCAGAGCAATGATTTACAATGCACAGTTCATCATCTTACACACACACACACACACACACACACGACTGGAACCTCCAAGCTTCCTTCCTCTTTGCACTTACCATCTTCAAGCCATTCCACTCCATCTGTGATCAGAAGAAGATGGACCCTCACTCACACAGTGTGTCAAAAGCAGAAAGGAGCGTTATGTAAAAGCTGACATTCCTTCTATTCCTTCTTACAGAGCTGCTGCCCAGAAAAGGAAGCAACAACTCAACACGCCAGGCACCGCTACACATACAAGCCGCCTCCTCTTTTTATGAGGTCATGACAGGAAACTCTTTGAAATACAAGATGCAGCATTTACTGAAGCCCAAATAAATCACTCTCTTTTGCCGTTTTGACTGCGCAGTCCCCCGAAACACAACTGCCCATCTCAATGTTCAGCATCCAGGAAGCTGCCTCTCGAGGTTTAAATCTCTAGCATGGAAATGGAGAGAGACTCCTAACCTTGCTGCATCCACCCTCAGCCCCACAAAACCCAGGCATGTAGACAAACCTCTTCTTCCTTACAAAAAGAAAACCTTTCTTTTGCCACAATGATCTCAAGTAATAGAACCTCTTTTCAACAAACCAGCAATTATTTCAGCACCCACCCCCCTCTGCCTTTATGTTGAAGGGAAAACTGACAACACGACCTGTTAAAAATGACAAGCTCTCTTCCCCACTGCTTTTCAATAAAAGGACCTCCCCGTACTCTACACAAAAGATATAGTATATGTAGGAACCAAACCACAGCAGAGAACTAAACTCTTGTGCAAGCACAAGACTGGTCAAGGTGTAAGATGCTTGTCTTCCCTCCAACAACACAAAACAACAGATTAGAAATCTAGTCATACCTACCATAACCATTCTTATTGGCAAATATTGGGTCTTGCAGAGCTTCGACTCTTCTCTTAATATTTGCAAAGGTTTCAGGAATATATCTTTGAAATGACTACTATTGTTATATATATTTAAAGATCCACGAGACAGTGCGGATGATTATAAAGTAAATCAGTTATTGGGGGGTGGGGGTGGGAGAGAAAGGGGGAAAAAAAAGAAAGAAAGAAAAGGAGCAGTGAGCTGAAACCCCTGATTCTAGGATGTAGATAAGAACAACTGATCAGAGCCTTGCTGAAATTGGCTCAAAGCTTCCCCTTTTTACATCCATTTATGGGACCATCTGTCAGCTGAAGCCAGAATCTGATTGGCTGGGGAAACGAAGGGAGGCGTTGCAACATCAGGTGCTATTTAAATTAGCTACTGCCAGATTGACGATGTTAATGATTTGGTGACCTCTACAACAACAGAGACCAGATTTCTGAACTGCTTCTTGTGTCTGGTAATTAAGGCCCGGCTGAAGTAACAACAGCCATACTTGTATTTTTACCTTTTCCCTCTCCCCTCCTTCTCCCCCTCCTCCCCACTCCATTCCTC